>NW_005365804.1:1790539-1856594 GCF_000412655.1 Myotis brandtii
AGGACATTAACCCTACTTTACTCTCTGATACAAACAAGATAGGGATTTATGGCTTAAAACAATCTCTGGACATGGCATTATTAACATTGCCAAACAAATTCTTCTACATAATGTCCGTATATTTAAACTAACTTCTAATTCTAGCCTTTGAGCTAAGGAGTGCATGACAACTGAGCTAACCAGAAAAGCACTAAGTGCTAATCAGCTAATCATTTTGTAAGCACCCTGCTGTGCCTGGGATTTGCAGAATAAGTAAAATCATGCTCCCACCACAGCCTCTCCCGCACTGGCACAGAAAATTCCTCAAACTCAGACGTGTGACCTTCTAGAAATGAGTACCGGAACGGGGCTGGCTCTTCTTCTAAGGTTTTCAACTGTTATTCTCCAGAGACTCCTACTCGCTCTCTACACTTTATTTTTCCTGAGTGGAAACTTATTGTGAGCCATGCAGAGGGAAAAGAGAGCGCTGCTTCTGGACACGCCATCCCGTCACCGTACCTTCTGTCCTTGCTGTTCATGTATTCCTGGAACCAGGTTTTAAACTCTCCCAGCTGGTGCTGGGCTAGGTTAACCACCTGTGAGGCAGCAAGCAGGTCTCCGCAGCGCATGCAGTAATAAATTAACGCCCACACAGGATGGCCTTCCACCTCTCCATCCTAAAAGAAGAAAGAGGCTCAAATAAACACACAAACAAAAGCCTACCGACAGCTTTCTGACATGCTGACCCTCAGCTAAGTGTTCCTGTACTGGGTCCCTTAATACTGACCACCCCATTAGGTAGGCACCATTCATGGCCGCCTCCTCCTCCCTGTTTTACAAACAAAGAAAATGAGGTGTGGCAATGTGAAGTGTTTGTTCAAGGTGAGCTGACAACTGGCAGTCTGGCTCTGCAGCTTTTCCTCTAAATCACTATGTGCCCCACCCGATTCAGAGCCAGCCAGTGGTTTTTCCACGGAACCCCAGTAGCCTGCAGAAATCAGGTAACATGTTCTGTGACAACTTAGACGTGCACTCCTGCAACCCCCACAAAGAGGGCTAAAGACGTTCCTTGACCAATAAGAGACCATCATTTTCATTCTGAGTTTATAAAACTCCAGAGAGGTGAACCGCAGATCTCTATCTACCCCTGCAGGACTCTTTCTAAAACCCAGATCTTATCATATCACTTCCCCACCTAAACCCCTTTGAGCTGTTTACATCTGAAATGCTGAGTCTGGCACTCAAGGCCTTCACTAGCCGACTGCAAGCTTGCCACGCCCTAGCACACAGCCAATACTCCAGGTACTCTTTCCTGCCTCCATGCATCTGTTCATGCTGTTCCCTCCTTGTGGAATATTCTTCTCCACGCCCCAGGCTGGTGAGCCCCTGTTTATCAAGCACAAGTGTGAACCTCACCTCTATGAAGCCAGCCTCCTGTGTATCCCAACACTCAGTAGCACTTTCACACAGCATGATAAATGATAATTCCCCAACGGGATTGTGAGCTGAGCAGAGGCCACATCCTAAGAACCATATCGTACTCCATTCTTCTAGCTGTCAGAGCCAACAATCTCAGAAGTCATCCCTGACTCTGCCTCCCACACCCAGTTCCAAGTTCTTCAAGTCCTACTGGCTCTACTTTCAAAACACATCTGGGACCCAGGACATCCTACGCCCCCCTCCCACACACACACACATACTGAGCTGAGCAAGTGCCATCATCAGCCCGACTCCACTACTAGCCTCCCAAGGCTTCCTAGCTTCTCTCCTCTCCCTTCTGGTCTCTTTTCTACACATAACCTCATTTTCATGGAAAACTCTGGAGGTATAAATGATCATACAGAGAAAATTGCCAATACCTGAAGTCCAGGCAAAGGAGCTGGCAGTTTAATGTTCAGGAAACTTCGAACCAACTGGTAAGTCCCAGGCACGCCGCCCAGCTGGGCCTGATGCAAATTTCCAAAGACAGTCACGAGGGTATAATTCTTATAACTGGAAAAAATTAAAAGAAAAAACTAAGGAGGTTGAAAACCCATATTACACACATCTGTGTCCATGTCCATGGCATTAGATAGACTGTGGACTCTGCAGGGCGGGGCCTGGACGTCCAGCCTGACACAGAAGAGGAAATGGTGCATATTTAATGAAGCGAACCGCATTACCTATGCAGTGGGCAGCGGATCGTTGTAACGATTTCTCATCACTGCAGATACTCAACAGAATCCCTGGAGGAACATAACTGTGGACTTCAAATGCATTAGGGCTAATGTGCAGAATAATAATTGCTGCCGCTCACAGCCTAATGTTCAAGTGAGTTCTTTTTAAACTTTTTCTTTGGAAAAATTTCAACCTACAAAAATTTAAAAGAATAGCACCAGCAAAAATACTTTAAAAGTGAGTATAATTGTTCTAAAATATTCTTTTTATCAACAGGTGACAGTGAATCCTTAAAATGAATGCCAGCAGGGAACAATGCCGCCAGAGTGAAAAAGAATATAGTTACAATAATGTGGACAGGAAACTCCCAAATAGCTCCAAGTGCTGCTAAAGGAATTACTGGGACAAGATAATTCTAAAAAAATAAATGAAAATAATAATAATAATAATAATAAAATAAAGGGGCAGGGGCAATTGCTTACCAGATATAAAACCAAAGAACACAGCCTGGTACCACTGGTGAAGGCAAGCACCAGTGTTAATGGAGGCCAGTGAGTTCAATGTGTCTCATGGTGTTCATTTCGTGTAGCTACTGTATAACACAGGACTTGGTATAAAAACCTATTCTCTGCTGACCAAGTCTGAATTACCTCAGTTACACCCAGGAAGCCTTATGAGCTCCTAATGAAGTGTTATTCTGTTGATTAAGGGACCACACTGCCAGGCCACAGGCAGCTGCACAGGCCCCGTGGCCAGGAGCTGAACTGAGCAGTGTATTCAGCTTGGCTTTTCTTCTTGAGCCAGCAGAGCCCAGCACCCTGTCTCTGAAACAAACAGGGTCTGTCGCACACTCATGACGACCCCTGCTGGCCAATTCAGAGCTGGAAGGAGTGTCCACAGGGAGGGGTGAATGGCACCAGCCCTACCAACGAAGGGGACAATAGTTAGGGCACCAGGGCACAGCCACAGCCCCCTCAGTGACCACGTCCAATTAGTGAGGGGGTGGCAAAGAAACCCAGGCACAAATCACAGGCCTGGGAAGGACTGGACTCACAGGGTTAACCGACTAGAACCAGAAGGAAAATAAAGGATCAAGGAGCCTTCCTAAGGTTTAAAGGTGGCAAGACTGCCGGGTGTGAAAATTAAAATGCTGAGCAAAAACAAAGGAGCCTAAGGAGTCATTGCTGAGCCGCATGAGGGAACAGGATCCCGACCTAAGGCACTTTGGTCTAATAATCATGTTGCCTCCATACTGAGGGGCAGAGAGAGGAGAAAGAGAAAAAGAGAAGTGTAACGGTGCCCCCACCTACCACGATTTTACATGGTTGCAGAACTACTCCTGATAGAGAAATGCTTCTGAAAACAGGATTATTCCCTTCGGACCTGCTCAACTTGTTTAAACTGTACCAGCTACAGAGGACTTAGCTTGAGGACTACTTGACACAGGAGAAGTGAGTGGCTTCTGGGCACTTGAGAGCCAGCCCCACGGTGCTGCTGCCGCCTTACCTCTGCTCCAGGTACCCCAGGGCCTGCCTGACCAACTCCATGCGCACTTCCACGCTGCTGCGGCTCTTTAGGGCATCCGTCGCCGGTGCCAACAGCACGTCTGTCATTTGCTTTACCATGGTCCACAGGTCAGAGATGTTCTGCACATAAATAAGACGGCATGTGACGATGCTGTGGGCTAGAGAACTGCCTGGCTCTTCCTCGCATTGACCTGCTCACCACAGGCAGGCAGGACGTGGAGGGGGAGAGGCTAACGTCTCCTGCCTGAGGCCCCCAGCCCCCAGGCTACGCCCAGCACAGAAGATGCACCTCTGCCCCGCCACCTGCCAGGCTCCCACCTTCCAACGAGCAGCCTGCCCCGAGCTGGCTTCAGATCAATGACTATCCCAGGCCTGACAGAACCACCCACATACTTAAGACCACACAGAACTAACAAGAACACTGAATCTCAGTGGGTTATCCCTTAAGAGAGCGTGAATACATTGACAATCGTCCAACGCACTAGGAGTTTGAACTCAAGTAGCTGCATTTCAGTCCTTACAAGGTCATTTCAGTATTTTAAGGCTTCAAATTAAAGCTTAACCTAAATAATATGTTTTGTCCTCCAGAGCCTCCCCAGGGCCACTGCTCTTACCCCATTCTGGGAGTGTCACAGCCTCCCCTTTTCCTTCCCACCCAGTCCCTTCAGAAGGCGCCTCCCACGACAGGAGCAGGGGGACAAGAGCGGGCTTTCTCGCCCTTATTCCCACCACACAGCTGGGACTCCCTCTCCCAGAACCCGCCTGGCTGTACATCCCTCCTGGAAAACGTGTTTCCTGAACCTCTGCACTATTCTAAAGTGAAGAATCCTTGAACGAGTGGAGAAAAGCAGGTTTACACTTTTCCAAAGGAAAAAAGAAAATCCTGTTTTCATTGTCCTCTCAAAATAAAAACTGTAGAAAATCCACCCAAATGCGACTCTTCCTAGCTGGTGACATGGTAGGTGAGTCGCGTCCTTTCTTCTTTAGATCTGTTTGTAGTGCCTTATATTTTACTATTTTAAAAAAAGCAAAGTTGGATGCATTTTTGAAGGAAAAAAATCTGTGTACTTCCACTATATCCTTCCTCTTTTCCCCTTCCTCCTGGCCTCCTACCAATCCAACCATCCATGTAATTTATTTTCCCCTGGGGGATAAAATTGGCCAGGGATAAGAACTGAGGGATGGGAATAAAGAGGGGGAGTCAGAGAGCAAGGGAACCAGCAGCATATGAAGATATGAAGAATGTTTATAAAGACCCCACTAGAATCACGTTCAAGGGGCTCACGGGTGTGAAAACCACATACATCACCTACCCAACTCAGCTCCCATTAGTCTGCCTAAGGAGGGAAACCAGTGAGGGAGGAGTTAAAGCCCAACAGGACTTCAAAGCAAACACAGCTCAAGAACTCCTGTGTCCAAGAATTGATCCTGGCTGCACCTTCTGAAGATGCATTAAAAATACATGGACAGCACCATCATCAAAAAACCAACCCAAGACCTAGCCGGTTTGGCTCAGTGGATAGAGCGTCAGCCTGCAGGCTGAAGGGTCCCAGGTTTGATTCCGGTCAAGGGCACAATCACCAGTAGGGGGTGTGCAGGAGGCATCCGATCACCAGTAGGGGGTGTGCAGGAGGCATCCGATCCATGATTCTCTCTCATCATTGATGTTTCTATCTCTTTCTCCCTCTCCTTTTCTCTCTGACATCGTTGAAATGTATATATATTTTTAAATTATTTACAATACAACGCTGAGGAACAGTTAACATTTTATCCCATGGAACAGAGTGTTTCTTCAGCCCATTTCTGCCAAGTCAGCAAGTTGCTAATCCCCTCTGAACACCGGCCCCCAGGTTCCTGCTCGGGCTGGCTCTGGGCCCTACCTTATCGTCCAGCTCTGCGACGGAAGCGCAGAGGTCCACGAGGTTAGGCTGCAGGTGCCCGTTTACGATCTTCTCGTTATAGATATAAATCTGAAATAACGAAAAGCAAAGGCACATTTCTAGTTTCATCTCTTCCTTTTAAAACCTCTTGAAGCAGTGCTAAAGCCAGCTCCTGTCCCACAGTCAGCAAAGCTTTGGCCAACCTGTCCTTCTTCCTGTCCGTCCTGCCCAGTGGGCAAGGCCACAGCCCGCTTCCCAGGTGTGTGGTTGGGCAACAGCATCCGCATGCACACAAGAGCTAACTGCCCCCCCAACCCTTCCTGACACCTGAGAACCAGGAGCGGGGTGGGCCTGGGGGGAGTACCGCAGGCCATTCTGTGCCTCTCTGCCCAGCAGACCCTCAGTCCCAGGGAGCAAGGACCACAGGGAGAGATGGACAATGGAAGGACTCCCGCAGCTGCTCCCTAAGAACCCGAGGCAAAGTTTGGTAATCTTTCAGCAAAAGGATGGAATGGGCCAGGCCCAGGGCTCGGGGACTGAGTGGGGAGGGTGTGGCCGCAGCCCTCCCCGGGTCAGAACAGCGGCTGTTACACTTTGGAGTGCCCTTTCTCCTTAGCAAATGTTCCCAAGGAAAAGGAATTATGTGATGTGTAAGGTATGAAAAAACCACTATTACTTTGAATTGTATTTTAAAAGAACTAAAATAATGATTGTAAAAACTAGCAAGTTCTAGTCTTTACATCTGAAGTCCTTGCTCTACCAGGAACCGAACAAGGTAGTGATGTTAGACAAACCAGGAACCCACTGAACCCTACTTCCCTCTACTATAAATGCGGGGTGCTACCACGTAGCCTCTGGGGGCGTTGCAAAGATTTAAAATGGGTTTTAAACTGTAAGGTGGTGTTTATTCACTCAATGAGCAAGGGGCCCTCCCCTCTGTGCAAGGTACCATGTTCAATCTGGGATGTAAAGATTCACTCCCCACTGGAAGGCACAGGCACTGAACAGCTACATGACACAGTGGTGTCCTCGGTGCTGGGAAGGTTAGCTCTATGAACCCTAGTCTTCACAGATACAAAAGACTCAGTTTCTCTCCTCAGAAGCTTACTTATTAGGCCTGAACTCTGGTGGTGGCTGGGGCAATGGAAGAAGTCAGATAAACAATGAAGGTGAAATTTAAAGGATGCGGGGAGGGATCTCAAAATTGGAGTGGAGGAAAAGAAATGAGGGTCTAGTAGTAAAAGCTGAGGGATTTGGAAGGAGGGGGCTGGCTTCGGCTGCCTGGTGAGAAGTGGCCACGGCATACTGAGACTTTAAAAAAATATTTAGAGCTCATCTTACCAAGGGGTGTAAGAGGGATGGAAGTCTGCCATCCTCGATTCAGGAAACAATTTCCCCTTTTTGATACTTTGTTCGAGGAAGCGGCAAATTGGAATAAAACATACAGGTGGCCAACACTGCTTTATTCAAAAAGTCAGTTCCAGCCCTAGCCGGTTTGGCTCAGTGGATAGAGCGTCAGCCTGCAGACTGAAGGATCCCCAGTTCAATTCTGGTCAAGGGCACATGCCTGGGTTGTAGGCTTGCCCCCCAGTAGGGGGCGTGTAGGAGACAGCCAATCAATGATTCTCTCTCATCATTTATGTTTCTGTCTCTCTCTCCCTCTCCCTTCCTCTCTGAATTCAACAAAAATATATATTAAAAAAAAAAGTCAGTTCCAGGTACTTGGTGTCCTCAGGGCCTTTTCAGTCCAATGAGTCCCTGTGCTCCCCACACCTGCAGTTACCTCAATCCACACCCATACGATTACATGGTCATAATACACAACTGGACCACGGTCCCACAGTAGCGTGAGCTTGCCAAGGACATCATTAGAAAGTGGTGAGTACACGATGCTTATGAAGTAGAAAAGCATTTAGGAAATTTCTCCACGCAAGGTGAAGAAGGATTTCTGATGATGCCATCAGCCCCCCAGGTAACTCAGTTAATAGAGAACTCCGTTTGCTAAGCAGTGCAGTTACCCAGCTTTACTGTGCATGGGCCACTGCCAAATGCAAAATGAGATGCCTGGACCCGTGTAGAGGCAGAGTTCAATTTCCCTAAATCAAATCGGAGTCAGTAGATTAGCCAATTTGATGGAATTCTCCAGGGGCCTAGATGGTAAAATATTAACCAGTCCTCTGAATGGGCCTTCAGGGTTTGACTTTCACATGAAGCCTTTGCTCGCTTTTACTCCCCAGGGGCCCACATTGTTCCTGGACTCGGTCTTCCTCGAGGGTGTGCTCACCTGCCGGGCATAGGCCATCTCGATGCTGTCCAGGGAGCTTCGACCAGGGGGTCCCACATCGCTGATGTAACTTGGCTGTAGACGAATACACATTCAGAGCTGGTTAAGAACAGCATTCAGTCATATAAACAAACAAACTAAAAATTATAGAAACACATGCCTGTCTTTTTTTAATGTTTTTATTTGAGAGAAAAGAAGGAAGAAAGAGAGAGATAGAAACATCTATGAGAGAGAAATATCATAGGGCCTGTCTCCTGCACGCCCCCTACTGGGGATCGAGCCCGCAACCCGGGCATGTGCCCTGACAAGGAATCAACTGGCGACCTCTTGGTAACCACATGCTTGTCTTTAACAAATCTATGAGGAGTCTGTTTCCTAGTCAGACGTCCTCCAAATGATGTTTTTAGGGGTTTCATTAGAAAGCAACTTTTTTACCATGAACATGAGAAGAAGGCGGCCAAGGGACTCAGTTAACTGAAAAATAATGGGGGGGGGGGGGGGGAGGTAAGTTGTAAGGATATCTCAGTGACCATTCCTGAAATGTACATTTCTCCAAATTCGGCTTCAATACCAAGCTCCCGCTCCACCTCATTGCCCTCTCCATGGCTGCAGGGCGGTGAGGCCATCATTGCTTTGTGTGGGCCTCCTGTTTCCATCAATCATATCACACGGCTAGGGAATGGAGTTTATAGGGTTCAACACTTCCAGTCTAGAGTCCACACTAAGACAACAGCTGCTGATTAGTTTCCTGCATCTGGAGATATGAAACCAGTCTGGGTGGCAGTCCTACAGCCATTCAGTAAGCATCCCCACTAAGCCTGCCTGCCTTGTGCACAGCTGTGTGCACATCGACCCACATGGATGACAACAAGCCAGGCCGCAGATCCTGCCCTCAAAGACCTTACCATCTGTTGGGGAGAGTTAGACACAAATATATGGAAAAGATTAGAAGTATTTAAAAAAGAGAGAGAGAGACTAACATTAATCTTTAACTAAGTTTACTCCCTACTGTAAACAAATATGGATCAAAATTAGGTGTATCCTATAGGTATATTCTTAAATCTCCAATACTTTAGTTTGTACTGCACTGTAGCAGAAACCAAGTTTTTTATACACTTCTCTCATTTAAAAAGAAATAAATGCTGTATTCTCTAAATCTAAAACAAAGCCGTTTAAAGTGGGCTTAGGAAGCCAGTGGAAGAGAGCAGCAATACTTCCTAGCACTAGCAAAGCCAGTCAACGGAAGACGCGTACGAGCTTGCCCTGGGAGTCGGGTAGAGAGGAGAGAGGGCTGGAGGCAGAAAGGTGGGCTGTACACAATCAGGTTCTGGAGAAGGAACTGGACTGTGGGATACCTGGGTCCCAGGAAGGCCACTCTCTCCCTGGCTTTGGGGACTGGCACATTCTCTTGGAGCCTCTGCTTCCCATTAGCTGAGTGAAGGGGCTGTCCCAGACAATCTCAAGAGGTCCTCCTCAGCGCTGACCTTCTACAGTCACTGATATTAAAAGAGCTTTAAACACTTCACCGACCTTGGTAGAAGCTGGCTGACCCCATGACTATTCCAAATCCCTACCTCTTATCTTCGCCCCCTGCTACCTTTCAGTCTGGCAAATGTAGTTAAATATACACCCAATGGCCATTCCTATTTGAGTCATGGAATTACTGAAAACTACTAGGTTACAATAATAATAACTACACTCACTGAGCACCTCCTACGTGCCAATGTCCATGTATTCACTCCACAACCCTATGAAATATATACCTTCACCACATCAATTTACAGATGGAGATGCCAAAGCGCACAGAAGGTCACTCCAATAGGAAGCAGTGGAACCCTGGTTTGCATCCAAAGTCGGCACCCACTGCCGGCCAGGGCAGCTTGGCACAGCTTCCAAGGACAGCCACTGAACAAGAGTGGTTAGAAATTCTGGCTCCGCCACTCACTGGCTGTGCGACCTGGATTGAGTATATTGCTTCTTTTGAGACTCAGTTTCTTTAGCTATAGAACAGGAGCAGGGATGAGATGCATCTCATAGGTCTGTGATGGAGATTAAATGGGGAGAAAAACAGTATTCACAACACTGTTGTGAAGATTAAGTAGAAAGAGCTCAGTATAGTGCCTAACACTCAGCCAATAAGTGTTAGCTGTTATCATGTTTTATACAAAAAATAAACATAGAAATAAATCCTACATTGAACAATAGATAGACATGGACACTACAGAAACATATCTTAAAATATGTTACTTGGAGCTGGCTGGAAATTCTCGTCTGGTCTTTTTATAATAAACACATTCCTGTATGAAGAGAAGCCCCAGCAGCTCGTTTTCAACATCTGGACTAATTGTGAGTGTTCCCAGTAACAGAGTTGAGGGCTGTTCAATAAGACCACCGTTCTGGAACAGAACCAACCATCGCAGGTCTTTTTAAAGAACAGAGCTCTACGCCTGTTAATCCCAGTGACCTGAGGAGGAATGAGGCGGGGGAATGACAGGGGAGCAGCACTAGAACATTTCTGCAAGGACACAGCTGTTTCAGCTAAATACACACAAATAGCCTTGAGAAACATTATCCAGTACTAAAAACCCAATTTTTAAAATTATCCATTTAAAAAGTAGTTGGATTTTAGGTTTCAGATTTCCATTTAAATTAATTTTGCTTAATGCTCTTGTTTTCAAAAGCACCTTTCCTTCATTTGCCCTTGGCCCAGCCTCTATGTCACCACACGTAAGGTCAATTATCCGTCCACAGGATGTGTATGTGCACATTCCTGAGCCGAGGAACCAGCAAACGCTTGTTGGAATTTCAAAGCCAAGGGCTACTTGAGGCTGGGAAACCAGTATACTCTGTAGGAATAACACTGCAAACTCCTCATACTTATGAGTTTCCCTGCACAGGGCCCAGACTGAATACAGTGGGGGTGACAGGAACAGGAACCAGAGATCGGAAAGGCAGGGAGGGAAGATGGAAGGCAGGGCCAGAGAAGGGGCTCACCCAGGAGTCTAGAGATATGTGGAGAAACAGCCACCTCTGGGAGCACAGCCACGAGGAGGGTCCTCTCAGAGCAGACGGTGTTCCTAGAACAGGCATTCTAAGAGAGCATCCCAGAACAGGCGAGGCGTGGCTGGAGCATGACAGGAGGGAATTACAAACTTAAACTGAGCATTTACTTTTGTTCAAAGTGTATCCAAGGATGAATCAAACTTTTCCCAAGGAGGGCACATTCTAGTTAGGGAGAAAAGTATGGGAACTAACACTCCTAGCAAAACAAGTACAGAATGAAGAGGAAATACGGTGATACTACAGAAGAAAGTGAACTGGCTTTATATGAGCACAATGGGACCAAAGTGATTAACTTACAATGCTGGCTATGAAATCTGTACCCAGAAACCAGTACTACTAGTGTAACTCACCACTGAATTTAAGACATCCTGATTTCAGAAATGTTAAAATGGGGGAAAGATACACATATCTTTCTTGGAATTGATGAAATATGGCACTAAGTCAGTTATCAAAATCAGACACTATGTCCATATACGCTGTTCACACATCACAGTGTGGAATGTGACCATCATTATCTGTAACTATCTATAATAATCTATAATAATAAAAGGGTAATATGCTAATTAGACCGGACGTCCTTCCGGACAAAGCCGGGGCCGGAGGGAAGCCCGGGTCCTGGGTGCCAGAGGGAAGCCGGTGCCAGCAGCCAGGGGAAGGAAGGCGTACTCTTGCATGAATTTTGTGCATTGGGCCTCTAGTTAAGCTTCTCTACTGAGCCTATTAGTTGCTAGGTTAAGTCATATTCCAGACAACACATTAAGGACCATCCATTGACTACATCTAATTCCAGCACAGCCACTGGACCCCACTAAGGTTAGATACATTTACCTTTAAGTGCTGTTTTTAAAGGTGGCTAAGATACATCGATTCCCAACACTGCTCATACCCCATGTGCTGTCAGGTCAGCAGCGCCACACAGAAAAGTGCCTGCCCAAGGGAAGAAAATATCACCTTTCCACTACTTTGAAGAAAATTATATGGAAAAAGCCTGTAAAAACACATGGTTCCACATATCCACCAGAATGGTTAAATTTAAAAGGACAAAATGTTCACAATAGTGCTATTTATAAAAGCCCCAAACTGGAAACTATCCAAATGTCCATCAATTCCAGAATGAGTACACAGATTGCAGTTACACTGTTCAGCCATGAGAATGAATGGCCTACAACGATATACAGAATGTTAAGCAGAAACAGGAGTACATATTGTATGACTCCATTTACATAAAGTTCAAAAACAGACAATATAAATAAAACAAACACACACACACACACACACACACACACACACACACGCAAATTGTCCCTGCAGGAGTTTGACTGGGAGACCAATCGCTCACTATGATGTGCGCTGGCCACCAGGGGGCGGCGCGGAACAAAGGGAGGCCTGGGTCAGCAGCCAGAAGGCCCTGATTGGCCTTGATCGAAGGGGCCAGGCCTAGGGACTCTACCCATGCACAAATTTCGTGCACTGGGCCTCTAATTAATCTATGATGTTAGAAGTCACAGCAGTGGTTCCCCTGCTGGAGGCAGTGGGGGCAGTAACTGGAAAGGCGTATAATGAGGAGGACTCTTGGGTGCTGGTAATGTCCTGTTTCTCCATCTGGGTGTGTTCCATTTGTGATCATTCACTGAGTTGTATTCTTAGGATGTGGGCTTTTCTCGACACGTTGTACTTTAGGAAAAAAGTTCAAAACAACAGCAACAAACAATAAAACCCACAGGGTTTCATAAAGTGGCAACTCCCTGGATAACCTGGGGAGAAAGCCACCACTCCATTCACTGGCTTTTACAGCCAGCCTACCCACTCTGCTGGTGTCACAGAGAACAGCAAGTGCTGGTAACTCCCTTCCCAAGGGGACTCCAGGTCAGGGAAGAAGAGTCTACTAAGTAAACTAGTCTATTTTTAAGAGAAGAACAATCAAGAAAGAACATCTCATTAACAGCTTATAATTACTTCCAAATCCCAATACAGACCACAACCTATTAACACCATTTTAAAAAATGAAGTTTATAAAACCATGAGCTATTCTATTTATCTGCCCAGACTCACAAGAAATTGAGAAAGAAACATTAGGCTGATCAAGGGCTTTGGACATTAGTTCTTCCTTTCCAAAGACTCTGATCAGAATCTTGACATCTCTGAGTCTCAGATATGTGAACAGAGCCTTAAGGAATAATTTCCTAAGACAAATGACTTTAGCACCTTTTTATTCGGGGGGCTAACTTAATAGAAAAACTGGTTTCTAAATCAGGAGTAAATTTGTAGATATGGGATGTGTGAAGTTATCCTGCAGGCATGACAAACTGCCAAGCTACCCACCCTCGACCCAGACTTCAACAAAACATGGTCTAGAAGGAGATCCTGGATCTCACCCAGATAGCAAATTGTCCCTGCAGGAGTTTGACTGGGAGACCAATCGCTCACTATGATGTGCGCTGGCCACCAGGGGGCGGCGCGGAACAAAGGGAGGCCTGGGTCAGCAGCCAGAAGGCCCTGATTGGCCTTGATCGAAGGGGCCAGGCCTAGGGACTCTACCCATGCACAAATTTCGTGCACTGGGCCTCTAATTAATCTATGATGTTAGAAGTCACAGCAGTGGTTCCCCTGCTGGAGGCAGTGGGGGCAGTAACTGGAAAGGCGTATAATGAGGAGGACTCTTGGGTGCTGGTAATGTCCTGTTTCTCCATCTGGGTGTGTTCCATTTGTGATCATTCACTGAGTTGTATTCTTAGGATGTGGGCTTTTCTCGACACGTTGTACTTTAGGAAAAAAGTTCAAAACAACAGCAACAAACAATAAAACCCACAGGGTTTCATAAAGTGGCAACTCCCTGGATAACCTGGGGAGAAAGCCACCACTCCATTCACTGGCTTTTACAGCCAGCCTACCCACTCTGCTGGTGTCACAGAGAACAGCAAGTGCTGGTAACTCCCTTCCCAAGGGGACTCCAGGTCAGGGAAGAAGAGTCTACTAAGTAAACTAGTCTATTTTTAAGAGAAGAACAATCAAGAAAGAACATCTCATTAACAGCTTATAATTACTTCCAAATCCCAATACAGACCACAACCTATTAACACCATTTTAAAAAATGAAGTTTATAAAACCATGAGCTATTCTATTTATCTGCCCAGACTCACAAGAAATTGAGAAAGAAACATTAGGCTGATCAAGGGCTTTGGACATTAGTTCTTCCTTTCCAAAGACTCTGATCAGAATCTTGACATCTCTGAGTCTCAGATATGTGAACAGAGCCTTAAGGAATAATTTCCTAAGACAAATGACTTTAGCACCTTTTTATTCGGGGGGCTAACTTAATAGAAAAACTGGTTTCTAAATCAGGAGTAAATTTGTAGATATGGGATGTGTGAAGTTATCCTGCAGGCATGACAAACTGCCAAGCTACCCACCCTCGACCCAGACTTCAACAAAACATGGTCTAGAAGGAGATCCTGGATCTCACCCAGATATTACACATCTCTCTGAGCCTCAGCTAGCCTAGCTCTTGTGGGAGAAGAATGCTAGCTAACCATAAAACAACTTCTGGAAAAATAACTTATGGAGAAGCATTGGTAAAAATATTTGAAATGTCTAACACTATAATTTTCATTAACATTGTAATTTTTAATCTGCACCTCTAAATTATCTGAAACTGCTTTTTACAAACTATAGTACGGGATAGCCATGATGGGTCAGGTTATCACTAATCTTCCCAATAATCACATTGCACCAGTGAAGACACTGAAGGTCTGCAGGGTTAAATAACTTGGTCAAATAACTTGGACAAGGTCAGTGGTGAAGCTAGAATTTGAACTCAGGGCTGTGCTCTCCCCACACCAGAGTGGCAAATGTGTGGCAAGCCACAGCTTCTCAGCACAGGGCAGACATCACTAATCAAGCCACAGTGTCCCAGCACAGGGCAGACATCACTAATCAAGCCACAGTGTCCCAGCACAGGGCAGACATCACTAATCAAGCCACAGTGTCCCAGCACAGGGCAGACATCACTAATCAAGCCACAGTGTCTCAGCATAGGGCAGACATCATTAATCAAGCAGGACATTCTTCCTGCTGATCCCAACACGTAGCCACAAAATCCCTCCCAGGAAATGTCTCTAGAATATATTAAGAGAAAAAAGCAAGATACAGAACAGAGCATACAGTAAGCTAACTTTTGTGTAAGGAGGAGGGGGGATAAGATATGTAGTCTCATATATTTGCATTTTATAAAGAAACATTGGAAATATGCACAAGAAAGTAATAATAGTGACTGCCTCTGGAAGAGGCAAAAAGGGAGGGAATAGGCTTTTGGGGACAGGATACTTCAGTTCTTGAATCATAAATACACTGTCTTTTTAAAAAATATATATTTTTACTGCTTTCAGACAGGAAAGGAGAGGGAGAGAGAAGTAGAAACATCAATGATGAGAGAGAATCACTGACTGGCGCCTCCTGCACATCCCCTACTGGGAATTGAGCCACCAACCTGGGCATATCCCCTGACTGGGAATCGAACCATGACCTCCTGGTTCATAGGTTGATGCTCAACCACTAAGCCATGCCAGCCGGGCTACATTGCCATTTTTAAAAATTAGATTTTCAAGAAGAGAAAACCCTCAACCTAGTACTACCATCAATCAATACATCCTAATGAGAGAAACAGACAATAATAAAAAGACAGAAAACATATACAATGGTATATGGAAGGAAGTGCTAAAAAGAAAGATAAAGCAAGACAGGGGACTCAGGAGGTGCTGAATGCAAGAGGTTGGCTTGGGTTCCAGACAATAAGACCTTGGACGGCCCCAGTGAAATGGCACTGGGTAAATATTTGAAGGAGAACTATGAGAGGGAGACAGCCAGGCAGCTATCTGGGGGAAGAGCATTCTGGGCAGAAGCAACAGGAAGCACAAAGGCCCCGAGGCAGGAGCAAGCCTGCCAGGTTTGTTCAGGGACCTGTAAGGAGTTCATGTGGCTGGAGCAGCGAGAGCAATGGGGAGAGTAGCAGAAGGGGAGCTTGGAGAGGCAACAAGACCGAGTCTGGTAGGGGCTTACAGGCCATGGTGAAGATGCTGGCTTTCACTGCAAGTGAGCAGAGGAGTGACGCAATCTAACCGGTGTTTTAATAGCGTTACCCTGGCTGCTGTGTTGAGACTGTGCAAAGGAAAAAGTGGAGAGACCTGTGTGGTTGTCAACCTCTAAGATGGTTTCCCAATAATCACCACCTCCTGGGACTCAAGCCCTTATATAATCCTCTCTCCTTGACTGTAGGCCAGATTTAGTGACTTACTTTGAACAGAGGGGATAGATAGGAAAACACTTTCAAGATTAAGATATATAAAGACTGGTTTTTGTATTGGGGGTATTTTAGCTCTCCCTCAGATTCCTCACTCTTGCTCTAAGGAAAGTGAGTTATGTTGTGAACAGTACAATTGAGAGACCTATATGACAGGAAACTGATGTCCCTAAGCCAGGAGCCGGAGAGGACCTGAGGCTAGCTAAGAGCCATGTGAGTGAGCTTGGGAGTGGATCTGTCCTGAACTGAGCCTTGAAATGAGTGTAGCCTCAGCCCAGTGGTCAGCAAACTCATCAGTCAACAGAGCCAAATATCAACAGTACAACGATTGAAATTTCTTTTGAGAGCCAAATTTTTTAAACTTAAACTATATAGATAGGTACATTGTTATTAACTTAATTAGGGTACTCCTAAGGCTTAGGAAGAGCCACACTCAAGGGGCCAAAGAGCCGCATGTGGCTCGCGAGCCACAGTTTGCCGAACACTGCCTCAGCCAATACCTTGCAGCAGCCTCAAGAGATCCTGAGCCAGAAATGCCCAGCTAAGCTAAATACTTGTTTTCAGCCTCTATGGGTTTGGAGTGCTTTGTTACCTGGCAATAGCTAACTGTAACAACCAGTTAGGCAAAGTACAATAAGCTGAGCAAGAGCTGACAAGGGTCTGAATCAGAGTGCTAACAGTGGAGGTGGTTGGATTCTGGGTATATTTTAAAGTAGTGTTAACCGCATTTGCCAACATGTGCGAGAGACAAGGTGGAAGCAGAGGACAAAAATCAATCTGTGGTTTTTGACCTGAGCAAGTGAAAAACTGGAATTGCCATTTATAAAGATGATAAACTCTGAGAAGAAAGGCTGGCGCCAGGAGGGACATGGGGGGCAGTTGCTATCTTGACTCACTTCTGTACATGTGTAGCTTGAGATGGCTCTGAGACATCCATGTACAGCCAAGAAGCCGTCAGATAAATGAGTCTAGGGCTTGAGGCTGCGATGCATATTTGAGTCTTCAGCAGATAGATAATAATTATTTATTTATTAATATGCTTTTATTGGTTTCAGAGAGAGGAAGGGAGAGAGATAGAAGCAATTAATGATGAGAGAGTATCATGAATTGGCTGCCTCCTACATGCCCCCCCACTGGGGATCGAGCCCACAACCCAGGCATGTGCTCTGACTGTAAATCGAACCATGACCTCCTGGTTCATGAGTCAAAGCTTGACCACTGAGCCATGCCAGCAGGGCTACCTCCCATTTTTATTAACAGTGTTTCATCTTCTGGGCCCAACCTACCTCACTTTCTTGAGTAAAGTCCAGGGCATCTTCTCCTGATGCCAGCAGTGTGTGGAGAATTCGCTGTTTCACTTGCTCCCACTCGACCAGCATTGACTCTCGATGGTACTCCTCAGCCATGCCAAAGGTCTGTCAGTGACGAGCAGAGAGAGATGGCCCAAATGAAAAAAGCAAAGAATGTGGTTTCCATTAAGCCCCCTCCCCGCCCCCCGCATCTACCATCTGTCCATGAGTAGAGAAAAAGCAATTAACTTTAAAAATTATCCTTAAAGAGTTCACTGACGTGTTCGCAATATACCATTTTATCAAATCTAACACATGAACAATTTTTAATTGTGGTAAAATACACATAACAAAATTTACCACCCTAACCATTTTTGAGTATAGTCAGGGTACTGAGTACATTCACACTGCTCTGCAACCATCACCACATCCATCTCCAAAACTCATCACCTTGCAAAACTGAAATTCTGTACCCACTTAACCATAACTTTCCATTCCTTCCTCTCCCTAGCCCCTGGCAACCACTATTCTATTTTCTGTCTCTGACTTTGACTACTCTAGCTACCTCACAGAAGTGGAATCATACAATATTTGCCTTTTTGTGACTGGCTTACTTCATTCAGCATAATGTCTTCAAGATTCATCCATGTTGTAGCATGTGTCAGAATTCCCTTCCTTTTTCAGGCCAAATAATAATATTCCGTTGTATGTATGCACCATAATGTGTTTATCCACTTATCTATTCATAGGCTCTTGAGTCGCTTGTTTCTACCTTTTGGTTATTATGAATAATGCTGCTATGAACATGGGTATAGAAATATCTCAAGTTCTTGCTTTCAATTCTTTGGGGTATATACCCAGAGTGGAATTGCTGCATCACATGGTAATTCTGATTTTTTTGAGGGATTGTTTCCATCAAGGCTGCACCATTTCACAATCCTATCAATAGTGCACAGAAGTTCTAATTTCTTTACATCCTTGTCAATACTTACTATTGTGTTGTTTTTTTATAGTTGCCACCCTAAATGGGTGTTAGGTGACATTTCATGGTTTTAATTTGTATTTCCCTGATGATTAATGATGTTGAACATCTTTTCATGTGCATATTAAGACAAATGTAGGGTGGAAAATAATATAATAATATAATAAATAGTAATACAAGTATAAACTCTGTTTCATGTACCCACAACTGTAAACCAACTTCTGCCTCACCCTGTATATTTTTAAAACCTCTGAAATTAGGCTACATATTACAACTGACAGCATGTCAGTTTATTTTCTCAGTAGTACATAAAATCATGATGGATTATAAAATCAATGCTACTTTAAGATTTAATAAGCATCTAAGATAAGAGAACAGAAAAAACAAGTATCTTCATTTTTTAAAGAAAGTCATATTTTTATAGGAGGAAGCAAACCAGTGAAAGAAAAACAGAGCCTTCTATGGTCTATTCCAAGTCACCACTGAAATGTCTGGCAACCCTCACTCCTGTCTACTGCTGACTCTGCAGCTGCTACCAAAACAAAGGCACTCGGAAGGAAAAGAAAAGAGGGACAGAAGAGAGAAGGAAGGAAGGAAAAGAGGGAGGGAAAGAAGACAAAATAAACCTCTGAGGAGGAAATTAAAGCAACTTATAGAGATATACTGAATCGTGACCATTCTTAGCCTATTTTTCTTTAATTGGCAGAGCAAGTTTCTATCAACTTAATCCTACTTTTCAAAAAGCCGTTTCATCTACAACTGATTACAATCAGACTGGCATCTAATTAGGCAGCACCGAGGGAATGAGCATTAGTAATGCCTGCTTTATTTCTGCAATGCAGATAATTTATACTGATAATAACCATATACGTGAGCTTTGGAAAACTGTCAGGAAAAAATTACATACTCTTCCCACAGGTGGGATGTCTGACTATGGACCAATATTTATTAAAATGTGAAAAAGAAGCACACCAGAGGCGCACAAAAATGACTAGGAAGAAGGCTGGCACATCTTGCAAGCTTTATCTATCGATGGATCCCTTTTTTACTATGCATTCTGAAGACACAAGGAGAAATGACTATTGCAAACTTTAAAAACAGTGTCCCACCTAGTTTTCTTCAGAGAGTCAGGCGGAATGGACCACTCCAGCCAGTTAGCCTGGACTGAAAAAGTAGTTAAAGAAAAATCTTTTTCTCTTGTTACATTAATGAACTTATACGTGAAAACTCTATATTTTGAATAGCGAGAAGTATGTTAGAACAGAAAGGTAGAGGCGAGAAGGGGGGTTTCCCTAGAAAATATCCAGAAATAGTGTACAAGTGAATCTCAATTGCTTCTAAAATTCTTCCTATTGAGTAGTCAGACAACCACCTCCTCAGCCTTGAGCCTCTCTCAGCAAGGGACAATGGAGGGCCACGAGGCACGAGGACCAGGGTGTGTAGAAATGAGGAGGGTGGGGCAAGGCTTTCCAAGCTCGCAACAGCCAGTGAGGCACTGACGAAGCTGTGGCACTAACCCAGGACATACACAAGAGTCTTTCTCAAGGACAAGAATGGCAGAGTAGGAAAGGAAACTGAAGAAAACAGACAGTACACCATCCAGAGATACTGCTGATGAGGATGGTGGGAGCCGACTTCCAGCATCATGTAAGGGTCAGAGTGACAACAAGTGGGGATTAACCATCCCATTAATCAGGCTGCCCACCTGTGTGCCAAGAACTCTTGGGTCTTGAATACAGGATGTACTCTGAAAACTGGCAGCTTTCTGGGCTCAAATCCTCGGATAGATCTGAGAGGTATGCCAGCTACTCATTTAGAAACAACCCCACAACCTGAATAAACAGCACTGTGGTTCCATTCATCATTAGTGTGATAAGGAGCTGCAAATATAAATGAATGGTCCAACATTAAAATTCTCTTCCCTTGACCATGCCGCCCCCAGCTTATCTTAATTACATTAGAGATAATGGAACATCCAATTTGTGGGCTAATCAGGAATGATCAGCCACCCATCTGCCCTATTCCAGCCTATTCCCTTTAGATCCACATGATGGATTAGGTGCAAAGAGGAATGTCAACTAGGGGAGCTCATGCGAAAATCAACAGAGCTACGCAACTAAAAACTATGAGAAGAGGACAGTGGGGGTTGGAGGCAAGGTGGGTGCAGGGAATAGGATCAAAGAGGAAAGAAACCCAAGGGAAGAAGGAATGACCAGGAAGGGCATGCAAAGGTCTAAAATTAAAAGAAGACAGGACAAACCACAGAAAATGTCGAAGCAGTTATGTGTGGAAATACAGCTCTTTGAACACAGTTAAGAAAGGAAGGCAGGGAGAAGACTGGGCAACTGAATTGAGAACAGGTGGGGAGCACTCAAACCCCTTTTTCATAAAGGGAAGAGGGCAATATGCCTTGACTTCACACCCACTTATTATTGAGCTGTTGCTGGCTTTTAGATGCTCTACATATGTTCTGATAATGTTGTTCTGTTTTTGCTGGGATGCACCAAATGGAAAAAGATAGGACACATTTGTGGTTTTGTAGCTTCTTTTCTTGGCATTTCAGCAGGACATTGGCACGTTATTCAAACATGAAATTACCACCAAAATGCCAGGAAGCCGCTCAGCCATTGTTTGCAAAAGGACTCCTGCTTAATGGCAATTTCCCAGTGTCCGGCCAGGGGGAAGGTCTCCCCCCGCTGGCTCCCCACACCGGAACATCTCCCTCACAAACACATATGCACACATTTTGCACTGTGGTATGTCACTTAAATGTTTTGGCTGGCTGCACATTTAGTCTCAGTATGACACAATGTTCAGAGACTGCCAATTCCAGAAACATAGGGTAAGTGGATTAATAAGGCTCGGTAGCATTCGAAATCCTAATTTAATTTATTGGTCCTTTACAGCAGGAGAATCAAAGTTGGTGGCTCAATCAAAGTGTGAACAAAGAACAAATTTTTTAAAAGTATTTTCAAATCCGAATCAAGTGAATGTCTCTATTTCTAGAAACAAGTACTGTTGCCAAAAATATAATTAATAACATTTTAGGGCATTTTACTCTGATAATTAAACATGCCAGTCCTTTGGAACATTTTCTTATAAATTAGAGCTACCAAGCCCCCTGCTGCCCTCTCTCACAGCAACCCCACCGAGACACTTGTACCTGCGTGGAACGTTTTAATAAAGCACACCGAGAAGCAGCTTTTTTTCACTTTATTCTTTTTTACATAAATAAAACAGAAATGTATTTCACTTGATATAAGGATTATCTACACTAATAAAAGAGAAATACGTAAATTAGTCATCACTCCGCTATGCCCACCAGCCAATCAGGATGAGTAAGCAAATTAACCCAACAAAGATGGCAGGTTAATTTGCATACACAGGCGCAGAGTGAAGACCTCAGGCTCTGGCCCGAGCGAAGACTGAAGACGACTGAAGACTGGAGACTGAATAGGCTTGGCTTCTCCGCTGCGGCCGGACCAAAGGCTTGGGTCCCGGGTGCCGGAGGAAATTCAGTGCTGGCAGCCAGGGGAAGGAAGGCCTATTGCGTGAATCTTTGCGAAATGGGCCTCTAGTTTTATATAAGTAAACCGCAAAACAAAGTTCTCTTTCACCCCTACTCACCTTTGCAGATGCACCCTCTACTGGGAGACAAACTGCCCTTGTAGAATCAACTCCACATAATTGATAGCCTTCCTCCTCCCTCCCCAAAAGACTCCGGTGGCCTGAAAATATCTTACTCAATAATGGGAAGTTTTGGAAAGGTTTTTATCTTTTAATCCTTGTCAGAAACAAGGAGCGATAACTCACATGTTAGTAAAATAAGCGACCCTTTGAGTATTTTGAGGGAATGCTTGTTGCAAAATATTGCTGCACTTGTAATGGCTGCCCTGGCTGACTTATTTACTACTCTTTCAAGGGTCAAGCTAGTTTGTTTTGTTTTTTCAAGAGCTTGGAGAAATCATTAATGTAGAAGGCAGCATAAAGAATAAGAGCTTAAAAAAAGAATGAGATCTTGCCCTGACCAGTGTGGCTCAGTTAGTTGGAGCATTGTCCCTTACACCAGAAGGACATGGGTTCGATTCCCAATCAGGGCACATACCTAGGTTTTGGGTTCAATCCCCAGCCAGGGTGCATATAGGAGACAACTGGTTGATGTTTTCTCTCATCTCTTTCTCTCTCTTCGATGTTTCTCTTTCATCTTTCTGTCTCCTCCCTTCCTCTCTTTCTAAAAATCAATAAAAATTAAAAAACAAAACAAAAACACTTGCAATTTACAACAATGTGGATGGACCTAGAGAGTATTACAGACAGATATAGAAATATCATGTGATTACACTTATATGTGGAATTTAAGAAAACAAATGAAATAAAACAGAAACAGACTCATAGATACAGAAACAGGGTACAAACCTCCAGTTATTAAAAAAAAAAAAAGTCACAGGCCCTGGCCGGTTTGGCTCAGTGGATAGAGCATCGGCCTGCAGACTAAAGGGTCCTGGGTTCAACTCCAGTCAAGGGTACATGCCCAGGTTGTGGGCTCGATTCCCAGTGGGGGGCGTGCAGGAGGCAGCCGATCCATGATTCTCTCTGATCATTGATGTTTCTATTTCTCTCTCCCTCTCCCTTCCCTCTCTGAAATCAGTAAAAATATATTTTTTTAAAGTCATAGAAATGTAATGTACAGCATGGGGAAAAGAGTCAATATTACTGTAATAAATATCTATGGTGACCAGTTACCAGATTTATTGTGGTGATATTATAAGGAATATAAATGTTGAATACCTGAAACTAACATAATATATGTCAACTATAATACAAATAATAATAAAAGGTAGCATAGAAAGTCAACTTGGGTGATAAAAGGAAAAGAAGTTGAGGAAAATTATCAATGATCACAATTGCCTCTCTGAACTGCTGATTCAGTAGAAACCAAAATACCACTTTTTCCTATAACAATGAAACCAAAGAATTGTGTGGCCCTTCCATTTTAAGATTAATTTAATAATTAAACGATAGTCCAGTGTTTCAGATGCATTTCGGTCACTAAATACACATGGAGGTACAAGCATGATGCTTTCCTGAAAAACAGTTCCTACAGAACTGATGAGCTCACTGTCTAGGGAGGAGTGCTGGCCCTTGGGCACAGGCTCCAGCTTCCAGAACCTGCTCCCGGTACACAAGGCCGCCCCCACCACAGCTGTACATCTACACTTAGGCTCGTTTCTTACCCTCTTCCGGGACTCCTCAATGGCCGACAGCAGGGCATTGTCCTTCTCATTCTTTAGGAAGCCCTGTGAAAGGGGGAGAAATGACACAACTTAGGTTCAATTTAACCTTCCAAACACCAAAAGTACACTGAAGGAAAAGAAAAGTACCATACAGTATTTTCCATCCTGCCCACCTTAACCCTCAGAAGACTCTCAACTCAAAAAATATCAAAGCAGATTTTTTAAAATAGATGTTTCCTAGTTTCTTTCATTCTGGGAGCACATGATGATTGTCAGAAGGTAAAGTCCCCATGGAACAGTAGTGTAAAGTCTCATGTCCTATAAACATACAATGTGAACAGCCAGGAGTGTCCTTCAATTCTTAAATGGCTCATATTATAGATATAGACATAGCTTTGGCTACGCAGCAAGTCACAGTGCCTCTAATGTTCCTTCCTTCCTTCCTTCCTTCCTTCCTTCCTTCCTTCCTTCCTCTCCCTTCCTTCCTTCCTTCCTTCCTTCCTTTTCTTTATGAAAAGACCATTTATTTCATGCCTAGAACATTTATTTATTTATTATTTATCTGTTTGTTTATTTCTCTGTTGCTTTCAATTAATTCTTCCATTTCTTCCTAACACTGAGGAAGCCATCGCTATCTACTTGCCTGGATATTTTTCACTTGTTTGTCAATGGCTGGGATACCCAAAAATTCATTTCTTTACCATTGCTGCTGGGGTTTTGCCACATGTGCTCCCTATTTCAAGCCTGATGACATCCGCTACTTGTTTAATACAGGTGGGGTGAGGAGGAGACAGCCCAGTTTGGTCTAATATGCACACAGTTACTTGCCTACATTGAAATGGCCTCAATAAACCAGAGCACATACAGCTAGGACGCCGTTTATCCATGTAGAAGTGGGCAGTTTGTGGCCATGCTCTGGCCAGGGCAGGGGAGCCAGACACAAGTGATGGGAAGGATTTTAATGAACTTTGTTTATAGCCTTCACAGCACATGACTACATCAAGTCAACAAACCCTTCTTGTGAATTTACTTTCTTGAGTGGCCTTTGGCTTTAGTGTCACAGTTGCTAAACACAGCTATGGAGCCACTGTCACTGAATGCTGGTCCTGAACAAAGAGCAGACGCAGACTGTGCTTCGATGCACCTTATCATGGCGGTTGCTGCTAAGGGAAGCAATTGTCACATGGGGGGAGGGTGCCAGGAGGGTGATAACCACTACCTGATTAGGCCTGGTCTTATTTTATTCTTTTTGGTTGAGGTGGGAGGGGCTATGCCAACTGCCCCCCGTCACTGGGCTTCCTCTGCTCTTCTCAATCAATGACCAGCCTATCCCATTCTTTTGACTGCACCCATGTCTACATATAACCCACATACACATACACACCATTAAAACACAAGTGCAAAACAACAGACACATTTGTTTTAAAGCAACATACTGTAAGACAATTCTAAAAGTTTTTTAAGAAATGAAATTTCAAGTAATAGTTAAGAAAGAAAAAGAAGAAGAAGAAAAGATATTGCTCTGGGCAGATTATTTTCTTCCTTAAAGTATTACCATTATGTACCTCCACAATTAGGCTTTCTCTTCAGCATAAACTGAGCTCACAAAAGATAGAGAATTTGAATTTTTTATCTTTTATTCCTTTCTAAAATGAAACACTAAAATAGGCTACAAGTCACATTTTATTTTTAAAAACAACACATTTTTGGTGACTATCTTTTGAAAAGAACCTTAAAATTTATAGTCAGAATACCGCTGGATCTGTGCACCATCTAGTGGCAGTCTGTTTCTTTTCAAGGACAACAAGAAACTTAACAAATTAAAAAATGAAAAAGTTGGGCAGAAAAATACCTGCCTCAGCCCATGCTTCCCACAGATCTCTTCCTCAACTTCCTTTTTCCACCTGTGTTCCTTTCCTTCCAACTGTCCTGTGAGACACCTCTCATCCCAGATAGATACTTTTAGAACTGATCATAAATGGGTTTTCTGGAGAGGTGAGCTGGGTAGGAAGGGAGGTGCCTTCTCTCACTGGGTGGGGCTCCCGGCCACAGTGAAGATCCCTGGTCATAGAGAAGGCCCAACCTTCCACGCGGAGATGCCAGTGATCTACCTGTGACTCTCAGAGCTCCTCATCACTAACATCCCCTCTTCTTGCCAACAAGCATGTTTTAATTGCTCATAGGCTCCCACCCAACCCTTCTACTGTAGCCCTACTCAATAAGGAACATTCCATGAACATCTGCAGGCCTGCAAGGTGAGATAACTACTCCTGACGTCCCCATCTGTATACTGCTCCTCACAGCCAGAGTCCTGGAAACAGAACCTCTTCTAACTGGCTCCTTGGATGGGTTTTGGTTTCAAGCTTTCTCTAACATATTATAGCTCCCCTTCAGGAAGCAGTTAAGGGTCAGACACTGCTCTAAGCAATTCAAAGACATTATTGCTAATCTTTTAACAAATGAAAGAGTAGACATGATCACCCCTACTCTTCCCCCTTCCCCTCCACTCCATTTTATAGGTAAGAAACAGATTTTGGCATTTAATGTGACCAAGGGCTCCCCACCAGGAAGAGGCAGAGGCAGAATTTTAACTCTCAAGAGACCAACTGTTTCTGAGATACTTAGGGAATAGTAAACTTCAAAGAAAAACCTTTTTATCTCTAAAAGGAGAGTTCAGGAGGGGAGCAAAATAGCCTTAAATTGGTTTTCTTCATCAGTTATTAGTTACCCTTTATAGATGATGAAGTTGAAGGCTCAGAGAACACTAACCCTTAAACCAGTACTAATAGGAGCTAACCCACATGGGTATGGTGATTACTGCATTCTACATCTTTGTTACACACCTCTGGTTATAGTCCTCACCTTTAACCTAATTCTAGACTGTCTCTCAATACTACTTAACTGGACCATACTTCAAAGTACTAGACTTATCGGGGTGATCACTTTGTAAATTATATAACTGTCTAATCTGAAACTAATATAATACTGTATGTCAACTGCAATTGAAAAATTAAAAAACATTCCTTAATTTAAAAAATAGATTAAACATTTAAAAAACTGTTGATGGTTTCTAGAGCTTCTACCAACTCCCAAATGATATTTAAGGTCACCTGGTTTGTAAGTAGCAAAACTCAGACTTAAAATACAAATTTTCTAACAACTTTCACAGTGGATAAACAGATGTAATGCTTGCATTATTTATTTATTTATTTATTCCTTTCTTCCTCCTACTTCACATAGTAAAGTTTTTGGCATTTCTTTACAACGGTGTTGTTCAAAATGTAGGTCAGGACCCATAATTGGGTCACAAAATCAACCAGCAACTTTTTAAATGAAATAGAATAGTACAGAGATATTTGGTAGGGGTAAATACTGTGTTATGGAACTTCTTTCAATTACATATACTTATGTGTACTAGTATGTATGAAGTGGATCATTGCGTAAAATGTATTTCTTACTATGGGTCACAGGCAAAAAAGCTGGAAATTACTGCTCTAAATGTCAACTCTGTAGCATTTCAAAATATTAATATTTATTGCCATGGAACAATAAACACCGTACATCTGTCCAAGCAATATCCTCATTTACGTGTTCCATCTTTATCAGAGGACGTGGACTGCCTTGCAATGTATACTGGCTGAGAACAACCCAGAACGTAACCACAAGGTAAGACAATTCGGCTATCAAATGTGTGGTCACATCTCAGGGACCTGGCAGCCAAACTGGCTTTAAAATAGCTCAGGTTGAGAAAGATGGGCATGAAAATGCACAATTTTTAATCATCTTGCAGACTCTGGGTTCCGGAAGACAAGTGGCAGCTAATGCCTACTGCAGAAAAAGAGAATGAGCAAAAGGATGTTTGTTTTTGTCAAATGGCCAAATTCTCTTAGCTTATTTGCTTTCCAAAAGTGAAAACTGTAAGAAATAAGGGTCTCTGTGAGAAAAATTTCAGTATGCACTTCAGTGAGGAAAGTAGCACGGCAATAAAAGCCGGCACTGATCCTTTCACAGGTCTGTTTCCCACCTACTACAGAGAAGTGATTTGTTAGTTACATAAACGGTTTGAATGGAAGAACACACATTTCCTGATCGGTATTAAAAAATAAAATGGAAAAAGATAAAATAATGAGTCTAAAGTGGCCCCACAAAGCAAAAGCCACAGTTTACATGGCTCTCAAAAAAACAAAAGGCCATTCGATGTCTCTTCCTCTTCAAGAGACCAAATGGCAATCCACGCTGTCAAAACTGAAAGTGAGGCGCCCACAGCAGGCCAGCCTTTGTGCCAGAAGGAATCTGACATAAGATAAAAACACATGGTGGATGCAATAAAAGTCTTGTATCCTCTCTCATTTAACACATACACTATATACAAAATAGGAAACCTGTAACCAACATTCCAAATCAAATAATATTAACAATTGAAAGCAGTAACAGTAGAAAATGGTCATCGTGGTTCACAATAACCTTGCCGAGATACAAGCCATAGCTAGGACAGCAATGAGATGGAGAGAAAAATAAGCAAAGAAAAAAATAAACTTAAAAAACAAACACAGAATAATGAAGAGGGTCTGCTCCAAGATGAAACAAGAATTCCAACACGCACTGTAAGTATTCATTAGATCTTTAGGCGGTGAATGGAGACATGTCCAATTTCCCTAAAGACAGAGTGAGTTCTATCCATTCTTTTGCTTTAGCTCCTTCTCAGGAAAAAGCCTACTCCCTTAACCTCTCCCAAACGTTCTTCCCAATTTCTGAACGAATGACCTCTTCCGCAACCTTCTCCTGGGTGAAATTTTCACGAAGGTAAACTGTTACTTAAGGAGAAAGTGAGAAAGGACAAAGCGAGATACTGTTTTCAGATGAGCACACAGAAACCGTGTGGCCGTGGGAGCCCTGGGCTTATCAGATGGTGTGGACACTCTTTCATTAGCTCCCTTTGTGGTGCCTGCAGAGAGCACCTCAAGGAATTTCTCAGGCGGAAGAGATGTTCATTGTTGATAAAACCCACAAGACGAAGAGAGAAAATTTAAAACCAGGGCATTTTCAGGATTTGGGAAACTTTTACATTGTTTATAGCATGTTTGGTTATTATCTTAGACCAATATTTAATGTAATAAAATAAGAATACATAAGATATCAGCTTAAAAGGCCCATGAGAGCCCTAGCCCGTTTGGCTCAGTGAGTGTCAGCCTGCAGATTGAAGAGTCCCAGGTTCGATTCCGGTCAAGGGCACATGCCTGGGTTGTGGGCTCAATCCCCAGTGGGGGGCGTGCAGGAGGCAGCTGATCAATGAATCTCTCATCATTGATGTTTCTATCTCTCTCTCCCTCTCCCTTTCTCTCTGAAATCAATAAAAATGTATTCTTTTTTTTAAAAAAGGCCCACGAGAGACTGGATCTCCTTTTTGCAAGGAATACAGACTGAATAGCAAATCAAGGCTTTATTCTCCCACTTAGATATTTAGAGTAAGTCCCACTGCTTGTTTTCTGCAATAAGTAAATAAATAAATATTTAAATAATTTGTTTACAGATTGAATTAAAATATCTATCTTTAAAACTACCCCTGCAGAAAGCAATGCTAAACTGGCAGAGCTGACAGCGCCAATTGTAATCCATTTTTAATGCTGCAGTATGATTTCTCACTGTGCACTTATGCAAAAGCCTCGCTGCTCTCATGCAGCAGGTGGCAGCAGACCCTGCAAGAGTGGCTGTGGAGTCCCACCATTTGCCAGCTCTGCATACCCATCGGCCCGCAGGCAGCTCTGGAGCCACAGGTGGCAGACCTTGGCTCTATAACACGGCGCTGCATGGGCACCAGGCCATCTGTCACTGCCAAGTTGCAGGGTCCCATTTTGTACATGGTTTCTGCTCTTGGGTTAAACAAAGGGTCACAAACCTATGTGATGGATTTGGGTCCATTAAGGCAAAATGAATCATTTGCTCTCCATAACTCAAATTGTTTTACAGGATGGTCTACAAATTCTCAGACTGAAGAAAACTCAACGTGTGCAAGAAAATTCTACACCCAAGAATACACGGCTCAGAGAAATGCCTCCTCCGGGACCTGCCTATGGCCTTATGGGCAGCATTCTGACTTAAGTATACTGACTGGCACGCCTGGTCCCTTCACGGGCATGCCAATACAGTCATGACACAATTCCACTCACCTGAGCCTTCTAGAAAAAGCCACCTGCCTTTGAGAAAGCCATTCATGTGAGTCCATCTAACTGCCTTCTGTGACCCCTCCCTATTATCCTCCCCATCCCAACAAAAATGGAAGGAAGGAAGAAAGGAAGGGAGGGAAGAAGGGAGGGAGGGAGGAAGAAAGGAAATTATAGCAAAAAAATACACCACACACCAACTTTCCAAGATTTTCAGCACTGGGTAAAGAAATGACCCAGAAGGGAAAGTCATCACTGAGAATGGAGATATGCCATTCCTGTGATACAGGAGGAAGGGGTACAGGGGAGGAGGTAGCACACCTCCTTTGTCAACAAAATGTGGGCACATAACTACCAGTACTAGGTGCCTCTTCTTATTTCTACAACAAGGCATCAGGCTAGGGCTGCATCCCTGGGAGGGCCATTTAAATCTCTTGTGCTATTGCTGCAATACCATATCGGCCCCTTTTAGGGGGCCCAGGGCATTCCTGTTATCTGCTACCTATCTCTGGCTGTCTGGGAAAGAGAGGCAATCAATCTATCCAGCTCAGTCAATGGGTAGGAGACTCCATGTGGAGAACTCCAAGTAGGAAGGGAATAATATAAATGAGTAAAATAATAAATGATAGTCATTTGGACACCAGCGGGGGAAATGCTTTTCAGCAGAACTCCCCATCCTCCCAAATCCAAGGAGCCCTGAAATAACCTTCCAGGGCCAGTAAGCCGCTCTCCCTGCTGGTCACCAGGTCTGGGGAGAGGCTGTGATTTCTCAATGCTAATACCTCACCACTTCAGAAGAAATTAGCCAGAGCCTGCACCCTAGCGAGAGGGGCCATGATGCAGCAGAGTACCAAGCTGCAGGGGCTGGGCTTGTGCCGGCCATCCTCTCTCTCCACCACTCCACTCCTGGAACTGGGGTGGGGTTGGGGGGCTCGGGGCGCAGGAACACTAGGAGCCAAGAAAGGGAGAGGGACCGCAGCTAGCCAACTGCTCCCAGACTGCAGAGGTGGCCCCATGGGAGAAAGCAAGGACAGCAACTCCAAGCATTTTATCTTCTCCCTGCCACCTCCCACCCCAAGCCAACATACTTGCTAGGGCTAATTTTGGGGGACACAAGATCAGGGAAGATTCTGAAGAGAAAACTTTCCGATCTAGCTTGCAAATGGAACACTGCAGTGTGCCAAAGTATGCTTGGGTTCAAAGAGCAGCAGCAGAACCCTTTCCTCACCCAAAGGTACGCACAAATCTATAAAACATTAATGCCATAGCCACTCCAACGTGATGGAAAGTTAAGGAGGATACATTAAGGGACAATAAAAAATGCTTTGATATGTCTTTGAGGAACTGATTTCCATCTTGAAGATGGATTAGTCCACATTCAAAGAACTCTGGGTACTACCTGCATTGCAGTATAAAAGAAATGGAAGTGCATTAATACTGGCCTTTATTGTGGCCAACACCCCCTCCCACTGCCCCCAAACCCACTCTAGGACAACTCATTAAAACAACCCTGTGTTCTTTTTTTAACCAACAAACCCATAGATGCCCTGTTTTGTCAAATCTAGTATCTTTTCCCTTTGAGGTCAGGAAACAAAAGCCAGACTTGGGGCTGTAAGAAGGGCAGATAGCCGAAGGCGTGTCTCCCAGGCCGCCAGGTGGGAGCTAAGCTGTTCTTGCCAGGCTGGTTTCTACAGAGCTCAGGGTTAAGCCTCGAGCTCTATTTAGCAAGCACAAGGAGCGCTACTAGTCAAGACGATGTTTGGGCACCCCGTGCCACATTAATTCCCTGCTGGTACCCGGTGTCAGTCATGTACATTGCAGTCAAAAAATCACAGCTCCTCCCGCGATGCAGCACAGCTTATGCTGATGGGATTGGAGCACTGATCATCATGGCTGTCACGGCAAAGGGCACTCTGGTTTTCTTGCAGATTCTTCTAGCTCAGAAATTCTTTTTTTATTTTAATGTATTTGTCTGGAGACCAGTAAAACAAACAAGAAAAACAAACAAGAGTCCTTCCCTTTTATAGCTTCCCACTGTCTTAAATGTAATTTGTCACGGCACTCCTCTGCTAACAGTACTTGGGGTTTCACACTCTCTCCAAAACCTTCATTAAGTTTGAAAACGTTCTGACTTCACCCTGTCAGAGCTAACTTTACCCTGTCATCCTGCAGGATGAACCACTCACCAATGTCACCACGGGTACGAGACAACTCAAAACACTGCTTAGCTGGAGTGACAAACACAAGCAACAGGAGGAGAGAGAGCAAGACCATTTTTCAAATACAAATTGCCCGAAACTGACAGGGAGCTAAGGCCTTTCACCCAGCCCATCCATACAGGGGGGGGGGGGGGGGATAAACCCTGCACCGTGGCACCCTCGCGCCCAGAGTTAAAGGGCACATCAGAACGCCACTCCATCCCTGCTCAGAACAGATGACTGTGACGCCCATGCTCCTCCCAGGAGACTTTCCGCCCTTCATGTCGGGCCAAACACAATGGACTGGAAAACTTGACCTGCAAGTATATCTTCTTTTTGTTTTTTTAATCCTCGTCTTAGGATATTTTTTCATTGATTTTTAGAGAGAGTAGAAGAGAGAGGGAGAGACAGAGAGAAACTCTGATGTGAGAGACACACATCTATTAGTTGCCTCCTGCTCCACCCCCCACTCACACTCCCCCCCCCCCCTCTATCCACTGAGCCAAACCAGCTAGGCAGTATATCTTATTTTCAAATGTTTGTTTATAAGTGATAAATGCATATCATCTACTACCACACAGGCCCAGGAAGACTCCATACACAGCTCAATGAGTCATTTTGGCAAGCTCAACCCATAGATCTATCGGTCACCAGTAAACCCACAAAAAGAAAGATGGAGTCAAATGCAGACAGAGGCACTGCACAGACCAAGAGACAGGTGGCCTGGATTTAGATGTGTGACCTTGAGAAAGGTTGTTTAACTACAGTAAACCTTGCTTCGCCCAACTGTAAGATGAGCTGACTGTACTACAAAAACTCTAAGGCCAGCTCCAGGCATTCCAACTCCATGACAGGTGGGAACAGGTAAGAAATTAGCACTGTCATTTCCAAAATAATCCGTACCTTGAACCACAAAAGAAATACAATCAATTCTGGTTTTGAAAGCAGCAGGCATATATTTTATATATAAAATTACCAAACCCACAAAGAATGAGAATGAAAATCAGAATCAAACATGAATAACATTCTCATAGGAATGCTAGTTTCATCTTGCATAAAGGAGCAGCATCCTGTCTTCTGTTTTCTGAATATCCATCTTACACTGGAAGGAGTACGTTTCTACATTTTAAAAAAAGAAGAAGGAAGCACAAAGCAAGGAACTGCAGAAGTGCTGATATAAAATATCTGTTTAAAATTTCACTTTACTCATATTTGCCAACAATTTCTTAAGAGCATTCTTCGGAAGCTATCTAGATATAAATGCTAAGTCTTTACTTCAGGAACATCTCAAAATTTCTAACTTCTAACAGAATAAAAAGTAGCTGCTGCAAATTGGCAAGACAGTGTTACTAGGGTGACTTCAAACTAGGCTGAAGGAAGATAACTCACGTGCGGTCACCTCTGTCAGAGCTCCTGGTGCCGCCATTTCCTTTCCTCCTCACTGCCATCTTAGGGCCACCACGATGAGTCCTAGCGGGCCCGGCAGGCATGCTTGCTTATCTACATTATACCACTCACTGCCAGAGCATTCAAAGATTTGCTATGAATACATTTTTTTTTTTTTTTTGTAGCAAAAAGAGCCATCCCCTGACTCTTTACTACCAGCCAGGCTAAAATTTCATGAGAAAACTGATGAGCTTAGAGTTAGGCAATTTGGGAAACCCCTACAAGTACCAGAAAGGAGAGCCTCTTCCCAGCAGCCCAACTTGAGTAGACCATGGTGGAGGCAAAGACAACGAGAAGCACCCGGGCCTCTGCTGTCTCCCTGAGCACCTGCTACACAGCTTCCCTAAACCAGAGAAAGAAAATCTGGCCAGAATCTCCCACCAAGTTTTAGTGTAAAAATTTCAAAGGAAGGCTGACACCGCTCATGCCATCCAACCAAACATTTTATGCACGCAAAGCTGCAAGTAAAATGGAATTCTAATTTGCTGCCCTCACACTTTTATTTCAAGTGCAAGCCTTGTAAAATCGAAGGAGGAAGACTCCTTTTGCATTTTATGTATCTATATACCATATATCTAAACAATTAATATATGAAATGTCCCTCTTGGGGTTAAAAAAATATACAGAGATCTAGGCTTTTATGCTGCAAGCATAAATAAGATTTCTGCAAGCTTTATGGAATCTTTGTAGGATTCTAAACAGGACAACTGAGCCTTCGGATTTCAATGAAAAGACTGATGTGAAAATCCTCCTCTCCTCTAGTTTCAAGAGCATCTATTAATTAGAAAACAGCACTCCGCGAATACGGTAAACAACAGCTAGTGCAACCAGACCTGGAAGAACAGCTGGTTTTATAAATTTGATATCAAGTTAAAAGGTTTCTCCAATAACCATTCTGTGAAGATTCAACTCCTGGAATAGCTACTAAGGCCTTTTGAGCAAATTCTTCATGGTACAGTTTACTGTAAATATACACTTACTATAAATCTTGAGGGTTAAGTGCCTTTAAAAAGATAAACACACAAATCAAAGTTAAAATCTACTTGTTTCCTCTAAGTAACAGCATGAAGAAACAAAGGAATTAGCCCAGTCAAATCCAATTAATTTTAAAAATCAAGATTTCTAAGCTTACAATTACAAACAAGAGTTTTCCACAAGTAGCTGTGAAGTGAAATTGAACAGAAGGCACTAAAAATTATCCTCATTAGTGAATGAAAGCCCCAATCTATTGATCTTTTAGGGCAAAATCTTATCTTGTTAAAACATTTTTTCTGGCTGTTACACAGACCATGAAAATATGTTCTTAAAAATAAACAACAGCAGCAACAAAAACCACCTAAAATCCAGCAATTTTCTTTAGGAATGGAAAAATAAACTGACTGTAAAAGACAGTGAAAAGAATCCTGAACTCTTTTAAATATACCATATTTAGATTTCTCTTTTCTCTCAAGTGTCATTTTCATTTTTGACTAGTGATAAATTCATACCTCTCATTACCTTAAATTAACAATGCATAGTTAATTAAAAGCATGTGTTAAAATCTTCAATAAAACCTCTATTTCAAGTATATATATCACACTTGGTTTCTAACACATACATAAAAGAACATATCCAAGAACCTTTGTTACACCTTTAGCATTTGCAGCATTCATTTTAAAGTCTGTTCTGCCCATTCAACCACAGGCAATTTTTCAACCTCTCACAGCTATATAAGTATGAGAAATACTTACTGTAGACAAAAGGATTCCATTTTCTTCCAGGGAATGTTCTCCACCCTCCTAGAGAACTCTTGTCTGCAGTCTGCAAATTCATTGCTGAGTTTTATAGTAACAAAGCTCTGGTGGCACAGACCTAATGTAAATGAAATGGCCCTGCAGCTGCCTTCAGAACCCAGCTCACCTCAACCGTGATACAGCTAATTGTTAAAAATGGTGGCTGAGACATTTTCCATACATTAAATTAAGGAGCTCTGATGAAGGCGCTGGCATCCACCCACTTCAGACAAAGGAAAATAATTTGCAACTGTACGGGGCATGGATAATTGAGTCATCTCCCACACAGGGTCAGTGTGAGAGGTTTCCTCCATCTTTACAAAATGCAAACCACAGCTCATTGTCTCATCTCAGAAATCAATTCTTTGCAATGCTGCACTGGGTCAGAGTTTTAAAGGAATCCTGGTCTTGGGTAAATCCAGATCCAACACCCAGACAAGCTAAATTCTCAGTCCCTCTCCCTTCCCTGAGCAGCCCTCCTCCATTCCCCACTTGACAGCTCCTCAAGTCTTCTTATTGTTAAGAGTACAGTAAGTCCCACACCTCAGAAGGCAGCTAAATCTCTCAACTAGGTGAGCAATTTCCAAGTCCCCATTGAGGAAAGAAGTCCAGACCTTACTGGTCCCATGATACAAATACATTCCTGCGATAAAAAGCTATACATCACTGTAATATGCATATACAACAAGAAAGCTGCTTTTTAATGCTGAATTAAAAGCATTTTATCTCTGATATTACTCAAGGCATTAAAAGTGTTATAGGCAACATTTACAATTTTATTACCCTCTGGATAATGCTTGCATGACTTAGGAAGTTTTCATTTCACTTATACAAATCACATTCTCTACACCAAACAATCTGAAATATATTTAAAGGACTCATAGCATACTCTTCTGAGGATGAATTTTAAAAAATAACTTTAAGAATCCACATCTTTGATGTTACTATTTCTTTTTCATGTAAAGCCTTATGCTAAAGCATTTCCTGGGAGATAATTCCAGATATCTCTAATTCTAATAGTACTTTTTCCCTGTAACAAAATATAAATGACTGAATTCCTTGGTAAGGTATCCTACACACACACACACACACACACACACACACACACACACAGTCATCTACAATCCCAAAGAAGGATCTGATTTTAGCAATGCAAAGAAATTCTACTTTAATATTTTATCTCAAATAAGAATTGCAGTTCACATGCATCTTTTTAAAAGAATGCTAAAGTAAGTCCACACTATGTACTACTTAAAGATGAAGTCTGCAAAAATCCCACATAACCATTTAAATCTTTAAGCAAATACCGCTCTGCCCCACCCAACAGATTTTTTTTTAAACAAAAATATTAGAATGACAAGGCACAAATCTGAACAATTCTCAGGAGAATCAAGTACTTTTTCTATCAAATGAGTCAAATGCCTCTGAATTTTTCTGAACATTTTAAACGGACCAAGACCCTGTCTTTCAGAGGTACTACAACATGCTGTCACTCTATTTACTAGGTGCATTTATCTCCATTTCTTTACAAAATACAGGCAAAGGCAATCCTACCTGCAGTTCTCAAATTTAAGGAGTTCCAGACCGGTGGCTGCTGTTGGTCACTGCAGCTCTTCCATTCCTTGTATGAGGGATGAGCTCTGTTAGAACCAGTGCTCAAGTTTTTCCCACTCTGAACAGCCAAAAGTGGAGGGGGGGGGGGGGGGGGGGGGGGGGTAGGAAGAGAGAAGAGAGGAGAGAGAGAAAGAAGAAAAAGGAAGAGAGAACATCCTGCAAATGTTGACATGACTGAAGCACTAAAGAGTCCAATTAGACAATGAGATTGCAGGGCCCCTTGGAAAAGGGTGCCTTGCAGCCCCCAGGGCACAGCATCATCATTCCTTCTGCTCTACACAAATTCAGAGAAGTCAGCCATCAGTTTGAAGGCACAAACTGATGGGAGTAACAGTTTATAGGTTACAGAAGGGTATTTTATTGTTAACGGACTGTACCAACTTAAGATTTAAGAGGGGGAGAGACAACATGTAGGCAAGAAATGCTATGATACTCCCCCCCGCCCCGACCCAAGCTACTGCAATTACTCTGATGTGAATTTTTGATGACTTCCGACATCTTGCATGGTTAGAAATCGCGTCAGCTGTCATGTTTGGTTAATGTGGAAAATGCATTTGCTGCATTGTGATGCAGTGCTGTAGCCACAGATTGTTACCCCAGTTGTGAAGCTGGTCCCTTAACTGAGCAGCAGGAATTTGCACATGCCATGATGCTAAAATAAATGGTAGTTAAAAGATTTTATACAGCAGCAGGCAGATTCTGCCATTTTAGCCTACAGAATGTGTAGCTCCAACATACACAAGCACCTCAGATGACTGCGCCCTCGTCAACTGCACCGTCCTCCACACAGAACAGCAAATTCACCATCTTAAATGTTTGGCCTCTCAGTAGTTAAAAGGTTTTGATACTGTTTAAATAACTATTCAGATCAATTATAGCTTTGAACAGAAACGGAGGTTATTTGCATCTCAGGAATATACAGCCAATGAAACTGTCAGTGACAAAGGGAAATGCAGACCTTTTATTAACATATGCTCAGCTCACTGTCACTTCTTTATACAACATTTAGGGGGAAAATATATGATGTGTAAGTAATGAATATTCCCATTATACTGTAATGGTTTTTAAAAGTGTTCCTCAGAAGGAGATTTTTCCCTCCATGTTTTAATGTATAGCCTGAAACTTAAAGCCTACATTAAAATACTAACATGTGTTTTTCATTGTCGCTAAAAGAAATTCAATGCAGCAAACAACTATGCAATTACAGGGAAGCCTGTGAAGAAGCAAAGATGAAACCGCACTAAGACACAGGCGCCAGATGATTAAAGTAAGACAGGCAGGTAGTGGACTGTCATTATGGTACCGACTGCAGAAGAAAAATCAAGAGAAAGACTCTTTCATCTTCAGAAACAAAACCCACAAACCCTATGATTGCAATCTGCTGGTTGCAGAACCAACACCGACACTGCAGAACCCGGAGGACACATGAGGCTTTCAATTTCATAAAATATTTTAAACAAATATTAACTTGGCTACCTGGCATCTAGAATTTGGCTACTTAAGGTTCTTATTCATCTAGAATCATCGATTTGGTATTTAAAGCAGAGCCAAGTTACAGATTTCATTGCTTTAAAAGGAAAACAACTAATATAATTAACCAATATATCTTTCAACAGAACTTTTGCCAATTAAGTGCTCAGAATTGAGATGTTTCAGACATTTTATAAAAACGAGAAAGCTATATGAAAGAGAATGAACATAGGAACACATTGGTGCGTGAACAGTGAGTAACAGTGAAAGAACTTATGTTACTAACATAAAAATCAACTCATGATTTCCTTTGTTTTATTCATTGTGATAGCACCAAATGCATAATTTGGAGGTGCATGTGTTAACAAGCACTGTAAAGCTCAAGAGCTTTCTAGTTTTGTTTTTCTCCCTAACTTAAAATTAACAGCACCAACAGTGCTATTGATGCCATAGCAGATGTCACAGTAGTTGTAGCGAACATTCAACAATTCAAGTTTTTTTTGTTCCAGACCCAATACAAGGTACCACTAGCAGCTGAGAAACTGCACAAGGAGGGAGGGAGAAACCGTGTGTGTTGGGGGTAGCTTTGAAATTAACCAGGCTTGGCTTATGCTCCAATTACTGAACAAAAGACAATCCTGGGGGACCTCTTTCTGAACCAGTCCAAGAAGCAAACTCTTTTGTTTGGGATCAAATAAATACTGCATTGGAGCATAGTGGATATGCAGCAATAAGAGTTTCTGCCTGGGGATGGAAGGGGCAAGAAGAAAAAGAACCCAAAGACCCCAGTGTGGTTACAGTCAAACCAGGGGTCTTCAAACTACGGCCCGCAGGCCACATGCAAATACAAATATTGTATTTGTTCCCATTTTGTTTTTTTACTTCAAAATAAGATATGTGCAGTGTGCATAGGAATTTGTTCATAGTTTTTTTTTTAAACTATAGTCCGGCCCTCCAACGGTCTGAGGGACAGTGAACTGGCCCCCTGTTTAAAAAGTTTGAGGACCCCTGGTCAAACCATTTCACCAATGGTTAAAACCTATTCTCTGAGGAAGGCCTGTGAAGTTCACTATAGGTGAATGAGAAAACCCCCTTTAATAACTAAGAAACAAAACAAAACAAAATATACCTCATTGAGTCACTCACTCTTAAGACACTCTTCTTCAGCAGTACGCCCAACAAATAAGCTGAAAGGATATTTATGCTAGAATAAATTGTACACCAGCTCAGACTCCATCTCCCTCCCATCGAGGAGTATCCCAAGGAAATCAGATTCTGCCTGCAAAAAACCTCGGAGCAGAGCGTACTGAGAGGTGTTAACTAACCTGCCTCAGACCCCAGGTGCCTGAATATGTATGTGAAGGTTGTAAACACTGGAAGGAAGCCACCTTATACCTCTCCGCTTGTTTTATCCTCAGCTGAACATAAAGTGGTCCATTCCTAAATGCCTATTCAGTAGTCCCTTGTTTAATTTTGTTTTGTCTTTATATAGCCCTAAGCACCAAAAACTAAAAGAGAAAAGGGAGACAACTCCTGGACCCAGCATCCTATATAATAAAAGACTAATATGCAAGTAGACCAAACGGTGGAAAGACCAGTCACTATGATGCGCACTGACCACCAGGGGGCAGACACTCAACGCAGGAGCTGCCCCCTGGTGGTCAATGTGCTCCGAGCACCGCTCAGCCAGAAGCCAGGCTCATGGCTGGTGAGCGCAGCGGCGGTGGCGGGAGCCTCTCCCGCCTCTGTGGTAGCACTAAGGCTGTCCAACTGCTGGCTTAGGCCCGCTCCCCCCCAAGCCTAAGCCATCAGTCAGACATCCCCTGAGGGCTCCCAGACTGTGAGAGGGTGCAGGCCCGGCTGAGGGGGACCCCCCCCCAAGTGCACGATTTTCATGCACTGGGCCTCTAGTTTATTAATACAGTGGGGCCTTGACTTACGAGTGTCCCAACTAACGAGTTTTTCGAGATACGAGCCATCTCTCGGCCGATTTTTTGCTTTGAGTTGCGAGCTAAAATTCGGGTTACGAGCCAGCTTCAGATACCCCACTGCTAGTTGGCTCAGCGAATGTCACAGTGAATGCCACAACATCAGCCCAGCATCACCTGTCTCACTCGTTCATTTTTCGATTTGACATACGAGTAATTTGAGTTACGAGCTCCATCACGGAACGAATTAAACTCGTAAGTCAAGGCCCCACTGTATAAGGAATAAAAATTGGCTTGCTTATCAAATGAAAAGATGACATCTAATCCTTTCTACCAAAGAGGACCAACTTTTCAAAATCCTCTGCACACTACCCCATTCTGCATATAACAGCAGCTAACTTGAACATCACTTAACACACTATATAAAAAAATCTAGACACCCACAAGTGTAAAGACAGATGGATCTTACTGCTACAATGGCCAAAGTGTATTTAGGCCTCTGTGTATTTGAAAGATCTCCGAATTTCAGGTGAAGGCTTGAATTTTCAAACAGTATTCCATATAAAACTCCAACAAAGCATGTCTTTAGATAGTTCCTTCAAATCCTCTGTAATCTTTCATAGAAAAGTTTCAAGTGTTATTTCTATTTTCATCTCTCTATAGATTCTCCCCAATGAGTCCATTAAAGAACTCCCAGCAAAGTACATGTATAGGACCCCCCAAAAGTTTTCCTAAAAAGTAGAAACAGTTACTCTAATTTAAGATATTCAGATTCCAAAGACTTTCTGACCTTCTCCCTCATACAATTAATTGGTTTGAAAACTTTCTGAGTGGGAAGGAAGGAAAAATATTGGAAGATGGCTCCAATTTCCACAGGCCCACACCTGAAACACAACAAGTACAAGGAGACATTTTTGAAGGTGTGACATTAGTATCCTACCTTTTTTTTACCTGTTTTCATTAATAAACAAGATTACAGAATAGAGAAAAGGAAGCCATTGAAATTCTGTGGTTGAAGTAGAATTATAATAATCACCAGTGAAATTATGTTCAAGTGAACAACTGGAAAGCTCTTAAGTGCACTGACAATATGCAGGGCGGCACCCGGAAATCAAACTTTCATAGATCCCTAGTGAGCTCTGTCTGCCTTCTGCCAGGTTCACTGGGCTGCTGGGAAGATCAAGTAATATCACTGGTGCGAAAGTGCTTTCAAGAGTTAAGAACAAGAGGCCATGCAGGTTGAGCAATTAACCGTCCCCGAGTCTCTAGCCTTCTGAGGCAGGGCTGGATCCTGGCTGCCTTCCCAGCCCACCATCACCATCCTCCTCCTGGCTCCTCTCTCCTCACTGAGACCTGGTTCCCTTGCCCAATGCTACAGACTTCTCCCATATATTTATTTTCTCTGCCACAAGTCTCACCTCTATACCAGTGGCTCTGGAAAATTCTGTCTGGGGCTATTCTCTGAGCAGTGTTTCTTATCCTATCGCTCAATGTTTCACCGTGATGTCTTCCCAGAACATCAAAAACTGATACGAACTCTCAACCCTCAATCTAGTCAATCTTCCTAATTTCCCAGCCTTGACCAACAGTGCCAATCCCCCTTGAGTTATTTCTGAACCTCCTTCTTAAACCCAAGGGTGATGTGTTTTATCCCAAATGACTCTCATACATCGCTGCTTCCTCTCTTTTCTCAGCCACCAACCTGGTCCTGGCCGTCATCACCGTAGCTGGATTGCTACAAGTCTCTGAAAGACATCTCAGCAAGTCTCCTTCCACTGGCCAAGCCACTTGCCACTTCCATAAGTGTTTCCACACCCTCCCTGCTTCCTGTTTACATTTACCTGCTCCAAAATTTTCAACAGCAAGTACTGCCTACACTCCACTGCTTGGCAGTCCCTCCTTCCACATTTGAGGCCCTCTCCCCGACAGATTTTATTTCTTAGCATATAACCTACCTTTGGTCAGGTTCTTACTCTCATATCCTCCTTCACTTCATGCAAGCTAAACCCATTTAATCTTTCAAGGCCTATTCAGATCCTGTCTACTCTAGGGGGCCATCCTCATCTACCCCAAAATTCATTCATCAGCACCCCCTCCCTCTCCACTGAACCCCATGGCATTTAGTAGAATCTCATGTCACCCCCATTCAATTTTGCCTGTCACTTTACACTGTCTTGGACAGCTTAAACCTATCATAGGAATGTTAGGCTTGGTTCTCCAGGTAGAAGCTTTCAGAGGGCAGTATCCGCAATTTATGTTTATTCTAATCTTCATCAGTGCCTACCATAGTGCTGTTCTTGTAAGCACTCAACAAAACCACTTCACTGCCTAGGGTGTTCACTAGGCCCCACCCAAGGCAGATGCAGGCAACTACTTAAAGGGGCACTACATATAAATGTTACTTTTGCTCGTTGTTTGTTCTTCCAAATCTCTTCAGCTCCCTGAGATAAATGCTGCCTTAGGGAGTAAGAGAAATGCTGATGTGGTTCTTGGCCAATGTGCAGAGGCACCAAACTCTTCTTTGTGACTAAGCATCATTACCAACAGTATTCAATTCTCAAAGTCAGCTTCCTTCTCAGTTGCATCCAGAGCCAAGGCGTTTCAGGGAAAATGAAATGGTCCTGGCTAAAAGTCAGTGTCGTGGAAGTCATAGCTGATAAGTCCGCCAACAATGAAAAAGCAATCTGCTAATTTTATCAGGGCATTTCACCTTGAGTACTGTTCTAAGTGAGGACCACTGCCCCGGGTATGCTCACAAACCAGAGTGTAGAGGTGGGCTGGAAGCTTAGCCCACATGAGTGAAAGTAATTTCAGAAGTAAGATTTCGCCCTAGCCGGTTTGGCTCAGTGGATAGAGCGTCGGCCTGCGGACTGGGGGGGTCCCAGGTTCGATTCCGGTCAAGGGCATGTACCTTGGTTGGGGGCACATCACCGGTGGAGGGTGTGCAGGAGGCGGCTGATCGATGTTTCTCTCTCATCATTGATGTTTCTGACTCTCTATCCCTCTCCCTTCCTCTCTGTAAAAAAATCAATAAAATATATATATATTTTTAAAAAGAAGTAAGATTTCCACTTGAACATGTTTTCAAGAAGTAGTTCCTCAGGAAATACAATTACTAATGGGAACAGGCTAACACAGGAGGAGGAGGAAGCATCCTCAAACATTCCTCCAGGGCAATTCATACTGCAGTCCCAGGTTTCAGAAACTCAATGATGAGAAAGAGCTCCAGCACGCACGTTCGTTCGTTCGTTCTCTCTCTCTCTCTCTCTCTCTCTCTCTCTCTCTCACACACACACACACACACACACACACACACACACACAGCATCTATCAAGCCTTAGTATTCAGATACAGGGAACAAATGATTTTTGGCAAGGACCTGTAGACTATATGGAAAAGTTCTATCTTAGTAAAAAATAAATAAAATAATAAAGTATATGAAGACTTATCAGAGTCACAGCCATAAAATTTCAGGGGTAATTAATTTCCCCTGTGGCACAGATTAAGAAAATAAGGCTTACAGGTCTCGTTGCACAGCACTATGGGACACCACACCAAGAAAAGCTGCTCAGGTGTGCGCCCGAGCCCAGATTTCAAGTTATTACATGGGGGTGGGAGGGAGTGGACACAAAAGAACGGCTTCCAGCTTGCTAGTTCTTGTTACCAGTGTACTTTACACAACAGATGTATTTATTACCAGGTTGATTGTAAATAGAATTCTTTTAGACAAATTCTATTTTAAACTGAGCAGGGAAGCTGTTATTTAAAGGAGTACTAAAGCTCAATATGGCCCCAAGATTTCTTTTATAAATGCAGATATTGAGTTTGACTTTGCTTACTAAAGCAGGCTCCGTCATATTATTATTATTATTTTAGACTAAAGACACTAAAACCTTCATTTTCATGTACTTTTTTTGCTATACATATTTACTATTTCTGCTATTAGCTGGAAAACACTGATGAGGCCAAAAACTGATTAAAAAAAAGGACTACTCAATAGAAAAAAAGAAAATTACTAAAATTATCCAGCCCTCAATGATTTAAACAAGGGGAAAACTGTATTCTGTTATCTGGTCAGAATTTCAAATTCACTGACATACAAAATTTAGGTTCCTGAAATTTTCCTATGAAGAAAAATTGTAGGCAGAGTTCTATTTTCTCATTAATCCCTATTACAAAGTTGAATATGGCATTACTCAAAGCAATACATAAAATTTGAAATCAAGCCCTAACCGGTTTGGCTCAGTGGCTAGAGCCTCAGCCTGCGGACTCAAGGGTCCCAGGTTCGATTCCGGTCAAGGGCATGTACCTTAGTTGCGGGCACATCCCCAGTAGGAGGTGTGCAGGAGGCAGCTGATCGATGTTTCTCTCTCATCGATGTTTCTAACTCTCTATCCCTCTCCCTTCCTCTCTGTAAAAAATCAATAAAATATATTTAAAAAAAAAAAAAAATTTAAAAAAGAAACCTTAAAAAAAAAAAAAAATTTAAAAAAGAAACCTTAAAAAAAAAAAAAAATTTAAAAAAGAAACCTTAAAAAAAAAAAAAAATTTAAAAAAGAAACCTTAAAAAAAAAAAAAAATTTAAAAAAAAAAAAAAAAAAAAATTTGAAATCAAGATATAATAAAATTATATTCAAGGATGCAGCCTTAAAAAAAAAAAAAGAACCAGAGTAAAATTATATGAGAAATAACAACAAAGTGAATTTGAAACAGAAAACATGGTGATGTCCTGTAGGATGCTCATCCTACGTGAACAGGGGAGAGAGGAGAGTGGAGGCAGTGCCTCGCATCAGGACAGACAGCCAAGCAAGTGAGGCAGGGACTCTGTCTACCCCAGGAGCTTATACTGTCCTATAATGAAACACCAGGCAGGCCTTCATCTCTGTACTGCACCCTTCTCATCTCTAGAATAGGAACACAAGGATCTGAAATTCTAAAATGTTTGTGTGTGTTTTTAATTAGGCTGATTTTTAAATCTGCCTTTCCCACATCATTTTTCTCTCTGTCAGCCTTCCAGAGTGACAAGGGTAGAAATCATTTTTAAGCCAATGGTTCAGTTTGATTAACATACTTACCACTAAGTCCCCCAGCAAACTACTGAGGTGACTAAAGGTGACTAAAGCAAACATTCCCAGTTCTGCTACTTTGCCGTCTCAGGTCCTGGGCATGCCAGATAGCTGAACCCATCAGGTAAACTAAAACACTGAAAATCTAATGAAGGTAGGAATCTATTATATCCACTTACAGTGCTGAACAAAGCATCATGCCCAGGGTTAAGTGCTCAACATATATTTATTGATTAACCTTTAAGTTGCTGAGGGATGTTATTCAGAAGCTCTAGAAATGTCTGCACAATTGCAGACTGTTATCAGCCTTCCCCGACTCTGGTGCTTCTCGGCAAATTTACATTTAGAATTTAATCTGTGTGTTCTTGTGTAGCTTCATACATATTCGTCGAGCCTAATTTAATTAAATTCTATTTAACATCCGATAAGATTACCTACATATGATTTCTAAAAGCAAGAGGTAATCAAGTCTAGTGGAAAGTAGAAGTTGAAGTCAAAAGAACTCTGTTCTAGGTAACCCTAAACAAGTGAGGCACCTCATGTCTCGGTATTCTCATCGGTAAAATGGGGAAATGTCATCAGACCTATATGAAATAAGAACACTATTCTTCAACTGTCTATACAATATAATTATTCTTCAAAGCAAAGACAAATCATTTTAAATGATTTCTAACACAGGCTGCACATTTCAATACATTTTTCAAATATGCAGAATGATTTAGGCATTTCTAAGGTTATTTTGCCTTTCAGCTTTCTCTCATGGCATCTGTGGTTACTAGCAGCTAAGGAAAAGAAAAATCTAATGTCATTAACAGCAGACCCCAGGTCCCCACCACTCACTTAATGAGGGAGGGGGGTACAGTGAGAAGCAAATGAAAAGGTAAACAAAATGAGGATGAGTGGAGCTGAGGAGAAAGGCAGAGAAAATCGGGTTAGTGAAGAAAAACAAGTCCATCTTTCATCTCTCCTGGCTCCTACTGATGGCAGACGGTGTATTTAATCTGCTGAGAGACCAGATTTAAGGCCTCCGTTGGCATAGTCCATCCATGAATTATTAACGTTTGCAGAAGCAATAGCAGATCCGCTCACAGCGATCTGAGAGGACAACGACGATGAACCAAGATGGGATTATTAATCCCTCTACGTCCCTTTCCTCTGTCTCCCTCTCTCCATTCCACTCTGGGCTCTGACTGCTTTTTAGGCCGTGTATTTTGAGCTATAGCCTCATTTATCGGAGTTAATACTACCTCCATGGCGGGAAAAAAAAAATCAATGACCAATTAGAAGTCATTAAGTTTTTAATATATGTAAGTTTTAAACATATATTTTATTGACCGCTGTATCCTTGATGAAACAAAGACAAAAACAAGGGTGGTAACAAATTCTTTATGGACTCAAACAAATAATAACTTAAAAGTGGGCAGACAGCTGGAAAAACAGGGTTTACCTACACTAGACTTCTGTAATCACTTAACCTGGTGGATCTCAAACTGGAGGGCTTGTTAAAACACAGATTCTGGGATCCCACCTCCATAGATTTGGATCTGGTAGGTCTGGGGTGGAGCCTGAGAATTTGCATTTCACACAAAGTCCCAGAGATGCTGACCCCACGCTTTGGAATCACTGAGAAAGAGCCTCTTTCGGTTGCCAAAGGTATTGAGGGCATGAGGAGAATGGAGAAGGAAATTAAAACCAACCAGAGGTAGAAAGCTAATACAAAGACAGATGAGATTTACAGCTCCTTTGCCTCCCGAACTCCCAAAGAAAGACCTAGATGCCTAAAGGGCTCTGCAATATGTCTGCTATTCCACAATAAACCCAGTCCAGCACAACGGCTCCCCCCCCCCCCTTCCCCCAAAAAATGAGCTAGTAGGAGCTCTGGCAGGTATTACTCAGTGGTCAGAATGTCGGCCCACAGGGCATATGCTCAATCCCCAGTCCCAGTCGGGGCTTCCAATTGATGTGTCTCTCACACATCGATGTTTCTCTCTCTCTCTCTCTCTCTCTCTCTCTCTCTCTCTCTCTCTCTCTTTCTCTCTCATGAGCTAGTAGGATGAATAGTTAACAAATGGTGAAGAACGCACATGAAGCTGGGAGTTAATCTATAAACTGATTTCCTAGAACCTGAGAAACAAAATTAAATATCCCTTGGTCATTTTCTTCCCCATCATCCTCTCTACTTAGGACCTGGCTTTAATGTATAATCAGTTCCTTTGCTATGTACTATAACAGAAAACTCTTACACACCTTCCATATCAAGCTGAGTCAGGTACCAAAAACACAAAAGTAGAATATAAGCAGAAGCTTTGGGCAAGGGCCAAGAATAAGAAAATACACCTTCCGGGTACCCATTAAAAGTGCCAAACATAAGCAGGTTAGCTAGATGGAGAAAATAAATTCCACTTCTTTGGGGTTTGCAAATGCAGAAAACACAGTAATGAGAGCGTGTGAGGAAGAGGCCCACCTCTGGCAGCCAGCAAGGCCAGGCTCCCACAGAACCAGTCTCTCCACCAGCCCTGTACAACCTCACATCTAGATGGTGCTCACTCTACAGAGAAGACAGCCATGATTTCACAGCTAACTCCTGATTGGAAAAAAAGGAGGTACGCTCCCATTAGCAATGGCTGCTCTGGATGACAGCCAGCCTAAAAGGCTGGGGGAAGAGAGGCAGAGAAAGAGAGATGCAAAGGACAGAAAGGAAGAAAGGAAAGCAGAAGAAGGGAAGATAGCCAGGGAAAGGAAGGAAATGGGGGTGAAACAGAAAGCAAAAAAACCTGGCAAAAACAAATAAAAAACCTCCCCCCCAAAATCTGCTCTAAACCCTGACAGTCTAGCTCGCCTAAAGTTTCAAATGTGACATTTGTTCTGGGTTGCCACGCTGCATTCGTTTGGCACCAATGACCTACTCAGACAACATAAACCAGGCTGAAAGGCCCTAGGGCAGTGGTTCTCAACCTATGGGTCGCGACCCTTTGGGGGTCAAATGACCCTTTCACAGGGGTCACCTAAGACCATCGGAAAACACATATATAATTACATATTGTTTTTATGATTAATCACTATGCTTTAATTATGTTCAATTTGTAACAAAAATACATCCTGCATATCAGATATTTACATTACGATTCATAACAGTAGCAAAATTACAGTTATGAAGTAGCAACGAAAATAATTTTATGGTTGGGGGTCACCACAACATGAGGAACTGTATTAAAGGGTCGCGGCATTAGGAAGGTTGAGAACCACTGCCCTAGGGTGACAAAGCTCAGAAACCCTGAGTCCTTCACTTAAAGGGCATCTGTAAACTAAGTCAGCAGCAGCAACAAACATCAGCACCACTTTTTGTTCCAAAGTGTATCTAAGATGGAAAAAATGAGGTCTGTCTCCACTTGGTTTACTCTGCTAAGTAGCATTTTCATCCCTACAATTGATTTCATTAACATTAACCAGCAAACCTTTCACATGGAAAGGAATAAATGGAAATAAACTTCAAAGAAAATAGGTGAGAAAAGGTCCAACAGGAAGGAAAGGACCAAAACATCAGTGGCCAAAGAACTACCTTAGTGTCTTTGCAAAAAATAACAACATGGCATTCACCCAACCAGTTCAGCCCTTGATGCTTTCCACAGCAAGGCATGCTAGTAAGAATACAGGGCAAGGTACCAGAAGTATCTATGTTCAGGTTCCACCTCAGATCGTAACTAATCTCTCTATCTGGGTCTCAACTTCTTCCCCTTCTAATAAAGATGCTGACAACACCCATTCAACCCACCTGAAACATTGCTGTGAGCAACCAAAGATTAAAAGAAAAGATGGATCGTTTAAAGGAATTGAGCAATTCTAAATAATAGCCATTTTTTATAATTTACCTCTAACACATGCTTTATGGACTAATGCCTCACCTCTCTGTTAAAATAGATCTATTTTCCTTATCATTTCAAACAGATGTTCTAGTCTCAAGTACCTGGTCCATACAATTTAACACTCCCAAAATGGTCCAGCAACTTCCAGGGGCAATACAGCCATCAAGAAAGCGCCATGGAGCCATTTTTCAAGTTCTCTAAAGTAAGCATGTCTTCGTGTTGTAATTAGGGAGAAAAGTGGATTTTCCTCCTAAAGCCATTCAGTTCTCATTCACACTCTCAAAATCCTAAATGTAATGTTTCCTTGTCATCTAACTCCCTCAGCCTTCACTCAAGACGTGAGACTCGCTCTGGGTTCCAATGGAGGGGTGTCCAAGTTGAGAATGAAAGTCTGTAATGGACAATGATTACTTCTCCTCCAACCACCCTGAGCCCAGCTCCCTCCGTAAGCAGGACACGACCAGCCCCTCAGCTGGATTCTAGAGAGAGGCACCAGATCCATGCCGAGGGCCACTTACACGGCAGTGCTTAACTGGACATTTTGGTTCCCTGCTTGGTCTTCTCTTTGAAATTCTGTTATGTTAGTTTGCATTTATTTAAAAGAGCCAGTTAATCCAAAGGATACCAATTTGTATGGCTTCAGTTAGCATTCTATTCAACTCCGCACTTCCATGCTGTCTCCTAGAAATGAATAACTTTGCTGTATACAGAAAATTACTTCCTGTTTTCTGGAGCAAACACAAAGTTGAGGGCTTTGTCTGTATCTTTAAAAAGCAAACACACATAATTCCCTTAGACAGCCAAATCATATTATAAGATTCAAGATTTCAGCATTCCGGCACACTGCCAGAGCCTAATGGCCAGTCAGACGCTAAGTAAGGAAATGGGTCTGCATTAAACCTACAAATAAGTCAACAATCAATAGTTCAGAATTACAGTAAAAATTCGATGTGCCCTTTAAATTGCTTCTAGCATCATCCTTCTAACTCAAGCTCAGCTTCAGAGGCAAAAGAAAACAAAGATGATCAAGCAGAAGCTGCACACAACCAATTTTCAAAGCACAAAGCCTTGGCATTTCAAATCTAAAAGCTGCTCCAGGATTTCACAGAAATCCTTTACTGTGTACCTGCAGGGCAGTAAACCTGAGACATAACAGGCTGAGCTTTAGACAGAAAATTAAACTGACAGCTCAGAAAGCAGAAAAGCATGACAAAAAAGCAAGCACCTGGAGAAGATAAAGGGATGAAGCAGGTTTGGCCTTCTGTAAAACTCAGCTCCCCCCAAAGCCAGCTGGAAAGCACGTTCCAGCTTCTCCCTTAATCAACATTGTTTTATTACTAAGCTTATGCAAATAAGAGCAATGCCTGCCACACCCAGAGAGGGCTTTCTACTCTTTACTTTGCTCTAAATCAGCGGTTCTCAACCTGTGGGTCGCGACCCCTTTGGCAGTCGAACGACCCTTTCACAGGGGTCGCCTAAGACCATCCTGCATATCAGATATTTACATTACGATTCATAACAGTAGCAACATTACAGTGATGAAGTAGCAATGAAAATAATTTTATGGTTGGGTCACAACATGAGGAACTATATTTAAAGGGCCAGAAGGTTGAGAACCACTGAGTCTGAGGCCTTAGGCTCCTCATCAGTGAAATTCGGTGAGCAATAGTATCCACAGCAGGCTATTACTGAGCAGAATTAAATGAGGAAACCCAGAAAGTGCTCGGTACAGTGTCTGGACATAATAAATGTTCAGTAAATCTTAGCTTTGCCTCCCTGATTCTAGCTGCCATAAAACAGAAGACAGGAATGCAAACTTTGGTGCCATATTTCACTATAACAGCAGGGAACACTTAAACTAAAGAAGGGAAGGGGGAAGGGAGCGAGAAAGCACAGCTTTTAAACTAGAACTACTCTGAGTAAGGTTGAAGGGGTACCAGCCGCAAATGGTTTGTTCCCAGTCTAAAAGGTAAAGACAAAAACAGAATGAGCATTTAGAAACTTTTACAGCAATCTCACAGAATCATTTTACATCTATTGAATTTAATTTTAAAAACTAGGGCTTATATCTTATGTCTTTCTTTTCATTTTTCCTGGTCAATTTATTTTTACTCTATTTTATAAAAGTTATCTCTCAGTTTGACATAAAATGGGGGCTGGGGGGAAGGAGCTTGTTTGAGAAGCACTGATTCCGTAAGCACCTTCTGAATGAACCATACTCCTTCGTGAAGACATCTGGGCAGTGTGGAATCCCATCGCACAGCCAAGTGCCACCACGAATGCCAGTAAACCTCCAAGGATCCGCCAGGCCCTGCTCATTATAGAGGGGATCTGCTGAAACAGACTGATACGCACTGTGGATAAGAGAGATCTAATAAGAGAGGAGAAAGTACTCCCAGATAATATCACACCAGTGTGTTTTGGTAACTGGAGCAGATCAAGCATACTATAACCTTCCACAGCAGTTTGCACCTGTCCCTAAGAGAGTGACAGCATTTTAAAATAGACAAATAATTTTTTTTTTAAAGAAAAGGGAGTGGAGCACTGTCCCCCATATCCTTTTGCTCATGCCATTCAAAGAAATATACCAAATTGGTCAGTAATAATAAATCAACCAGTAAACCCGCACTACCCACGTATGCTCTGCTGACCTAACCCTCCCCTCTGTTTTATAAACGGCACAGTCCTAGTTGTGAAGATGTTTTCTAAGACAAGGGTTCTTCCTGTACAATTTCATGGGAGCAGTGTCACACCTGGCCTTGCTCAGCAGATTCGGCCGCAGTGCTTCCAGCGCTGCTGTTCTCTGGAAAGCACAGGCAGGGTTTTGCTGATGGCGTCTCGGCCTCAACAGCCACTCCATAGTGAGGAGAGGGCTCACCCTTTGGTCCTCCAGGATAAGGAAGGTGGCATGTGCCTCCCAAAGGATCACTGCAAATCGTTAGTGTTGTAGACCAGGGACTGCCGGCCACCTGGGCTTGGGGGACTTGCTCAACCTCTCTGTCTGGAGTGCAAGATGGAAGCAAGCATTTGTGAAACAGAAACGCTTGAAAAGAAAGCAATACACGCTGGCGCTGAGAGCTCTGCAACAAGAGAAATTCTAAGCACAGGTCTTGTCAGTAGAGGATGCTGCCCACCCTACCTGTCAGCTGCTTTTCCTGGTCCCTACCACACAAATCAATAAAAAGGCAAAACCAAGGGTCTGCCCTTTTGGAGCCCTTCTCTCAGTTCCTTCACAGACTGTGGGTTTTTAGTGCAGACAGTGGGAACCCAGGTGCACAGCTTTGTAACTGAGGAGCCACACTTTGCAACCACCACCAATGGAAGGAGACACTTCAGGCTGCAGGCCTACAAAGCTTGGATTTGACATTGCAAACTGGAAATGGAGCACACGGCGCTGTGGCAAGCAGATCAAAGCAGCACACAGGGTCAAGGGCTGCCACCTGGGAATAAGAGATTGGTCTACAGTAATGCATTCAATGGAGGTTTTAACCCTCACTTAAATCACACCTACTCCAGTATCAAACAGTGCCCATGCCTGGTTCCTGAAACCAGGCAATTTAAAAATACCAGACTGAAGATGCCTACGTATGTTCCCCACCTCCCAAGTGCTGGGGCATCAATAGAATAGGAAGTTAAGAGACACCTCTGAAGGAGGAAGGATGACTCAGCTCTGGTTCAAAGGCACCAGGCCTGGCCAATATCTGAAGTGCTCTATTGAATTGTTAGATAAATACTTTAGCCCTGGGCTTCTCCCAGAAAACTCTTCCCGAACCATTCCAAGTTCTTTAAGCTGGTAACTGATACTCTCCTGCTCACTACAGGATATTAGGAACCTCTAAGAAGACAAAGCAGCCTGTCATTTCCTACTTGCTCCAAACACATTCAGCACCCATTTATTTGCTTTGTGAGAGCCCTGCATTCAGGATAAGAGTAAATAGACAAGTCAAAACCTGAAATCTCATATCCTTGGCTCACTTAAAAGCAATTTTTCACATTTTCCACAAACAAAGCCTTTAACATCCATTTTATTTCCAGAGTTACCATTTTTAATTCCAGTCAAAGGAGACTTTAATGTAATTGCACACTTTGGCACCAGCCACAGTGCCTACCTTTTCCCTTATCACATGCAGGCAGAAAAATTAAATCACTTCAGTACTGACCGCAGCAATCAGCATTAGACAACCTCATTATAAACACAGAACAGGATGGCACATGAACCTGCTTCTGGGAAGACAATTACTTTTTCTTCTTTACATGTTTACCGGCTGTTATCAGCTCTGAGATTTACACTGGGTCAGGATTTAATGACAAGGAACAGAAAACATGTTTATTAAGTGGGGGAAATGTGGACACTGCGGTGTTCTCAGGAGACAAAGCCTGGCACGATGGCTGCCCTGAACAAGAACACCGGGCACAGCGAGATGTGTCTTTTCCACATGCACTTCAGCTTCTACAATGGAGTCTTGGCCCAAAATGTACCTGGTGTTTGTTCCAGGAAAGGGTTTCTCTCCAACAGAATTTGGATACAGTGAGAACTGGATTCATTTGCTAGTGAACCCAAGAGCATGAGCTATGGGTTAAGTCCAGAACAGGCAGCGGTTATAAGCTGGGAAAGGGCAAGCTTCAAATATCCATTCAAGTCCTTTAAAACCTCGAGAAAGGTTACCATGAAATTCCCTTAAGGGCAAGAGAAATACCGGTATAACAAAAGAGGTCAACAAACACACCTGCTTAAATAAAAACCTCTGCACTATTAGATTCCATGCCATAGTCTCTCATCTTTTCAGATGTGAAAACATTTAAAGAGCAAAGTCTTATTCCTTCAGAGTCCACCAATTCAGAATTTCTAATACTCCATTTGGCCTTGGTCACCATTATGTGCAGAAAAGCCTGCTCAAGCATATCAACAGCACAAACAATATGGAAGAATTGTTTTTCCTACTTAGACTATTTCTCAGACTTGTTATATAAATTATCAGTATGCAAATAGATGCAGTCTTATGGATGAACCTCATCTCTTCCTTAAATTTACTCAAGCAGCTCTGGTAAGACCTCTCTCCTTGGTACACACGCTTAGTAGTTTCAATTTCTAGAAACAGAAGAAAATGACAACTACATTTCTTTAAAAATAATCCTGGAATTAAGCTACAGTTCACCCATGCAGAATGCACTTTCCTTAACTGAGTTGAGCCAGGGAAAGCTTACTGTGCTTTTCCCTCAATATTACATTTTACCTATAATCTTCCTGAAGAGCCGCTGATCATTCTAGGCAAGTCTGACCCTCTTTCCAACAAATTACCATGGGATTTCTGAAACCAATTCCTACTAAGAACTTGCCAGTGCCACAAACACATAATTAGCAAACAGCACAACCACTTTTCCTCTTAGCTGTTATATATAGTTGCATTTAAGCGGCAGTATCTTAATTCCGAAGATATAAAGTTAAGAGATAAACCATGAAAATAACAATTTAGGTTATATAACAAGAAGGGGTTATGCCACCAGTGTGATTCATTTTTATACTTACCAAAGCCATTTAGTTTCTTCTGATTACTGAAATAAGCTAAGAGTGGTTTGAGCATACTCTACCTTTCCAAGGCCAAGAACAGAAAAAAGGAAGGAAATAATGAATATTTTATTATAGACACAGTGTGGTAAGCAAAACAAGGTTTTAACAAGTCAATTATCACTACACCATTAGTCTTATATGTCATAGATCAGTTTCCCTGACTTTAATTTTCACATAATCATTTTATTCTGTTTAAGACTTCGTTTTCTCTTTACTACACAGGACAGACTTTCATCTGGAAATTTAGACCTTATGAAGACCTTTGGTATAGGATTTTTTTTTTTCTAAAGAACAGGCTAAATTTTCACTTATCTAAGATTTGAATTGGCTGCTAAATCAATTCCAACAACACATTCTAAATTTTTGTGAGGGAACATTCAGAAAGTTTTGTTTTTTCTTAAGCAGTAAAGCCAACACACTAAATTTGGAGGTCATGGGGAGGAGAGAGCTAAAAAGACTATTAAAGGGGTGGCATCTAAGGAAAGCCTTAGAGTGTTAGACTGAAGTTAGGGCTTGGGCATTACAAAGGCACTACTCCACGCTAAAGGAAGGTGGTAAGCAAAGGCCTAACATAGAAAAGAAAAAAGAAAAGGTTTGGCCACTGTTTGGCTGAATATACAAACGCCCAAATTAGCTCTTCCGACCTTAGAAAAGTACAACTTAATCCTACTTATACTTACCCTAAAAACTAGGTATTTAATACAAAGCAGACTGTTTCTAGTTGGAAAATGTCTCTACAGAAATCTCTCAAACACATCATCGTCCTGGATTTAGGGTAGGCCCTAATCCAGTGACCAGTAGAGCCCTTACAAAAGAAGACGTAGATTTGCCAACACGAGAACAAACCTGGGAAGATGGAGGCAGAGAATGGAGTTACGCTGCCACAAACCACGGAATGCCAGGAGCTATCAGGGGCCAGAAGAAGGATTCTCCCCTAGAGTGTTCGGAGAGGAGCATGCTGCTGCCAACACCTTAATTTCAAACTCTGGCCTCCAAAATTTCTAATGCTTAGGCCACTAAGTTTGTGGTAATTTCAAGGTAATTTGTTGTGGCAGCCATAGGAATCTAATGCAATGCATTTAGCAATAATATTATTCTACTTGATCTAGTGTCATTAGAAAATATTATGGTCTAATGCTGAGAAACAGCAGCTCCCATTTTTATGACTAACTCGGGCTACTTCTCCATTGCCTTCTTGAAATATACATGCAATCTAGTGGGAAAGCCAAGACTATAACTGAACTGTGTAAATCTGCACTTTATTACTATATAGTACACGTCAGCCATGGTACATTAGGTCTGCTCAGATCATAATAAAGATGTGCAATGTGCCCTCAATATTTCTCTCCACAGACAGAAGTGAGCAAGTGGGTCTCGGTGAGAGGACTTGTGTTCGCAAGCACCTTGATGTCACTTTAATACAGCGGGATAGTCGTGTCGGTAACATGTCCTGTTAATAGTTCTTGCTCTTCCACCTCTATTTCGCAAATGTGTAGGCCTTCTTTATGACCATCTCCAAAAAATAAAATCAATAAACATTTTTTAAAATTCCTCTAGCGTCAGCCATGCCTATATTTAAGTGTCATTTAAAATATGTTACCTTTGCTGGCGACAACAATGTTTTTAAAATGTATTCTCAGTTCATGCCAATCAACGTCACTGATTATGACAAACAAAAAGTAACAACAAAAAGACCTGCATTAATTTCAAGCTCCATTAGGAAGGGAAGGAAATATGATCAGTGTTTACCAAACAGAAAAGGATTATCCATGTATCTATAGATGCAAGCTTATAAGTGATGCAAACAGCGGATGGTATAAAGTCTTGGGCAGCATCTACTAGTATAAAGGATCCTCTAGCATTTCCTTTTATGAATTTATAAACTGACGTCATAAATTCACTCTGTGTGCTACTCGGCCCAAGAGATTGTGTACTCTCACCTCAAAAATCACACTGGCTAGAAAACAAATGTTCACACACAAAAATCCATCAGAAATGAGAATTATATATCAATAAAGCTGTTAAATAAATGAGAAAAAATGTCCATCAAAAAGTATGTCTGGCGCTAACCAGTTTGGCTCAGTGGCTAGAGCGTCGGCCTGCGGAATGAAAGGTCCCAGGTTCGATTCTGGTCAAGGGCATGTACCTTGGTTGCAGGCACATCCCCAGTGGGAGGTGTGCAGGAGGCAGCTGATCGATGTTTCTCTCTCATCGATGGTTCTAACTCTCTATCCCTCTCCCTTCCTCTCTGTAAAAAATCAATTAAAAAAAAAAAGTATGTCTGAATTTTCTAAAAACAAAAAAACTGAAGATTTCCAACTTAACTCTCCTTGGATAATGAACACATTATGAGAAGAATTAAAAGAAAGACCATTCCATACCAAGGGCAAAAGCTGGCTTGGTTCTTACCTTTGACTTACAAATAAGAAATCAGACAAGGACATGACACTACTGTGCAGACCGGAAGTTGGAACATAGGTCAGCTGAGCCACACAATGCAACTTAAAGCTTCTAATCCCTACTAATAACTAGAGCCATCTCAGATCAAGCCCAAGTGTCAGCCCTTTTAACGTTCAATTTTCTCCTTTAAAGCCTTTGCCGGCAAGAAGATGAAGTCAATAGAGGACTTGTTTGAAAACTAGTAAGTCTTTACTTCAGGTCTAGATACTTAAATCCCAAGTAATCAAAAGTTATCTTGAATTGACATTTTGCATTTCTGAAGGTATTCCAGAAAAGCCCAACTGAGAGGTAAAATTTTGAAATGGAGGCAACCTTCCTCTAAAAATTCAAAGATTTCCCAATGGTAAGGACCAAAACTCTTAGCTATGCTCATTCCAAATCAAAACACACTAATGTGACCAAGCGTGCACTGCTAGGAAGCCATCTAATGGGAGGTTGAAGGGGACTGTTCATGCATGAAGTAGAGGGTCAGAATAAATGACTGTTATGACTCAATGCATTCAGGAGCCCATCATTCACACCTCAAAGCAAAAAATGGAGTACCACATCAGTGGGACTTGGTGAAGTGCATCAGTAAATGTGGCTGAGTATTCCAAATATGGACTGTAAATATGCCAAAGAAAATTTAAAAAGCAGTTCGTTTTTTAAAAAAACAACAACTTCCTTGGTATTTTAAACATAAAAAACAAACAACCAACAACCTATCTGACATCAAGTGCCATGTCTTTCCAAACTATTGGGGTACTCCCCAAAATATATGGTGAGTATCCTAATTATTTGAGCACTTATCCCATTCGCTCACTTCAACCCTGTTATAAGTATTTGTTTATAGAGTATCAAGCAGTTGAAATACAAGGAGGGGAGGGGAATAGCTAAAACTAAAAAAAAAAAAAAAAGTTAAGTGACAAGTATGTATCCATGGCATTTTTGTTTGTTGTTTGTTTTTGTGGGGGTTTTTTGTTAATCCTCATCCAAGGGTATTTTTCCATTGGTTTTTGTTGTTGTTGTTTTTAAGAGAGAGTGGGAGAGGGAAAGACAGAGAGAAACATCAATGTGAGAGAAACATTGGTTGGTTGCCTCCTGCATGCACCCTGACCAGGGCCCGGGCTGAGGAGGAGCCTGCAACTAAAGTACATGCCCTTGACCGGGATTGAACCTGGGACCCTCTGGTCTGCAGGCCAACGCTCTATCCACTGAGTCAAACTGGCTAGGGCTCCATGGCATTTTGAGATTACATTACATGGGAATAAGAAGGTAACTCTAAGGTAACAGGCAAATGTGATTTAGTACTGGAAAGAAACTATATTTCCATACTCTGGGACCATATCAGTAACAGGAAAAATAAAGAATATCTACAGTTACTCAACTCTCAACTCAAAGTACAGTGCTTTAGGTTTCTGAATAGGACTAAATACAGAACTGTGGCCATTAGATGGGTTAAAACAGCTCTTGGGAAGGGTAGTGGGTAGAGTGTATTAATCTAAATTGAGCCCAAACAATAACACAATTAGTACCATTTGTACTAGGATTTGCCTTTGTAATGCCTGGGTCCTTTCAATTCAAAGGTAAATCAGTAAGAAAAATGGTACCCCACTATCCCTTTACTCTAACACAAATGCAGTTTCAATGCCTCAAAACTAAATGGATCACTCAAGTTTTTTCTTTAACAGTGTTTCTCACACACACACACACACACTCACTCACACACACACACACACACACACATCAATTTCTGATTAGGTTAAAATAGCAATCAACTGTGCCAGTGACATGTTAGGTTAAATGAGAGTAGAGTGCTCTATTAGACAATTTCCTGGTACCACTAATGTAGCCAAATACTTCCTAGAGATTGATGAGTAGGTTTTAGTAAATAGTACTCTAAGTTTCCCCAGCTCTTTGCCAACCAATGCAAGCAAGATTGTAGAAAAGAAATGTGGAAGACGAACAGTAAAATTACTTGAGATCTAGCAAAGAAAACAAGAAAAAATACAACTAATGTTTGTGCCTTGGATTAAGCCCAAAGAAGGAAATCTATTCTCACAATCACAATAATCTAAAAGTGCAGGTCGGAACTGCTTCCTTAAATTCAGCCTAGCAGAGCACTCTGAAAATAACCCAATGTTCCCCACTAACCTCCAAAGCTGAGTCTCCTGTTCTCTGAACATCCAAGGAAGAAGAGAATTAAAAAAGAAATCGGGAATTCCTTAATCAGATGGTCAACAAAGGGCCAGGGCCTTCAACCTGGGTTGCACGCTCAGGGTTCCACCTGCACCGACCCAGGCACCTGGCAGCCCTTACCTGAATGTCTGTGTCCTTCACGGGTTCAAGAGGTTCAAAGGTGGTGGCCGCGCTCAGGCTCTCCAAGCGCTGGGAGATGTGGGAGATGTCAAGTCCCCGAGACCCAAGGAGAACTGACCTATGTAAGGATATAGGGCAGGGAGGAAAAAGTAGGATTAAGACCTCAGTAAGTTTCATAAAATACTAAAGAGTATTTTTTATCCAAAACTCCCTGTATACTGCCTAGACACTCTTATATAGTTGGTTTATACCTTTCCATAAAGATCTATCACCTGAAATAATAGACCAACACTGCATTTGGTAGCTAGAGAGAAAGTTCTGATTGTGCCCGAATTAAAGTAAGGGACTTGTCAAGAATAACATGAGAGTATGTCAATAAAATAACAGGCCAGACGGCTCCAAACAGTTTGCAGTAAAGGAGATCATGAGACAGGTGATCTTTTCATTCATTTTATTATTTACAGCAACTGTAGCACGAAGCAGCATGGACAGTACATAAACAAGCATGGCTGTGCTCAAATACACCTTGAACAGGCGGCCGCTGGCTTTGGCTCACAGCCTCTCACCCTTGATGAACACCTTTATATGTGTCATACATATTCTTCTTCACGTGTGAAAAAATTTAATTTAAAAATATTAAACAGAAGCAAAAATCTATCAAATCTGTTCCCTAAAATAAAAACTCCAACAAAGTGTATTTAAACTAAAGAATTCAGCACCAAACAATTCAATCTTAAACCTACAATCTAATTTTAACTAAAATCTGTAAGACAGTTTTCTTTCAAAATTTCAGGTAAGAAAAAATTCCTTACTCAGTTCTCTCCTCTGCCCTCATCCTGTACTAAAATATTCACAGCACAATTTATGTCTCTGGCAAGAAGATGGAAAAATACAGTCAACAGCCCTTTGGTTTCTTTTTAAGCACCTGCCCCATCTTGTACCCATTCTTTCAATATTCTAACTTCCTCCTCCCTAAAATAATGAATTTAAGGTAAAAAGAGATGAGGAAGAATGGAAATTTACAAGAAAGAGAGCATGACTGATAATTGTTACCAAGAAAACATTTTCCGTTTTTGCTCTTAATAGGCTGTAAAGCTGAGGCAATTAAATTATAACTATAGCAACTCAGCTGGCACGATGATCCTTTGGCTCCAGCAGCATCCTTGCACACCAGCACAGAGCCTGCACACTCAAGACTGGGGGAACTACAGGCAATGGGGAGCAGCAGTAAGGAGCCTAGTTAGCCGAAATGTCTAACGGCTGGCTGGGGTGTGGGGGAACAGAGTCGGGGAGCAGTTGGTTGCAGGTAGCTGCAAGGTTGGATAGTTCAAAATCCCTGCCAGGGCTCCTCTGACTTACTTTACCAATACCAACATTTATTACGTACCCCAAACAACGTACTCATCTTTAATAATAAAAGCGTGATATGCAAATCGACCCAACGGACGAACAGCGGAACAACTGTCCCGAAGTCCTTCCGGACGACCTTGTGGACAAAGCCGGGCTGCGAAGGCCCACTCTTGCACGAATTTCGTGCACAGGGCCTCTGGCGTTAACAAAAGCACTTAGGTCTTTCTCAAGTTCAATTCAGAAATCGACTATTTCCCACATCTCCCACACAGAACAAGTAACAGCACCCCTCCCCCTTTGCATGTGCTCTGGAGTCAGCCTGTTTGGGTTTGAACCCTGGCTCATCACTCACCAGTTGTGTGATCTGAGAACTACTTGCCCTCTCTGAGCCTCAGCTGCTCAATGTAATAAGGGGACAGCAGTCCTAATATTCATTGTGAGGATAAGCAAATCTTAAGTAGTCAGTAAATCACACTTCTTTTTTTCTATTTTTTTTTAATGTTTTTATTGATTTCAGAGAGGAAAGAAGAGGGAGAGAGATATAGAAATATCAATGAGGAGAGAGAATCATTGATCGACTGTCTCCTGCACATCCCACACTAGGGATCGAGCCTGCTACCCGGGCATGTGCCCTGACTGGGAATCAAACCATGACCTCCTGGTTCAGAGTGGATGCTCAACCACTGAGCCATGCTGACCGGACTAAATCATAGTTCTTATGGAAAGCACCAAGATTTTTTTTCTGCCTCCCAAAATTATAAGCTCCTTGAAGACAAGGACCATGTCTAACTGATGGTAGGAGCCCCAGAGAAGTCCCAGGCCCGGCACAGTGAGGACCCCAAACACACGTCTGTGGAATCAACAGCCCGATCAATGTTGTGCAGCAGCAGCAGCCACTGGCCGGCCATCAGTCAGCACTCTTCTGCAGCTGCACTCCCTGGCGCTCACCCTCTTTCCTGTATAATCCACTGGCAGACACTGCATTGCCAGGTCCCTCAGAGGCAGCCCACGGGGTCACTGACAATAAGCAGACAGAATCACTCCTCGCTTGGATGGCTTTGAAAGGGCGAGGACTACGCCCTCCATCTTGCCCCGTATCCTCCATGTTGGGGCAGCAGCCATGTGCTACCTTCTTCCCGGAAGTCTAAGCCTCTGCTAGCCACACCCAGGAACAAGACACCGACTTGCGCCTGGCCAATCGGCAGGGCCCACAGTCCCCTCTCCTACCCTGACTCCACCACCTATTAAAACCCTGTTTTTTCCCACAGCGGTCACTCTGCTTCCTGTCGCTGCGTCGGCCAGGAGGGGGAGTCAAGCTAGCTCAAATAAAGGACCCTTTGCTTTTCCATCAGACTTGGCTGGCTCCCTGGTGTGGTCTTTTGGGGATCTTGAAATCTGGGCATAACAGCTTCTCGCCACTGACTGTGCATCAACTTCTTCCAAGTGCCCTTAAAAACACTGCTCATCTCTGAGTGCTCACTGGCACAGGCAGAAACACTCACCTGCGTGGCCCACACTGACTAATATACTTGCAAGAGCCATTATGACCCAACAGTCAGCGAACCCAGGCAGGAACTGCTGTGACTGGTTTCTGCATGACCAAACTCTTCGCCCCTTCCCATCCTGTTCATCTTTGCTTGGGATATGGGCTCGCAGCTTGGTCAGAAAGACAGGCTGGAAACCCGGGCAAGGAGACAAAGCAAGGCTACTGGCCTGTTTACAAACTCGCTCTGAGTTCCCAAGAAACTGGCTTGTGTGTCATTTACAAACTGAATCCAAATTCAAGACAGGAAAGAAGAAATGGATCCTGCCCCAGCCACCCAGCACCAACGCTGCTTCCCCACCAGTACTCACGCCTTGACATCTGCTGTCTCCTGGGACGTGCGTGTGAGAGTCCGGGAACGCAGGCGCTCGCCCGCCTGCTGGATCTCCTGCAGGTTCCGTTCCACGTGGGGAAGCTCTGAGATGCCCTCGGTCTCGGCAGCAAGCTGCTCAGCTTGCTGAAGGAGCTCGCCAAACCCCTCGGTATCCATTGGCGCTGCAGATCCTAGAGGGGGAGAAGAAAGGGACCTCAATCGAGGAAAAGATAGTCTTTAAACACTACCTGAATCTGTTGCAAGCTTAATGAAACACTAGGACGTTGTTGTTTTTTAAATATGGAACACTTTATGAATTTGCGTGTCATCCTTGCGCATGGGACCATGCTAATCTTCTCTGTGTTGTTTCAGTTTTAGGATGTATGCTGCCGAAGCGAGCACAACACCAGGACTTTTTGTAAACAGACAAGTGGATTTGTTCCTGAACATACCCCAAGAACAGGCCTGACAGAGAAAATGAGTCAGACTGTGAAGAAATAGATCATTTCTAGCCCTAGCCGGTGTTGCTCAGTGGATAGAGCATCCGCTTGCAGATGGAAGGGTCCTGGGTTTGATTTCTATCAAGGGCACATGCCTGGGTTGCAGGCTCAGTCCCCAGTAGGGGGGCGTGTAGGAGGCAGCTGATCAATGATTCTCTCTCATCACTGATGTTTCTATCTCTCTCCCTCTTCCTTCCTCTTTGAAATCATTAAAAATATACTTTAAAAAAAAAACAAATAGATCATTTCTGTGTATATTGACAGTCCCAAGATTGACTTCTGCCATCAGAACAAATGCAAAGATACTAAGCCACAGACCAGGATTCCTGCCTCCTTCCATGGACTCAAAGAACCACCATCCTCCACCTCCTATTTCGCCACCTGTCTAAGTAAAACAACACTACAGTGCTAGGCAACTTATAAGGCCCTTATCTCATGACTAGAGGCCTGGTGCACGACATCTGTGCACTATGGGAGGGGAGCAGGCCTAACCCAGCATTTGGACATCCCCCAAGGGGTCCTTAGCGCTGCTGCGGTCGCCAGCCGTCAGCCGGCTTCTGGCTGAGCAGTGCTCCCCCTGTGTAAGTGCATTGACCACCAGGAGGCAGCTCTTGCATTGAGTGTCTGCCCCCTGGTGGTCAGTGCGCTTCATAGTGACCAGTCATTCCGCCCTTCAGTTGATTTGCATATTAGGGTTTTATTATATAGGACAGGATTCTCAGCAACTCTGTGAGAGTCCTGAGCAAACAGAAGAAGCAACTCCAGCCCACAGAGCTCAGCTCCATGCCCACAATACTCTCCACTACAAAGGGGCTGAACCAAGACCAGAAGATAGGTCTTCTGACTAATTTCACATTATTTTCACATAACTGCTCCTCCACTAACATAATAGACAGTCTCTTCAAATTCATGTCCAAGTCTCCACTCTCATGTTCTTTAGCTTACAAGATTACTGAGAGCAGAGATCCATGTTTGTTTGTTATGATATTCAGATATTAGACTTAATTGTTAATATACCTACTACTTTTAGAAATATGATTGCTACTAATAATTACAATATAAATAGCAGCTGGCTTCTAGACCATGAATGTTAACAAGACCACCTGTTTCTCCACCAAATGACAAAAAAAGCCCTATGAACAGTGTTAAAATTTAACAGATATTATATATTTATGAATTATATATATCCTGTACTATCCTTATATAAGGATCTTAACCAAAACGATGTTAAGTCCTATGACTATTTAAATAAACAAAAGATAAACAGTATCACCATCATTAGGGGGAAAAAAATTTATGTTGCTAAAAGGTTAACAAAGTAATTTATTTAAAAAATAACAAAATTCCTTAAACAGTAGCTCTTTTTTTAAAAAAATATATTTTATTGATTTTTTACAGAGAGGAAGGGAGAGGGATAGAGAGTTAGAAACATCGATGAGAGAGAAACATCGATCAGCTGCCTCCTGCACGCCTCCCACTAGGGATGTGCCCGCAACCAAGGTACATGCCCTTGACCGGAATCGAACCTGGGACCCTTCAGTCTGCAGGCCGATGCTCTATCCACTGAGCCAAACCGGTTAGGGCTAAACAGTAGCTCTTGTTGATTATACTTTTCTACTTTGTTTTAAACCCACTTTTGAAATCCCACTGGTCTAGAATTGTGGTTACAGTACTAACGTAACATATATCTCAGCTGTGCAGGACAGGTTAATGTTAAAAGGGCATAGTTACCATCATAAATCTATAGCAGGAGAACAAGAACTTTTTAAAGTGAGCATTAAGCAACATTAACTTTAAAGGCAAGGGCACAAGGTTAAAACAAAAGTAGCTCAGCTGGAGTAATCATGAAAACACTTTGAAATTCTTTATGAAGTACTAAACTGAGTTCAATCTTTAGACAAAAAGTCATATACACAATAACTCTTCATTTAAAGTTTCCAGATAATCATTGTCTTCACCCAAGAGAATCAGGCGATCTCTACATGTGGGAAAATGGAGATGGCAGAAAAAGGAAGTTTTTCTCAAGGACAGAAAAAGAAGAATATTTTTAAACCACAGCTCCTGCCTAATAGAGAAATGTTTTACCTCAGAAACACTTAAAGTCAATGACATTCTACTAACTACCAGAAACATGGTTGATCACCAGAAAGAGGAAAGAAAAGTAATTTGCTGCCTCTTCCCCATACATTTTTCTCACTCTGAGATAAACATAATTTGTCTATCAGAGCCAAAGCAAAGGAAATACTGTTTTTCTTTCATAAGGAAATTTCTGGAACTCTCTGAATAAAGAACTGAATGAAATAAAACTTTTCTATGTTTAAAAAAAGAAGAAGAACCCAGCCGGTATGGCTGAATGGTTGAGTGTTGACCCATGTACCAAGAGGTCACCAGTTCCATTCCCAGTCAGGGCACACGCCTAGGTTGTGGGCTTGATCCCTAGTAGCGGGCATGCAGGAGGCAGCCAACCGAAGTTTCTCATCTATCTCTCTATCACTCTCCCTTCCTCTCTCTCTGAAAAAAAAAAGGGGGGGTGGGGGGAGGAAAAAGAATTACATTTTACATTCATGTAAGAGAAATTCAGACAAAGGAAATGCTCAATTTCTCAAATGACCTACCCATATAAAGATTTAGAGTGAGGATACCCAGCCGGGTGTGGCTCAGCAGTTAAGCGTCGACCTAGGAACCAAGAGCTTCGATTCCCAGTCAGAGTATATGCCCAGGTTGCAGGCTCAATCACCAGTGGGGGCGTACAAGAGGCAGCCAATCAATGGTTCTCTCTTATCATTGATGTTTCTATCTCTCTCTCCCTCTCCC
>NW_005365804.1:1856690-1859461 GCF_000412655.1 Myotis brandtii
TATATATATTTAAAAAAAGTTTAGAGTGAAGGATTTAAGTATAAATAATTAAGACAAACAAAAATCATGATTCACTTTCATGTGGTCCAATAAAAGACTTTTTAAATTTATTTAAAGAATTATTTTGACCATGGTAAAAATAAAGCCTGAGTCTCTAAACAACACCCTAAATTTTATAAGCCCCAAACTGAGCTCTAACCTTGTCTACAAAACTTGTTCCTTGCCTGCTCAGTGTGGAGACACCATGACTCAGTTGCTTCAGCCAAAAGCTTTGAAAGCTTGCATGACTCATACCTCTCATCCAATAGGTCAACGAAGCCTTTCAAATCTACCTTCAAAACATCCAGAATCGACCTCTTCCCACCACTCTCACCCATCTGAGTCACTATCACCTCTTCCCTGACCTCCCGCTTCAGCCCTCACCGCCTGCAGTCTATTCTCAATCCAGCAACCAGGGATCCTTTTAAAGTCCGATGACACCCCTCCTCTGCTTAAATCTCTTGTACAGAGGGAAGCCCTGTAGAAGCAGCCCACCTCTCCCTACCTCCCAGACTCACTCCAGGCCTGTCCCCCCGTCCTTTCCTGGGCTCCCGCCCCTCTGAGGCCTCTTTGCTGGCCCCCCAGTGGCCAGGCCCATTCCTACCCTAGAGTCTTTGTACTCCGTTTTCTCTACTTGGATCACTCCTCTTCCAGATATGCTCCAGACGATTCCCTGTCTCTCTGTTTCAGCTAAACTGTCACCTTGCCTTTGATGACAACCTAGAACAAAACAGCTAAGAGTGCAATCTGCAACCCCCACCAGCACTCCCCCATCTCTCTTACTGTCTGTCACCCCTGCTAAATGTTAAGCTGCACAAGGACAGGGACTTGTCTGCTTTGTTCACTGATGTTCCCCGGGTCTTAGAACAGTGCCTGGCACATAGTAGACAATCATTTTCTGTTGAATGAACAGGAGGAGTTTTATTCTTCCGTCCGTGGGGTCTGTTCTTCTCAAAGGCTTCCTGCACTCCCCTGCCAAATCGGCACCCACTGACAAGCAAAGAGCAGAGCAAACACATTCCCTTCCGACTACCAACTGATACTTAACATTTCTGAGGCTGCAGAGCATAAGGCAGTGACAGTATAAATGGCATCATTTCAGATCACACTTGGTCCAGACTAGTGCTTTTCCCAGACAAAAAAAGCCAGTGATATTTTAGAAGAAATAACCCAGTTTTCAGGTGAACGGAATCCCAAACCAAAAGAATAAATATACATATAGGAAGAAATTTGCGATATAACTTCAGAGTAGAAAATAAACTTGTTCCATGTCTCTGAGAAGAGATATGTATATAACATCATATTTAAGAAATACTGGCTCTATCCTGCATTGTATATAAAGCAACCAGTAGAAATTAATTTACAAAAAAATTATTGCCAGCCAGCATGGCTCAGTGGTTGAGCATCGATCTATGGACCCAGAAGGGGCACATGCCCAGGTTGCGGGCTTGATCCCCAGTGTGGGGCGGGCAGGAGGCAGCTGATCAGTGATTCTCTCTCATCACTGATGTTCCTATCACTCCCTCTCCCTTCCTCTCTGAAATCAATAAAATTATATCTTTTTAAAAAATTATTAAAGTTTCCAAATCTATACTCTGATATACTCATCATTCCATTTCATTAAGATGTTTTAATTTGTGGTTAATTTAATCAATTTAAGGACAGTTTTTAGTACCTCTGCAAGATACATATCAAATCAGACATAAAATATAGGGGTTAACCAACCAAATATCAATTTTGACCCAAGATACTGGAAACTGATCATGAAATTAACCTCCCTCGCTTTGTCCAACAGAAAGAACTAAAATGATGGGGTGGGAGAGGGATGAAGTCCAAGCTTCGTGTTGTAAAAATCTGGCCAGGACACATGCAGAGACTGGACGCCAGCTGCACCCTTGGGGAGCTATGGAGGAGGGAGCCAGGAAGGAGCCAGAGAACTCTCAGAAGTGGGTTGTGGACAGTCAATGGAGCAAACCTGGGGCTGGATGGGAAAAGGCCAGTGGGGACGACTCCCCGCACTGAGTCCTCTCTGTCTGCAGTGACTCAGCCTGATTGGGAGAGGGCTCTGGAAACACTGACAGGTGCATCACAGGGTCCCAGGCCCCCCCACACACACACACAACAAACTGCTCTCTGGTGCCCCTGGGCAGAAGTCCTACTGAGCCTCCAGACCTCCTCAACCACCAAGCAACGGAAAGCCTTAGAAGGAAGGCAGTTTACCACTGCTGTCAGAAGGCAGGACTGTTTACCCTTGCAGGGGGATAACAGAAGGAAGGCTTCGAAGGGGTGGAATGGGGGGGGGGGGGGGGGGAGTTCTGTTTTTTTAAATCTGGGAGCTGCTTAATAGTGCGTTTGTTCAATTAGAAAATCCATTGAGCTTCACTCAAAGGGGAAGGTGATCAGGATGGGGCTGGTCACCAGAAAGACCAAGTGATTGGAGAGCTGAAACTTTCAGCCCCACCCACCAACCTCTGAGAAGGGGAACTGGGGCTGCATATTAATCTCTATAAAAACTCTTGAACAGCCCAGCCTGCATGGCTCAGTGGTTGAGCATCAACCTATGAACCAGGAGGTAACAGTTTGATTCCCAGTTGGGGGCACAGGCCTGGGTTGTGGGCTCAATCCCCAGCAGGGGGCGTGCAGGAGGCAGCTGATCAATAATTCTCTCTCATCATTGATGTTTCTACATCTCTCTCCCTCTCCCTTCCTCTCTGAAAGCAATTAAAAAATAT
>NW_005365804.1:1859504-1865174 GCF_000412655.1 Myotis brandtii
CCGGGGGTGGTGGGGTGGGGGTGTCAATCAGGGAAAAAGGAGATATATGTAATACTTTAAACAATAAAAAAAAAGAAATGCACACATACATACATTTTATATACACACACACACACACTGGTGTCCCGGTGCATGGATTCGTGCACATTGAAAGGAAATTAATTAGAAGAAATATTTTAATATCGCTATTCACATCTTGCTAATGAAAAAAAAAAAATAGGATTCTACCGAGTCTCCTATCTACCTAATTTTGCACCATGGGGTCTTGGCAGCGTTGGCTGCGATTTGGTGGGGTGTCACTCCAGGGTAGTAGCGGGGCCTGTGTCCCACTTGGGGGAAACCAAGTGTTGGTTGTCGGCACCCGGCCCATGGTGCCGTTTATTTTTAAATGGCCAGTGCGTGTCATGGCAGCTCCTGCATTGAGCGTCTGCCCCCTGGTCATCAGTGCACGTCATAGCTACTGGTTGGACAGACAGACACTTAGCCTTTTATATTGAGACTAGAGGCCTGGTGCACGACATTCGTGCACTGGAGGAGGGTTCCCTCAGCCTGGCCTGTCCCCTCTCACAGTCCGGGACTCCTCAGGGGATGTCCGCCTGCCAGCTTAGGCCATCTCCCAAGGGGTCCTTAGCGCTGCCGTGGAGGCAGGAGAGTCTCCCACCACCACCAGTGCGCTCACCAACCATGAGCCCAGTTTCTGGCTGAGCAGCGCTCCCCCTGTGGTAGGGCACTGACCACCAGGGGGCAGCTCCTAAGTTGAGCGTCTGCCCCCTGGTGGTCAGTACACGTCATAGAGACTGGTTCCGCCATTCAGTCAATTTGCATATTAGCCTTTTATTATATAAGGATATTTAAGGAAACAAACTCTTGAACAATGAGATTGATGAGCTCTGGGTGGTGAGTGCTTTCACAGGCTGGAAGGATGGGGCACCTGTTTCATAGGACAGAAGCTCCGGTGCTCAGGACCCTTCCAGACCCCACCTTATGTACCTCTTTGACTGGCTGTTCATCTCTATCAGTGGTTCTCAACCTTCCTAATGCCGTGACCCTTTAATACAGTTCCTCATGTTGTGGTGAACCCCAACCATAAAATTATTTTCGTTGCTACTTCATAACTGTAATGTTGCTACTGTTATGAATCATAATGTAAATATCTGATATGCAGGATGTATTTTCATTGTTACAAATTGAACATAATTAAAGCATAGTGATTAGTCACAAAAACAATATGTAATTATATATGTGTTTCCCGATGGTCTTAGGCGACCCCTGTGAAAGGGTCGTTCGACCCCCAAAGGGGTCGCGACCCACAGGTTGAGAACCACTGATCTATATCCTTTATAATAAACTGATACACGTAAGTAAATGTTTCTGAGTTCTGTATCCTGCTCTAGCAAGTTAATTGCACCTCTGACCTTCAGCCAGTCTGTCAGAGAAGCACAGGTAACAATGTGCTTCTTGCGATTCGCTTCTGAAGGAGAGCAGGCGGGGGCAGGGGTGGGGGGTACAGTCTTGTGAAACTGAACCCTTAGCCCTTGGGATCAGACGCTATCTCCAGTTAGCTAAGTGTCAGAATTGAGTTAAATTGTAGAATAACCAGCTAGTGCCCAGAGAATCTGAGTGTGGCTTGATGTGCGGCAAACCCACACATCTGGTGTCAGACGTGAAGCAGTGTTGCAGTCGATGGTGTGAGCGTAGGAAGACTATTTTTCCCTTACAAGTACAGTAGACACTTAACTATTCACAATGCTGAGCACTTCTAGACCATCTTAAATCAGTATTCTCAAAGAGTGGCCCCTCTGGGATTTTGCAGCTGATCCGACTCTTAACCTGGATCCGCAGGGCACGGCAGGCGACAGGCTCACCTGGCCCTGCAGCCATCTCCACTGCTCGGGTCCTGACTTAAGAGTATTCACGCTTATTGTATTACAATGTGTACACCTCTGTTTTCTGGCATTATTAGCTCACTGGTCTATTGTCTTTTAAAGCACCAGCCATAAGTAGACTATGTCTTCATTTGTCCAAAGCTTTGTGGATTCTCAAGCCAGGGAACTACTGAGTGCTTTTAAAGACTGCTAGGTCATCCCAGAAACGGCTGTTACTCACTTATCCTGGCTTAAGCCTATATGCCCCCAAATTAGCACCTTAGGATCTCAGAACTGGCAGAAAACAAAGGAAAATACGAAAGAGCCCCAGAGCTACCCATCCTAGACCTGTCTACCAAACTCTCTTTCCCAGTCTCTGAGACTGGTATTCGAGGGCAAGGGCCGGCAAACGTTTTCTGTAAAGGGCCCACTGTGACTATGTTAGGCTTTGTGGGCCAGTCTCTTGCTGCTACTCAGCTCTGCTTGACAGTGGATGATGTGTAAACAAATAAGGGTGGCTGTGCTCCAATAAAACTTTAATCATGGTCCCTCCAATTTGAATTTCATATAATATTCATGGCTCATGAAATAAGCTTTGAATTTTTTTCAATGATTTTAAAGATGTAAAAATTCTTCTTAGCTTATTTGGCCCCCAGCTCGTAGTTTGGCAACCCCCAGTTTGCTGAGGGCATCGAGCTAGACCTGGCAAGTAAATCCTGGTTCGGTGCTTATAACTATGTGCCCTGGCCAAGCCACCATCACGGCCTCTGCAGGGGAAACACAGAAAGATGGAGTGAGTGACACAGTAGACCTGTTGTCATTCCCCTTCTCTCTGGAAGCCGTTTATCTGAAGAGTATATTTGGGAGAAGAAATCTGTTTTATAAAAGATGAAATCTGTCTGGGAAAATGTGTTCTTTGGTCCTAACACACAGAATGCTAGAGGGAACTCACTGCCCTTTTCAAGTACAACACAACCTATTAAACCATGCGAATTTTTCCTTATCACCCACAATCCAAACAGCCCAGTTACCCAATAAATAAAAGGACTGAGAAAGAGATGAAAGGACAAAGACAAGGCCATCTGTCTTCCCTTCAGTGTTAAAGGAATCTCTCCTGATTCATCCATTTGCTTGAAATGATGACACCAACTACTTCCCCTCCGGAATTTTAATATATTCAAACAATACTTGTTACCTCTCACTATGGAAGTCTAATTTTACCACAGACCCAAATATTCTCTCTTCAACTACAAAGATCCTGCAGTCTAACAAATGCAGTTAGCACTGCTATAATATTCTGGACTAGAGGCCCAGTGAACGGATTCATGCGCCGGTGGGGGCCCTCAGCCTGGCCTGCGGGAATTGGGCCGAAACCTGCTTTCCGACATCCCCCGAGGGGTTACGGATTGCGTGAGGGTGGTTCTCAGGTGACGCACCCGGAAATCAGGCTCCCTCCTTTCTAGTTCCCAGTGCATAACCACAGCTCGGCAGCTCCTGCGCTGAGCGTCTGCCCCCTGGTGGTCATTGCACGTCATAGCTACCAGTCAGACGGTTGATTAAGCTTTTATATACCAGTATATAGATGCTGTCTGATGGGGGAATTTTGTATATATCAGAGGAAATAATTCATGCTATTTATTCGTTTTTTTCTTCAAAATGTACAACAATGTCATTCCCTTTTTCAACTATTTTTAAAAGTTTTAAATGTCAACAAAATTAATTTTTTTAAAATCTTAAACAGAATGGGTAAACAGAAGACTGAATTTTGAACCCACAAACCTGGTTCAAATTTACAGTGTTCACTTACTAGAAACACTTCTCATCTATAAAAAGATAATTCCTACCTACTTCAAGAGGTTGGTGATACACAGAAAGTATTTTATAAACTCTACTGATTTATGTCGTTATAAAAATGCTACTTTAGCTTTTTTCCAAAGCTGCCAATTTGGCAACACTTTGTCATTTAATTATAAACATCTCTGCTTCAAAAGTAAATATGTGATACTAAAGAATAACTTATTTAATCATAACTCATATCATTCAATAAGAACTTCTGGAAGGCAGTTAAAGTTTTTAAATATGTTATGCTCCCTATTAAAAAATATGGTTATTATTATAAGTCCAAATTTCCACAATGAAGGTGCGGTTCAAAAGAAATGTAGCATTTAATTTAAAGCTAAAATCTTGCCCTCAAACCTTCTTATTAATTAAACTATAATAAAAGCAGTGTTCAGTATTCAACACCAAAGATTAATGAGTAAAGCCTCACTCGAGATTTCAAAGACTGGTTCTGCGATCCTCTCTTCTTTTGAATATATAAACTATGGTTAGATGACAATATCATTCCACTTTTTACTGTATCTGTCTGCTGTCAATTATACCAACCAAAAAAAAAAAGATTACATCATAACAGATACTATTGTTTCAGAGGCTTCTAGGAAGAGAATGATGATTCTTTTATAATAGTTGGATAATTCTTCATAGACTTGTAAGACTAAAAGAAAGTCAGCCCTAACCATTATTCAGAAGGCAGACTTCTGGAGCAAAAAAGGAACCGAAAGAAACGACCCTAGCCCCGTGATCAGCAAACTGCGGCTCTCGAGCCACATGCGGCTCTTTGGCCCCTTGAGTGTGGCTCTTCCTAAGCCTTAGGAGTACCCTAAGTAAGTTAATAACAATGTACCTACCTATATAGTTTAAGGTTAAAAAATTTGGCTCTCAAAAGAAATTTCAATCGTTGTACTGTTGATATTTGGCTCTGTGGACTAATGAGTTTGCCGACCACTGGGCTAGACAGATGAGAAACTGAAAAAGGGTGATTCGGTACTAGCACTGGCCTGGATGACCCCGTGTCTGCAGTAAGGGATGTGCAGTATCAGCTTTCCTGATACATGAAATACCACTTGCGTTATTTCACCTTCAATGAGCACAGAGACGCAGCCTGGCATCACATGGAAACAGCCTGGATCCACCGAAGTTACTACTTTCTGATAAACTCTCAGCTCCCAGGAGCAGCCAGGCTTGGGAGCGAAGAACAAGGGACGCCAGCCTGGCTTTGCCCCACATCAGCCCTTTACTTTGGGACTGGCCCTTCCCCTCTCCGGACCCGGTTCGACCACCAGCGAAGATGAGGTTGGCGCAGATGGTTCCTAAGGGCCTGCCCTCCATGAAGAATTCGCCAATGCGGGCTACGGTAACTCAGTCTTTAAACCCAACGTGTCTTCAGAAGGAGCAGCCCCGCTCTGGGGATGGAGACCGTCTGTGCACCCCCCAACCTCAGGAGTGACAGCCACCCCCCCTCCCAACAGAACACCACGTCGGCCTCCAAAAGGTCTCTGCATCTGGCTTTTCTCTCTAAACCTATGATTCTCAACTGGGGGGCAGGTCTGTCCTTCAGGGGTCACTGGCAACATCTAGAGACACAACTGCGGGAGAAGGGCCTTGTGCTCCTGACGTCTAGAGGGTGGAGATCAGAGGGGCACCCCCCAAAACACAGCTCCGCCTCCACCACGAAGACTTGCCCAGCCCCAAACAACAACGGCGCTGAGTCTGAGAAGCCCGCGGTCGGCCCCGTAATTGTGAAGAAAGAGAGGCCCCCATCAACTTAGGTTTCGCCTTTGCAGAGGATAGGGTGCTGTGCGCCCAGAGAAAGCTCGGGGAGCCACCTCCCTGGATGGGGAGCAGCATGCCCCTGGGTGCGATGGAGGAGACAGGCCAAGGGTCGGGAGAGGCTCACAGGGTCGTCACCTTCGCCCAAAGTCCCCTTCCTTCCGAGGGCGATGCCTCCCGACAGGGTGCACCCCGA
>NW_005365804.1:1865601-1871509 GCF_000412655.1 Myotis brandtii
TGGCCCAGGCCGGCGCTCCCAGAAGCCCCCGCGCGCTGCGCCGCCAAATGAACTTTATAGAGACCCGCGGAAGCGGACAAGGACAGGGCGGGACTGGGGGCGGGGCCTTCGGCTGAGCTGTCACTCCCCGCTAGTCCCCGGCCTCAGCCCTCGCCTCTCCCACGTGGTTACTGAAGGCTCAGTCCAGAGAAAGCGATTCCACAGTTGCCAATGCGGATTTCTTTTCTTTTTTTCTTTTTTTTAAAATATATTTTTATTGATTTCAGAGAGGAAGGGAGAGGGGAGAGAGAGATAGAAACATCAATGATGAAAGAGAATCATTGATCAGCTGCCTTCTGCACGCCCCTTACTGGGGATCGAGCTGGCAACCCGGGCATGTGCCCTTGACCGGAATCAAACCGGGGACCCTTCAGTCCACAGGCTGACGCTCTAGCCACTGAGCCAAACCAGCCAGGGCTAATGCGGATTTCTTACCCTTTACTGAGCACCATCCTAGTGACAGGCACTAATCTAGACGCTATGGGCACAGTGGCGACTATGACAGGAAAGATCCCTGCCCTTAGAGAGTTGGCAGGCTAGTGGGGGAAACAAAATGTGATCAACAGCTGCTAGTGTGTAAGGAGGACTATGTGGTCAGGGAAGGCGTCTGGGGAGGTGACGTCTGAGCTGAAACATGGCTGATACGAGAGAATCAGCCGTGTAAAATCGTGGCTGCAGAACATTCCAAGCAGAGGGTTTCTCATGGACCAACACCAAATCCTCACTTTTTGTAATTTTTCGCATCCCTGACTCTACTGAACTCCCACCACCACTGTTCACCCCCTCCTTATTCTCTCATTCTCTTTTTGAAATGTTCAGTCAGCTCTGTAGAAATTGAAGTTGAGTTTAGTTCCTCCTGGACCTTTTTCCCTTTTGCAATAGTCTATTTTGCTGACTAAAATAAGCCCTTACTGCTTTAACTAGTGTCATACTTTGTTTTTCTTAACACTTCAGCATATTGTGGGTTCTCTATAAATGATTGGTGTTGATTGACAATATGCATGAGCATGGCTTTTGTCCTAAAGCTATTAAATATTTATTTAGATCCTGCTGTGGTCAGACAATATCCACAAATATAATAGCATCTTACATCTGAATAGGGTTTTATGCTTTTATGTTGCTTTATGTAAAGAAGAATTTTAATGAGAGACAAATACTCTAAAACATTGCCAAAGGAAAAATCAGAGCATTTACCTTTCAAAGCAGAATCTTCCCTTATCGTAAATCCGGCACTTCCACTCCTAGATACGTGCCCAAAAGAAACTCTTACACATGTGCACCGGGAGATATGAGCAAGAATCTTCTTTCAAAAATTAATACTGTTTTTTACATTTAAAAAAAATATTTTAGCAGCGCAGTTCACAACAGCAGAACAATAAACAAGCCAAATGTCCATTAACAAAAGAAAGAATAGCCCTAGCGGGTTTGGCTCAGTGGACAGAGCGTGGGCCTGCAGACCAAAGGATCCAGGTTCAATTCCGGTCAAGGGCACATACCTCAGTTGCAGGATCCTCCCCAGCCTGGGCCCTGGTCAGGGCGCGTGCAGGAGACAATCGATTTGTTCCTCTCACATCAATATTTCTCTCTGTCTTTCCCTCTCTCTTCCACTCTCTCTAAAAATCAATGGAAAAATATCCTCCAGTGGGGTTTAAAAGAATAAATAAATTGTGGGTATTACCTCAATGAAATATTACACAGCATTAAATAATAAGTGAACCAATAGCCATAAAAACAACATGGATGAATCTTGGAAACAATGTTAAATGGAAAAAGCAAGTACCAGAAGACTATATGGTATAGTATGAACTCAAAATTTCTAATTAAGTTAAAAAGCAAGTAAAACCAAACAATATATTCTTTCTGCATGGAATGATAAATAGGGTATTTAAGATTGTAATTATCTCTAGGGATAGAAAGGGATCAGAGGACCACCTGGGAAGAATTAAAGTATTGAATATGTTCTAGTTCTTGAGTTGGGTAGCTGGTTCATAGGTAGTTGATTATATTATTATTCATTATTACTTATAAATCCTTTTATATGTGTAATATAATATTTTTATTTTTCTGATTTGAGAGAGATTTGTTGTTCTAATCATTTATGTATTTACTGGTTGATTATTGTATGTGTCCTGACCAGAGATCAAACCCACAACCTTGGCATATCTAGACCATGCTCTAGCCAACTGAGCTACCTGGCCAGGGCTATAAAATGACATTTTTAGGTAATAAAGAAAAAATGCCCAAGAAGAGGAAAAAGCAGAACAATGTAACTACAATTTCAACAATGTTAAAAATATACGTTAGAGTCCTGATCACGTGGCTTAGTTGGTTGGGCGTCAGCCTGCCTACTGAAGGGTCTCAGGTTCGAACCCTGGCCCCAATTGAGGCACATGCAGGCGGGGAGGGGGGGACCAATTGATGTTCTCATATCAATGTTTCTCTCTCTCTCTCTTTCCTCCTTCCCTCTCTTCCACTCTCTCTGAAAAAACAATGGGAAAAATATCCTCAGGTGACACATAAAAAAAAAAGAATTATAAAAAGTGATTCACATCTAATATTACACTTGAACCTCACGTCAGCCAGGGGTAGGCAGGGCAGGGCTGATTATCATTGTGTATCCTGTGGGGAAACTAAACTTAAGGGTCGTTCAATGACTTACCCAAGGTGACACAGGAAAGTGGTGGCAGCCCAGGGCCTACGAGCACATTTTCTGATACCAAGACAAGTGTTCTCTAGCCCAAGAAAGCCCCAGAGATGAACTTAAAAGTCTTCCTGGACTGTAATAACTATCCAGGGAAACGGACTAGACCCGTGGTCGGCAAACTGTGGCTTGCGAGCCACATGCGGCTCTTTGGCCCCTTGAGTGTGGCTCTTCCTAAGCCTTAGGAGTACCCTAATTAAGTTAATAACAATGTACCTACCTATATAGTTTAAGGTTAAAAAATTTGGCTCTCAAAGGAAATTTCAATTGTTGTACTGTTGATATTTGGCTCTGTTGACTAGTGAGTTTGCCGACCACTGGACTAGACCGTCAACTTTCTGAATTGGGCCTGGAATGAAACCCATGTTCTCATTATTCGGCCGCAGTTAACTACCAGACGACATTGTGAAGATGGTAGGATTTCTTAAACATCTGGTTGTTCTATTTGTTATTAAACATACTGACTATTGAGTGGGGGGGGGGGGAACACCCACCCTACACATCTCTCCATTGCTGATGTTTAAAAACATAGACCAACTTTGTTTATGTCAAATGCGCAATTTGTCACTGATGCTGAATCTGCCAGAAGAAAAGTGAATTTGATTGACAAGGCCCCAGGGTTTCTCTCTCTTCCTTTTCAATGTTCCAGATGTTAAAAAAAAAAAATTGGAAGGCTCATCTGCGGATGAAAAGTGTACCGAAGGAACTTGAGGGGGTTGGGTGGGTGTGTAGAATATGTAGAAAGTTCTGTAGAAACTGCCTTCAGGAGCCCCATCCTCTTGATTGGTTCGCGTTAGCCTCCGTTTTCAATCACAGCCTTTCAGTGAAGCATCTGTTTTGAGGCCCATCTGTCAGGGGCTCTGTTGCGGTTGATTATTAAATGTATTTGCAGCTGGAGAGTCAGGAGGGGTGGGGGGAAATACAAACCCAACCTTAAATGGTAAAAGTGTCCCCAAGAGTGAAGGAAGAAATCAGAAACAGACTTTTCGTTATTCCCACTCTTAGAAATCAGAGGACATAACCCTTCTCTGAAAACACAGGGGGAAATGATCAGCAAACAAGTGTGGCCAGGAACAGTGGACACGGGTGGCTTTGGGGCTTTCCACCACTCACCCCCCCCCCCTTTTGTGGTGACTGTACCCAAGAACACCCCCGTTTACGTTGGGGGGGTTACCTCTTTCACATTGTGGATACTCTTGTGGGGACAATAATAATCTACCATGAAGTGTTGTTCTAAGAATTAAATTAGTTAATACATGTTTAAGGTCTTTAGAGCAGAATCCTGCACGTAGTAGGCGCTCACTAGGTGTTAACTGTGTTTATTTCTGGAAAGCCTGTTGCCACAATACTCTAGAATTGAGTAGAGGCTTCTCTGACCCTCCAGGACAAAGCTGCCAGTCGCCCCCGCCCTAACCCCAGGCATCACAGGGCATTGCAATAGTCTGTAACTTTCACCAGACTGGGGTGTTCAGCTTTATGTCCACCAGGGGGCGCTCAGTCAGTGTTCGTTGAAAAGATACTGCTTGACTCAAAGGCCAGAATGGAGGCTCCAGCCCCCAAATTATCAACTATGCTGGAAGGCAGAGCCTGAGGTTCTCAAATAGAATTGGCACCCCCAGCTTTGGGTCCAAACTGGCTTAACGGTGGTGTGGCATAGTGGAGCTGGGCCAGCTCCTATATATGGCCCTGTCTTGGTGGTGTGTGGTTCTGTAATATTACTGGACACGGGAAGCATTTCCTGAACTATAATGTGTGCAAACCTTATCTTGCCTGGGTTTATCTCATCAGCCAGCAACACTTAGGGAGGACCCATTGCAATCTATTTTTGCAAAGAGGGGTCTTTGCTCCCAGTGCCTCTGTGGGTGCACTGCCAACTCCGGCGTCTTCTTCACTGAGCACCTACTTTGTGGGCACTGGGTACTATTCTGGGCACTGGGATTGGCCCCTAGGGACATGCCCAGTAAGTAGCAGAGACAGGGCTTGCCCCCAGGCCTTTGGATGCCACATCTGAGACTGACCCAGAACCCATCAATGATTCAGTTCTCGTTTTTATTAAAGCCATCGCAGCCACCACAGTTCATTTCTCGGCACTTATTCTCCAATGTGGTTGTTCTGAAACCCAGGGCAATTACTCTATAGCGGCCCTTCACTGCTCTCCTCTCTTCCTTGACTGAATGAATCGTAAGGTAACACGCAGAGGAAATGTATAGGTCAGATCTCATCTGAGCCTATAAAACCAAGATGTGAGATTATGATATTACTTCCTGGGCTAAGTAAAAGTGATTGAACATTTTTTTTTTACCATAATTACAAAACATCCTTTATAGTAACTACATAATGGCTTATAAATGGTCTCCTTCAAATACTGTCCTATTTCCAAAGAGAGAGAGATCTTTAAATTGCACGTTTGCCTTGTCTTACTTATTTCTTAGGTATATATCCTGCCATTGACTGACTGCAGTAAGCAAGAATTTTTTCATTAAAAAGCCCTCATGTAATGCACATTCTGTTAGGGGAGACAGGGGGTTAGATAACAGCTCAGGAAGGAAACAAACCTGGGAAGGGGGCTGGGGTGAGTTTCCAAAGGGGAGGGGATGGAGTGAAGACTTGGAGGTGAGGAAGGGAGCCACTGGTGGCATCCAAGGCACAGGAAGCAGAAGGTGCAAAGGGCCTGAGGCAGAACATTCCTGATGACCCTGAGGGACAGGATCAGGCAAGCGTAGCTGGTGGGGGGGGGAGTGATGTTGGATCTTATGAACCAATGTAAGGACTCTGGTTTTTACTCCAAGAGATATGATGAGCCACTGGAGGGTTTGAATCAGAGGAGTGACATGTTCTATCAGGGTACATCTGGGTGCTGTGTAGGGAATAGTCCAAAGTCCTGGCTGCGCTCATTTGAATTCTCTCAAAGTTTCTTGAACCATCATCATTATTGCTATTAAGTATTATATATATTAATAGCAGGTACAGAACTTGGCTTCTGTCCAAAATGAGCTCTGAATAACTATCCTATCTGGAATCAGATGGACAGGAGGTAGCACAAGCCTGGAAACTGAGTTTTGGGGATATTCACCATCCTCAAGGTCAGCCAGACACCGAGTCACCATAGCAACAGCTCTGACACCCCATGACACTGAGATTCCCAGACCTCCTTGCTGTGAACAGTCT
>NW_005365804.1:1871544-1875387 GCF_000412655.1 Myotis brandtii
TAGGCCTATGGCATCACTTTGTCTAGTTCTAATGCCAGATAATTTTGGAAAACACTGTTTTAATACAATATACCCTCATTTTATGGCACCCTAAATGTGTGTAATTATCCCCAAGTCTATGCAAATTTTTCAAAAATATGTTCTCAAAATGAATTCAAATGCATTTGATGATAAATCATAAACACAGTCCAAACAGGACCTGTAGTCATAGAAAAGACAGAAAAGGTGGGAGCGAAGTTGGTGCACTAAAAATTCAAACTAAGGCCCTAGGAAAATTGGCAGAACATTGTGCATACCAGCTCATGCTAACTCCAAACTACCTTCCCAGGGCCTCTCTGTATACCTCTCACGCTGTCCTAGCTGTGAGCTTAGAACTGCTTTCTAGCATCTGAGGAAAGCAAGTCTGGTTGTCTTAACCTTTTGATGTGCAGGTTGATTGACAAGTGAAACTGAATGGGAAGGGGTGGGGGGCGTTTTCCGTATCTTGCAATAAATTAAATGACCACCAGGTGGCAGAAAACACCCAGTAAGGAAAGTCAATGTTTTTAAGGTTCCAGAGAATCTTTTTAAAAACCTGGGTGTGGCTCAGTGGTTAAGCGGGGACCCAGGAACCAGGCGATCACACTTTGATTCCCTGTCAGGGCACATGGCCGGGTTGAGGGTTCGATCCGCAGTAGGGGCCGTGCAGAAGGCAGCGGATCAATGTTTCTATACCTCTCCTTTCTCCTCTCTCTAAAAAGAAAAATCAATAAAAACATATATCTGACCGTGAGGATGGTGAATATCCCCAAGACTCAGTAACTTTTTTGCAATTTTCAAATATTAGAAAAGTATTTCCTCAAATTATGGGTGCTGTTTATAATGTAATGGTTACACATTTCAGGTTTAATCTGGATTATCAACATTTAGTGCCTTACTTTCTTAAGTCTAGACAATCTACAAGCAATAAATCAAGCCCTGCTCTTCAGGGTCTGCCCATTTAGAGAGTGTAAGTACTGCCCAATCTCAAGCGACCCGTGTGATGTCACTGACGCAGAGTTGGGAAGAGATACTCTCTTACACAGCGTTTCCATCAGTCAGATAGGGTAGATGTAAACCATCTCAAAAACATGGATCAGGGATCAGTAAATAATAGCCTATGGGCTACACTGGGCCCAAGGCTTGTCTGTGAATTGCCTGAGAGTGATTCTACATTTTGAAAGGGTTGTATAAATAAATACATAAATAGCCCTGGCCAGTGTGGCTCAGTGGCTGAACACCATCTCATACACCAAGAGGTCACTGGTTCGATTCCAGGTCAGGGCAAATGCCTAGGTTGCAGGCTCCCTCACCAGCAGGAGGTGTACAGGAGGCAGGTAATAGATGTGTCTCTGTCCCTCTCCCTCTCTCTCTTTAAAAAAAAAAAAGTAAGTAAAATAAATAAATAAACGACTATGCAACAGAGACCACATGTGGCTTTCATCTTACTAATGAAAGCAAAACTATGAATCTGCGTTCATCATATTGGAACTTATTCGGCACTTGCAAACCATAGATAGACTGGTTACAAATACAACAGTTTAGCAACAATCAATGAATGCATTCTGTGAAAAATCAATAGACTATAGAGACAGTGTCAAGTACAACGAAGAGTATTGCATATTTTGTTGTTGTTTCTAAATTGTGTTATTTTTTCTATGTGTCCCCTATATCATAATTTGTAGTAACTGTATGTACTCATGTGCATGAACGCACAATTCATTTGTATTGATCAGTGCTTGTCACAGGCCCAGCACAGTGGAGGTGCCTGAGAATGAATCAATGAACAGCCCCAACCCCTTGCCCCTGAACCCTCTATGGCTCCCCCTTGCCTGGGAAATGACCACACAGGCTGTCTTTTCCATCTCCAAGCCTTTCCTCATACTCTTCCCTCCTGCAGGATGGGGGTGGGCGCGAGTAAGGAGAGTTGGTGGAGCCCAGGGCCTTGTGCACATGCGCTCTTGAAGCAGTTTCCCTCTAGGAGAGCTGGCCTTTGGGGAGTTGACCTTGATTTTTCATCTGTACCAGGCCCCACACCCTGTGCCCTGTAAGGCTCTGAGGCACAGCATCTGAGTGGCACAAACTTGGAAAAGTGAGTTTCCCAGGCCTGAGAGTAGCAAGCCCCAAGGGCAGGCAGGAAACACCTCATTACCCAAAGAAAACCTCACCCAGGGCATGTCTCACAGGCCCAGGCAAGAAGCAACGTGGCCCAGGACGAGAGGTGAAATCCAGGCGCTGTCCTGGTCTGCCTTCAGAGTCAGACCCTCCGAGTGTTCTTGATGCCCTGGGGAAGCCCTGTGCCCCACCAACATCTTCTCCAGACTCCTTGGTTACCAGCAGTGGGACTGAGCTGAAGATCACTTGTTGGAAGGGTAAAGGGGAGGGACGGGGGGCCGAGCGTGGAAAGGGGGAAGGAGCAAGGAAATGCCATAGGGTTGAGGTGCAGGATCCTCAGGGCCCAAAGAATTTGGTCAGAGCATGTGCCTGTGACCAATGTCCTTGGAACTCACTCTAGCCCACACTTGAATTCCAAAGGGGACTATCTGATTGGCTGAGGTTCCCTTTGCTAGCCCATTCACCACCAATGTCTAATCCATCTGGCCAACAATTGACCATGTTAATGGATGGATGGATGGATGGATGGATAAATGAATGAATGAATGGGGTTTTCTCCTGGGCTTCTGGGCAGACTGACTCGCACCCTCTTCCCCAGGCTTCCACACCTCTGCCTTAGCTGACTATCCCAGAGTCAGTGTGAATGGAGCTGTTCTCCAGGAGGCAGAAATGTTCGCTCTCACTCTCTGGCCCAGCTCAGCAGCTGCATCTAGAAATGATAAATAAATGCTCCCTGAACTCCACGGGGATTTGAAATAAGTCCTCCTCCAGCAAAGAGATTGGATCTTGTTTGTATATTACCTTCCCTCTCTCTGTGTGCTCAGCACAGTGATTTACATACAGTAGGGGTCCAATAAATGCTCCTGGCGTCAAATACAGAGCACTTAGGGATCGCCTCCTGATCTTCAGACACCCTGCCTGGCCGAGAGGGAAGTAGCATTTACTAAGTCCCTAGCATGTGCCAGAGACTGTGCTAGACACACTTAACCTCACAACAGCCCTGGGGAGGAGGCACGATTATTGTACCCATTTTCAAGATGAGAAACATGAGGCCCAGACAGGCCACAGAACTTGCCTAAGCGATGGAGCTCTGCTTCCAGCCAGCTCTGGCTCCAGAGACGGCGCATCTAACTGCCTTCCAATTATTAGTAAACAAAATATTAACTTCTGGAGTTAAACAAGGCATTCTGATGCAGCCATATGAAACTAGAACAATATTATTGTAAATGAATCTCTCCAACAGTCATCCATAATGGTCGTGCCCCGCCCACCCTTGGGGACAGAGTGAAGATGTCACTTCACACGTGGCTGGGAAAATAAAAGCCGCAAGTCGGGTGACTGTGTGTCAGGGCAGCGGAAACACCATGTCCCCTTCTCTGCAGAGGTTTGGCAGCTGCGGTCCCCGAGGGCGGAGTTGCGAAAGAGCAAACTCCGGGCACGTTTGTGACCTTGGCACCCAGACTTCCAAACAGGACCATGCCATGTCCCACTCCCGCTCGAGCCCCACGGGGTCCATGCTCGGCTGGGATGCCAGCCCACGACACAGTAATACAAACAGGAACGGTAAGCATTGCAACATGTTTTCTGGGATTTGTTTGTTTCAGAGACCTATAGATGTATGACGCTGTGATAAGCTTGCAACTTCACCAGTGCATTGTAATCTCTGTAAATGTGGAATCATGATAAGAATGTACTATTGTATGCGGGCTG
>NW_005365804.1:1875468-1878344 GCF_000412655.1 Myotis brandtii
AATAAATAAATAATTCTGTCAACATTTATTTGCTCTACAGCGTGAGCCCCCAAGGAGGCGTGGGGCATCCCCTCCGCGCTGGGTCCTCTCTACGAAGCCTCTTGTCACACGTCCTGCAGAGCAAGCCTGCCTGCCACAGACAGGAAGCGGGTCCCTCCAGGTTCCCTCAGCCACCAGCGCCCAAGGCCATATGCGAAGGGTGATGGCTTCAGAGACCCCCTGGGGTAGAAACACTACCTGGCAGAAGCCCCTTTCATTTCACTAAATGACTCCGTGTGACCCTGTCTGTGGGCTGCAACCTTAGGTACTTGTTACATATACAGGTTCCTGCCCGGCCGGTGTGGCTCGGTGGGTGAGCATCAACCCATGAATCAGGAGGTCGCGGTTCGATTCCCGGTCAGGGTACATGCCCCGGGTTGTGGGCTAGATCCCCAGTGGCAAAAGGAGGGGGGGGTGCAAGAGGCTGCAGATCCATGAGTCTCATTATTGATGTTTCTCTCTCTCTCTCTCTCTCCCTCCCCCTCTGAAATCAATAAAAATAGATTTTTAAAAAATACACACACACACACACACACACACACACACACACCCCTGGCCCATCTTACATCTCAGAAACCAGGCTGGGGCTGGGAGGGGGTGCAGGGCCGTGGCTTGGCGCCCTTTCCACCCCGCCCAGTGATTCAGCCAAGGAACCAGGCTGGGAGTCATTCCCATGAATGAGGCACGTGGTCTCTGCTCCCCTCTCCAAAGTGAACTTGAACTACACCCCTCACACACTGGCCCAGACATGCTGGCCTTCTTCCCCCCCCGCTCCTCCACCTCCCAGTGCTTAGATCTCAGTGCCAAGGCCTCTCCACTCAGGCTCACCCCAGCACATCCTGGATTACATTCTGTTTCTCCTGTTCGGTGACTGTCTCTCCCCAGCAGTCTGTAAGCTTCGCCTCACCTCACCACCCACAGCCCATTGCCTGTATAGACAGTAGGTGCAGCATAGGTGGCTACCAAATGAATACACACAGTGGCACAGATACACACAAAAAGGGCAGGGACTGGTTAATTCTAGAAGGTGGTAGAGGAACCACTCACAGCAGAGAGAGAGCTAAGGGCAGGCCAGACAGCAGCAAGCCATTCATCTGCCCCATTTCCCTCGCCCCCACGTCCTGTGCAGACTCCCCACCTCCCCCCAAGGCAGGTTCCCTTACAGCCCAATGGAGAACCAAGTCCCATATTCCCAGAACACACAAGGAGCCAGAAGAGTCTCAAAACGTTTATTGTCATCCAAATACTTCATACAAAAAGGGACATCGCAACTGGGTCAGGGTTTATGAAAAAATATCCAAAAATGCAGGTTTGTAGACATTTCTCTATTTACATCCGACAGAGAGAGAGCTAAGGGCAGGCCAGACAGCAGGAAGGATTCATCTGCCCCATTTCCCTCGCCCCCACTTCCAGTGCAGACTCCCCACCTCCCCCCAAGGCAGGTTCCCTTACAGCCCAGTGGAGAACCAAGTCCCGTATTCCCAGAACACCATCAGGAACAAGGAGCCAGAAGAGTCTCGAAACGTTTATTGTCATCCAAATACTTCATACAAAAAGGGACATAGCAACTGGGTCAGGGTTTATGAAAAAATATCCGAAAATGCAGGTTTGTAGACATTTCTCTATTTACATCCGGGAGCCGGCTCTCCCCGCGTCACGCGTCACGCATCATGCACAGCAGCTGCACTTGTCGGAGGCTCCCTTGCAGACACAGCCATGGGCGCACTTGGCACAGCCCACAGGGCAGCAGGTGCAGCAGCCTGGGGGGAAAGGGCAGAGGGAGAAGTCAGCACACGTTACAGGCACCTCCCTGCCCAGCAGCAGGCCTGGCACAAGCTACCCCACCAACCCCAGACGAGCCTGAGTTTCAGATGGCAGGTGGGAACCTTTGGAAAGGGTCCCACCCCTAGGAAACGGCTGCTCTGCCATCCTGGGCCCGGACAGGTCAGAAATCTTAAAGAGGCAGTGCCAGGGCCTGGGGGAAAGGGGTTGGGGGGCGGGATGTAAGGGGATAGAGGAGAAGGCAATGGAGTCCGCCCCCAGCCTCCCAGGACCATACAATGAAGTGAGGAAAGTCCTCAAGATCAGGGAGGGGGCAAACCCCGGCAGTGCCCAGGAGGGTCCAGAAAGCTTTGGGCTGACTAGAGGGAAAGGGCTGCACCAGCAGGTGGGAGAGACCAAGTTCATGTGCATAAAGGGTCAGGACACTGGAGGGGTCAGAAGGCTCCATCATCAGAACACAGGTTCTAGCTGGGGCTCCATCCCCAACACTGTTTGCTGACTCGACTCCCCTGGACCTCAGTGTCCCCTTCTAGAAGGAGAGGTTAGACTCCACGGCTCTCTCAGCTCTGGTTCTGATCCAGTGGCTGGGGAAGTGGGGTCCGCGGGTGCCTGCTGAGCTCTGGGCTCCCTCCCCACTTAGTTCACCCCCCAAGTTCCCAGGAAGGGCCCTCACTCACTCTTCTTGCAGGAGGTGCATTTGCACTCTTTGCATTTGCAGGAGCCAGCGCAGGCGCAGGAGCCACCTGCAAGGAGGAGAAAGATGAGCAGTGAGATGCCTGATGCAGGAGACACAGCCGTCAATCAACCATCGCACCCTGCCCCTCCTCTGTGCCACCGGTACTGGGAGCTCCTTTCCCACTGCGGGAAGTTAAAGTCAAGCTTCACTCTCTTTTTGTCCCAGGAAGGTAGGTCCCCTCCTGGTTTACCCCAAAGGGAGGTCCCAGGCTCCACACACAGCCCACAGACTGGGGCTGGGGCCCGGGTCCTATATCCTCAACTGCCAACAGGCAATGTCCCCACCGCCCATCAAGTCGTGCAAAGAACACCGGGTCCCA
>NW_005365804.1:1879117-1886173 GCF_000412655.1 Myotis brandtii
CGTGCGCACCGCGGGGGCTGCACACTGGGCCCCGATCACGTGGAGGAGCCCGGTGCCGGAGCACACGGTGTCCCAGCTCCCGGGCCCTGCCCCCTTATCCCCAGGGGGCAGCCGCCCCTGTTCCCGCTGTTCCGGGAACTCAGCCCCTGAGTCCTAGAAGTCTGCCCCACCCCTCGCCCCCTGGTCTTGGTCTTCAGGTTCACCCTTTTCTGAGCCCGTGTGCAAACCCAGCCTTGTGCTCACGTCCCTCACTTGGCCGGAGGCCCGGAGTTGTGTGCAGAAACGTGGGGGATGTGACCTTCACCCCTCACCCCCTGCCCCAGCTCACCCTCCTGTTCCCCGCACAGATGCCCCTCCTTCCTCGTTTCCTGTTTACAGCCACGCGGGCGGGAGTATAGAGCGGCCCCTTCCCCCTTTCTTCCCTTCTCCCGACTAGAGCGGTGAGTGGGCATGTCCTGATCTTCCTTTCACTGAACTTTCCAGGGTTTGCTCAGCCGAGCGGGTCCACCCCACTCCAGGGTGGAGGTTCCACAGCATGGGATGCAATCCCCCCCCCCCACCCCGCCCCGCAAGGAACGGATTCATTTTAGGCACTTGGCTGACCTGGCATAAATAACAAGCAAGAATTATGTTATTTCCCTTTCGGTGTTCCTGGCGATTACATAAGGGTTAGTCTGTGCCAGTCTTGCTTCAGCACTTTCACTCTTTAAACCCTACCAACTCTAAAGGGAAATCCCAGGACTACACGCGGCACAAGGAGTTTATAAACAGCCTGGTCGTGTGCTGGGAAGTGGTGTCCGGGATCTGACTCCAGTCACTTGCCAAAAGAAAGAGAAAGAACCTTCCCTTTGGCCCTGGCTGGTTTGGCTCAGTGGATAGAGCATCAGCCTGGGGACTGAAGGGTCCCAGGTTCAATTCTGGCCAAGGGCATGTACCTTGGTTGCAGGCACATCCCCAGTAGGGGGTGTGCAGGAGGCAGCTGATCCATGCTTCCCTCTCATCCATGTTTCTAACTCTCCATCCCTCTCCCTTCCTCTCTGTAAAAAATCAATAAAACATATATATTAAAAAAAAGAACCTTCCCTTTGGCCCAGAGGTATGTCCCTCACCACCTCTCTGTGTCCAGCTGAATCCTGGGAGGGACACAGTGATCCCTACAGAAGGAATACACATGTCTGTGACCTGTGACTCCGTTCTAGGTCTGGCAGTAAACCGATTCTCATTTTCGGTCATGGTAAGGAGTTTGCTTTTCATAGAAATACAGTCAAGGAAAGATGAACTTTAAAAATTAAGTAGACAAATGGTGCAGGTGATGGCAGAAATGGTGAGCCCTTCTGTATCTGCTAGGGACACGGCCTGTCTTCTCTTGCTTTACATCCCTAGCACTGGTCCTTCTTGGTGGGAGAAAAGCTACCCTCCTCGGGCCACTGGTTTCATGGTCACGTGGTCGACAGGGACAGCACAAGGCACCGCAGGCCTGGTGGGTTCATCTGCAAGCAGAAAACTGTCCCCTGTGCTGTGGATGATACATATAAATCGGTTCTTGGAGAGAGAGATTGAAACATCAATGATGAGAGAGAATCATTGATTGGCTGCCTCCTGCCCCCACCCCTCCGGGGTCAAGCCCACCACCTGGGCATGTGCCCTTGATCAGAATCAAACCAGGGACTCTTCAGTCCACAGGCCAACACTCCATCTACTGAGCCAAACCGGCCAGGGCAAACTTTTTCTTAATAATTCACTTTATTTGACCATAGTTGATGTCCGTGAATGTGAGAAACTAGGAAGTGGTCCTCCCCCCAGTGCTTCAGAAGCAGAGGCCTCACAGCCTGTGCCCTGAGGCTCTGGCACTGACAGCAGCTGCCCCTCAGTGACATCACCTTCTTGCCTCAAGGCATTGATCTTTTTGGGAGACTAACTGTTCCATCTAGTACTCAACTCTCTGACTCTCTGAAGGAGTCTCCAGCCCAGCCCTGTGGGCACAGAATTCCTTACTCTTGTTGCACAGGAGAGAAACCAGAGTCAGAGAGTCAGCCCACTTTTCTTATCTTTCACATATTTCACAGCAAGAGAATGTGGCAAACGGGTCAGGGTGGACTAAAGAAAAAAAAAGCGGTTTGAACATGTTGCTCTGGTTACTTGGGGAGCAGGCTCTCCCCGACTTCATGCACAGCAGCTGCACTTGTCAGAGGCTCCCTTGCAGACGCAGCCCTGGGCGCACTTGGCACAGCCCACGGGGCAGCAGGTGCAGCAGCCTGGGGGGAAAGGGCAGAGGGAGAAGTCAGCACACATTACGGGCACCTCCCTGCCCAGCAGCAGGCCTGGCACAAGCTACCCCACCAACCCCAGACGAGCCTGAGTTTCAGATGGCAGGTGGGAACCTTTGGAAAGGGTCCCACCCCTAGGAAACGGCTGCTCTGCCATCCTGGGCCCGGACAGGTCAGAAATCTTAAAGAGGCAGTGCCAGGGCCTGGGGGAAAGGGGTTGGGGGGCGGGATGTAAGGGGATAGAGGAGAAGGCAATGGAGTCCGCCCCCAGCCTCCCAGGACCATACAATGAAGTGAGGAAAGTCCTCAAGACCAGGGAGGGGGCAAACCCCGGCAGTGCCCAGGAGGGTCCAGAAAGCTTTGGGCTGACTCTAGGGAAAGGGCTGCACCAGCAGGTGGGAGAGACCAAGTTCATGTGCATAAAGGGTCAGGACACTGGAGGGGTCAGAAGGCTCCATCGTCAGGACACAGGTTCTAGCTGGGGCTCCATCCCCGACACTGTTTGCTGACTCCCCTGGACCTCAGTGTCCCGTTCTAGAAGGAGAGGTTAGACTCCACGGCTCTCTCAGCTATGGTTCTGATTCAGTGGCTGGGGAAGTGGGGTCCCCGGGTGCCTGCTGAGCTCTGGGCTCCCTCCCCACTTAGTTCACCCCCCAAGTTCCCAGGAAGGGCCCTCACTCACTCTTCTTGCAGGAGGTGCATTTGCACTCTTTGCATTTGCAGGAGCCAGCGCAGGCGCAGGAGCCACCTGCAAGGAGGAGAAAGATGAGCAGTGAGATGCCTGATGCAGGAGACACAGCCGTCCTGCGCCCGGGCCGCCTCTTCTGGGCGTAAAGTGAGCGCGCGGGCTCCTGGGCGCCACCAAGCGGTGCATCAGCGCAAGTGCCTCTTCTCCTCTTGCTTTGGACCAACTGCCTCATCTCTGCTGGAAATGGACCCCAACTGCTCCTGCCCAGCTGGTAAGGAACCCGGGCTCTGGACCTCAGGAGGCCTCTTACTCACCCTGAGGGAGAGGAGGGAGTATTTTGAGCTTGAGAGGAAGCAGACGCCTTAGAGAGAGAGCAGCTTCTGTGCCTTCTCCCTGGCCAAGGGCCCTCATCCGATTGGAGCATTTGCATTCTCCTAGTGGTTCCTGGGTAGAGGTTGTCCTGCTTCACATCATCAGGTTTTTTTTGGGGGGTGCGGGGGGAGAGGGGGCACTGCTGGCCCAGGACTCTAAGTTGTCCCTGCGGGTTGGAGGCAGGGAACAGTGTGTCTTCTGGGCCGAGGACATAAGGTCCTGGCCCCCAGACACAGCCTAACTGAACTGGGTCTGGAGCCTGGGACCATCCCTGGGGGGTAAGCACAAGGGAGTGCACCGCCCTCTCTAGCAGAAGGGCAGAGAAGGTGGGGTAGGCCCCCATCTGTTCCACGTGGGACAGGAGTTCCCGGGGCTGGCCCCTGCCCAGGGGAGGGGTGTGGGGAGCAGAGTTGAGGAACTGCAGTCTCTCCTGCATCAGGCATCTCACTGCCTGTCTATCTCCTCCTTGCAGGTGGCTCCTGTGCCTGCACCGGCTCCTGCAAATGCAAGGACTGCAAATGCACCTCCTGCAAGAAGAGTGAGCGAGGGCCCTTCCTGGGAAGCTGGGGGCTGGGGAGTGCGAGGAGGGAGCCCTGAGCTGGTTGGGAGAGGAGGGATCAGGAGAATTGGTCTTCCTGTGCCCCTGGGAAGCAGTCACTGCCTCTGCGGGCTTTCTGCCCTGCTCTGTCCTGGACTCAGATGGGCAGGCCAGCCTTCTCCTGGTGAAACCCAAGCCCTAGCGGTCTTACTAATTGTTTCTCCATGGAGCATGCTCTTTTGTCCTCATGGTCCTTTGAAGCTGAGGGCTGTGCTAGGCCTGCTGTTGGGCAGGGAGGTAGCTGGTAGTCATCGCTGACCCCTCATTTTCCCTGCTGTCCCCAGGCTGCTGCTCATGCTGCCCCGCGGGCTGTGCCCATTGCACCCAGGGCTGCACCTGCAAGGGAGCGCTGGACAAGTGCAGCTGCTGTGCCTAAAGTCGGGGGACAGCCTGCTCCCCAAGAAACCAGAGCAACATGTTCAAACCCGCTTTTTTTTTTCCAGTCCACCCTGACCCGTTTGCCACATTCTCTTGCTGTGAAATATGTGAAAGATAAGAAAAGTGGTTGAGTTTGCTGACTCTGGTTTCTCTCCTGTGCAACAAGAGTAAGGAATTCTGTGCCCACAGGGCTGGGTTGGAGACTCGCCTAGATCTTCAGAGAGCTGAGTTCTAGATGGAACAGTTAGTCTCCCAAAAAGATCAGTGCCTTGAGGCAAGAAGGTGATGTCACTGAGGGGCAGCTGCTGTCAGTGCCAGAGCCTCAGGGCACAGGCTGTGAGGCCTCTGCTTCTGAAGCACTGGGGGGAGGACCACTTCCTAGTTTCTCACATTCACGGACATCAACTATGGTCAAATAAAGTGAATTATTAAGAAAAAGTTTGCCCTGGCCGGTTTGGCTCAGTAGATAGAGTGGACTGTGGACTGGAGGGTCCTGGGTGGTGGGCTTGACCCCCAGTGGGGGGCGTGCAGGAGGCAGCCATTCAATGATTCTCATCACTGATGTTTCAATCTCTCTCTCCCTCTTCCTTCCACTCTGAAATGAATAAAAACATATATTTTAAAAAAGAAAATGTTTGAAAGGAAAGAATACAAAACCTATTTTGTCATTCAACACATGCAATTGCAATAAATATATGAAGAACCAATAAGAACATTAGATATTTACAAACGCTGTGCGCATTTCCACCAGAAGTGTGCACTGAGCACTTGAAAACAAGTCGTGCACGGCCCAGTGTGTGGAGCACACAGCCTGGGAGGCACGCACACCCCTGCCCCTATAACCCCACAGGGAACCACAGCCCTTGTCTTGCCCAGTGTCTCTGACAGGGCACCTGCCACCCCCTTTGAGCTCCTGCTGTGGTTTGGCTTTGAATCTCAGGAAGTCCCTCCGGAGTCAGACAGATATCTGCCCCCACCCTATCCCCAAGCCCAGCCCTTGGCTCCCTGAAGCCGGCAAGGTGACTAGGGGTGTGGAGAGAATTGCAGGGAGGAGCCGGCAAGGCCTTTTCTCAGCAAGTGGGAGGGCTGAGCATTTCCAGATGAAGGACTGTGTCTGCCCAGGCGGGGTGCTGGCGGGCTCTGCCCTCCAGGGGGCGTGCTGTTCATCAGAGGGGCGTGAGGCCCTCAGGGACTTGTAATTAATGACACCAGTTGGCCCCCACTGGCTGTTTGTGGAGGGAGTTGCTATTTGATGTAAAAATCAAAGGGAAAGTCAAGTCCAAGTCCGGTGGAGGGAGTCAGGCCCGTGCTTGCCCGCAGGTGCCCTGGGTGAAGAGGGCTCTCAGCAGCCAGCCTGTGCGAGGCCTCCTGGTTCACAGACCGCTGTGCCGCTTCCTGGCCGTGTGACTGGGGAAGGCCTTTTCCCATCTGCAGAAGGAAATTATATCTGTATCTGAGGAATAAGTGATCGTGCCCCGGCTCCAGGCTAGGGCAGAACAAACAGAGGCTGTGACGATCACTATGTCCACACTGACATTCACAAGGAGAGAATCCTTTTAACTCCCAGCATGCTCCTGGAGAAAGGCTCATTGGTTTTGAACCCTTTGCTCAGGGTCGGAGGCTAGAGATGGCATTAGAACCCAGCTAACCCCGTGCCATGGGGAGTGTGGGCGGCCGGCAATGAGCCCCCTGGGACATGATGTCTCCGGGTGGTCCATCCTGCCTCTCGTTATTCAGAGCTGGGAGAGGCCTTTGAGATAGTCCTGTTGTGCTCCTGGCTTGAAAGATGGTGAACAGGAGCCCAAAGAGGTCACAGGGCTCCACACAGACCTGACTGCCACTCTGCTCTTCCCGCTGCCTCTGGGCCAGGGGTGTGTGGCGTCCCCCTCTTTCCTGTGAGGCCACGGTGCCTGGTGGTGGGGGAGGGCATGATGCTGGGGGCAGCCGGCGTGAGTGCCAACCCCAGCTGTGTCACCGATCGCTGGGTGTCATTACCTGTCTGTGGCTCAGTCTCCTCCACTATGAAAAGGGAAAATAACAGTGTCTGGCTCTTAGGATTGAGTGATCTCATCCATGCAAAGAATTTAGAAGGATGCTGGGCACACTGTGAGTGACCTGTAACATAGAACCCAGAACCTAGAACCTGCTCCCCAAGTAACCAGGGCAACATGTTCAAACCCGCTTTTTTTCCCTTTTTTCAGTCCACCCTGACTCATTTGCCACATTCTCTTGCTGTGAAATATGTGAAAGATAAGAAAAGTGGTTGAGTTTGCTCTGACTCCGGTTTCTTTCCTGTACAACAAGAGTAAGGAATTCTGTGCCCACAGGGCTGGGTTGGAGACTCGCCTAGATCTTCAGAGAGCTGAGTTCTAGATGGAACAGTTAGTCTCCCAAAAAATGAGTGCCTTGAGGCAAGAAGGTGATGTCACTGAGGGGCAGCTGCTGTCAGTGCCAGAGCCTCAGGGCACAGGCTGTGAGGGCTGCTTGCTCCTGAAGCACTGGGGGGAGGACCACTGTTTAGTTTCTCACATTCACGGACATCAACTATGGTCAAATAAAGTGAATTATTAAGAAAAAGTTAGCCCCGGCCGGTTTGGCTCAGTAGATAGAGTGGACTGTGGACTGAAGGGTCCTGGGTTTGATTCTGATCAAGGGCACATGCCCAGGTGGTGGGCTTGACCCCGGAGGGGTGGGGGCAGGAGGCAGCCAATCAATGATTCTCTCTCATCATTGATGTTTCAATCTCTCTCTCC
>NW_005365805.1:0-378 GCF_000412655.1 Myotis brandtii
TAGGCCTGCTCCCATGGGAGCAGGCCTAAGCTGGCAGGCGAACATTTCTCTCACAGTCTGGGAGCCCTCACTCCTTACCTCCCACCTGCTTGCTGATCCTTACCGCTCAGCTTGCTGCTCCTTAGTGCTGCCACGGAGACAGGAGAGCCTCCTGCCACCGCCACTGTGCTCACCAGCCATGAGCCCGGCTTCTTGCTGAGCAGTCCTCCCCCTGTGGGAGTGCACTGACCACCATGGAGCAGCTCCAACATTGAGTGTCTGCCCCCTGGTGGTCAGTGAGCATCATAGCCACCAGTCATTCTGGTCATTCTGCCATAATGGTCACTTAGGCTTTTATTATATAGACTAGAGGCCCGGTGCACAAAAATTTGTGCACCC
>NW_005365805.1:626-894 GCF_000412655.1 Myotis brandtii
GTCAACCTGGCTTGTGGCTGAGCAGAGCTCCCCCTGTGGGAGCGCACTGACAACCAGGGGGCAGCTCCTGCATTGAGCATCTGCCCCCTGGTGGTCAGTGTGTGTCATGGTGATCAGTCAATCGCAGTCGTTCTGCTGTTAGGGTCAATTTGCATATTATCCTTTTATTATATAGGAGTGCCTGGCCAGCCTAGGTGAGGGGCTGGTGGCTGTTTGCAAGCTGGCCACAGTCCCTTCAGAGTAGGGGTCCCTGCTGGGGTGCCTGGCC
>NW_005365806.1:0-890 GCF_000412655.1 Myotis brandtii
TTATTTTATACTTTGGGTTATAATCCAATGCCATTTTAATTTTATTTTTTCCTCAAATTATTCCAGGCTTGACAATTGAAGATCTTTCAGTTCGACATGCTCCCATCAGTGTGAGGTCTGTTGTTGTTGTGAGTGCTTCTTCATTTTCTGGCACTGCAAGATGTCTAGGCCCTTGTGTATTTTCTTCCTTAGTTATAGAATTAGTCACTTCTCCAAGGTGCTCTGTCTCCTTTGATTGGATAGTGATATTCAAACAAGAAGTACGTAGTAAATTGTTTATTTGAGATTTCTTATTTCTTAATGTTGACATTTATTGTTGAGAAATTTCCTCTTAGAACTGCTTTTGCTGCATCTTAAAATTTGGTATGTTATATTTCCATTATCATTTGTCTCTACATGTTTTATGTTTCTTTTGATTTTTTTTGACCCATTGGTTGCTTCATTTAATCTCCATATATTTGTTAATTGACCACTTTTCTTTGTGTAAATCGATTCCTAGTTTCATGCCACTGTGGTCAGAAAAGATGCTTGATATGATTTCAATCTTCTTAAATTTAATGAGACTTGTTTCATTATCGTTGAGAGTGTTCCATGTGAGCTTGAGAAGAATGTGCGTTCTCTTGCTTTTTCATGGAATGTTCCGTAAATGCCTAAGTGCATCTGATCTAACATGAAGTTGAAGTCTAATGATTCCTTACTGTTTTTCTGTCTGGATGATCTACCCATTGATGAAAGTGAGATATTGATGTACCCTACTATTATTATATTGCTGTTTCTCCCTTTAACAGATACCATTAGTATTTGCTTTATATATTTAGGTGCTTCTATGTTGTTTGTATAAATATTTGCAAAATATGCCAAAACCAGTTTGGCTCGGTGGATAGAGCATC
>NW_005365807.1:0-788 GCF_000412655.1 Myotis brandtii
CGAGGCATTAGGAAGGTTGAGAACCACTGCTCCAGAGCATGTTACTGTAATAAATACTGTAGGCAATATAACACAACTAGAGGCCTGGTGCACAAAATTTGTGTACTCGGGGAGGTCCCTCAGCCTGGCCTGCACCCTCTGGCAGTCCAGGAGTCCTCAGGGGATGTCCGTCAGTTGGACATCCTTAGTGTTGCCACAGAGGTGCGAGAGGCTCCCGCCACCACTGCTGCACTTGCCAGCCATGAGCCCGGCTTCTGGCTGGCGGTGCACCCCCTGGTGGTCAGTGTACATCATAGTGACCGGTTGTTCTGTTGTTCGGTTAATTTGCTTATTTGTCTTTTATTGTATAGGATGTTAAGTACTTGTGTATCTAAACATACCTAAACTTAGAAAAGTTACGGTAAAAGTATGGTATAAGAAAATGAAAATAAAAAGGTACACTTGTATAGGGCACGTACCATGAATGAAGCTCACAAGAGTGGAAATTGCTCTGGATGGGTCAGTGAGTGAGTGGTGAGTGAGTGTCAAGGTCTAGGACATTAGTGCACATGCTTGTAGACCTTATGTAAATATTGTACACACAGTCTACACTACATTTATTAAAATCATTTTTGTCACTCAGTAGTAAGTTCACCTTTGCTTACTGTAAATTTTCACTATAGAATTTTTTAACTTTTTTTATTTTTGTTGTGATAAATAAAATACAAACACATTATACAGTGGTACAAAATTATTTTCTTTCTTTGTATCTTCATTCTATAAGCTTTTCCCTGTTGTTAATTAAAAAA
>NW_005365808.1:0-5508 GCF_000412655.1 Myotis brandtii
TCTAACCTGCAGCCAAGGTTGAGAACCACTGCTCTAGATCTGCCCTACCTAATTAGCCAGTCTGTGGTGTGGGTGATGTGTGGTGTGTGTGTGTGTGTGTGTGTGAGTGTGAGAGAGAGAGAGAGAGAGAAGAAGGGGAAGGGGAAGGGGAAGGGGAAGGAGAAAGAAGGAGAAGAAGAAGAAGAAGAAGAAGAAGAGAGAGAGAACCTGTACTTGTCAGGCTTTAATAATGTTTTTGGATATCACTGAGATGAAAAAAAATTGGATTTTCTTTCAGTTAAATTTATTTTTAAATTGCCTACACTTTAATTCTCTCTCCCTCCCCCACCCCCAGATTCTTAGTTTGAAGATTTCTGTGGAGATTTGTTAGACTGTACAAGAAACCATTCTGGATTTTATTTTTTCCCTTCATCATGTATTCAGAATAGATTCTCTGGATTCCATGTTACTACCTCAGGGCTATTTTTATGTAAATTCTTTTGACTTTAATAGTGCCTATCATGGGGCAGTGAAAAACTAGGGACTTAATTCTTATAAAATGATATTGGATGACTAATAAAAAAACATACCCATAGTTTAGGCTGACCTGGACACTCTAGAATTTGTGGGAGATGAATATACTTTTTCAGTCAAACATTTGAGAAGTAGACGAAGATAACAAAAGACAGAACTAGCTTATTCCAGTGAGGTACTGGTAAATGTTCAGCTTTCATGATAATAAAATTAACTATAATTTATGAACATCTATCACATGCAGTCCCTCTGTTGGTGGCCTGGCGTGAAGGGGTTGTCTTTCATACTCTTCTATGATTTTCATTAGCCTAACAACCACGCAAATGAATATAGTCCAAGTAAAAGCATGTCTTTGCTATATAATTAAAGACTTTAAGGCAAATCCCTTATCTGCCTCTTCCATAGTATTTCTGCCAATAAATATTTTCTATATATACGTGTTGGAGCCACCATCAACCATATTGCATAGCACTCTATTAGACTATTTATATATATTATCTCTAATTTTAATAATCTCCCCGTATCCTGCATTTACAGAGGGAAAAAAGCAGCTGACTCATGATATACAAAATATAAATTCATTAGGAAATAGTTACTGATGAATTAATTGAATGGATGTATCACATCAGAATCCAGTTTTGAAGGAATACTAGTCTTGCTTTTTTTGGATTGTTATTTTCCCATTAAAACAAACAACCGTCCGGCCAGTGTGGTTCAGTGGTTGAGCATCAACCTATGAACCAGGAGGTCACTGTTCAATTCCCCATCAGGGCACATGCCGGGGTTGCAGGCTTGATCCTAGGTAGGTGGCATTCAGGAGACAACCAATCAATTATTTTCTCTCATCATTGATGTTTCTACCTCTCACTCCCTCTCCCTTCCTCTCTGAAATCAATAAAAATATATTTTTAAAAAGAATATTGGTAAGGAACTATCCCTTTAAAAAATAACCAACTTTGTTTGAGCAGTAGAATTTGAACTTCCTGGCCTGAGTTGCAGCTGTGAGCAGATGTTAAGAAGTGATTAGTGAGAGGTGGTCTAGGTTTTGAGAAAATGCTGTTGGTCTCAGGGTGGATTTTGCTACATAAGAGGAGGCATGCTTACCACATAGAAGAATTTCATTCAGGCCAAATGTATAGAAGCTGAAAGCATGATGTTTGGTTCCTAACATGCTTATCTTTCTGCCTCCCAAAATGTGAGATGATCAAATCCCATGTACATTCTACTTGGCATTCTCTTTTAAAACTAATTGGAAATTGTTGTTTCTTATTTCTCTTGTAACATGACTACTTCTTTTTGGTAAATATTGTTTACTTATGAGTATTTCAACCATAGCTATGGTTAAACATCTTCCTTGATAAAGGAAAACCTACAACATCATTTTCTAAGTTATTATTTCTGTTTCTTGTTCATTCCAGACCATTTTCTACAGGTTGGCCCACTTGAGAGGCTCAGTATCCTTGCTTCCTCTGGAGTCCCTTTGTGTGTGCATTGATTTTTTTTGTCCCTATCTGACCCTCTTTCCACTACCTTTTGCCTCTTCCTCCCCACCCCCATCCTATAAACGGAGAAAAGAATAAATTAGTGCCAAATTTGTAATGTAGTTCACTGATAGGAGTAATCTTTTAAGACGTTTGGAAAAGACTATATGCTTAATCAACATTTGGAAATATTTATGCTCAGTTGTTGAGAAATTTAACCTCTTGAGAGCTTAGTCATTTTTCTCTGGCAGTTCCAGCTCTATTAATATTTTATGTATAATATATGTCCTTCTTGATATATTTTGCTTTTGATCAAATAGTTTCTTTCTAGAAGTCCAATGCACTATCCAATGCCAGAGCCAGGTTAAGCAAATAGTTCCTATTTATCCAAACTAATTTATTAGGCAGAATACAATAACATGGTTTATAAGAAGGAATTATCAGGGAAGACACAATTGTGGGTACGGCCATTGAAAAATTCATTCCCCGCAGTTGGAGTGTGTTATCAAATGCACTGGTGGGGCTGTTACCCAAATCACTTAATTTGAGCATTTTTCACTGCTCCTATTTCAGAGAGATAAGAAATGATTCATGGTATCACTTATTTTTGCCAAGAGTGATATCTTTCATGGTGAGATATATCCTGTCTATGCTTGTTTTCATTTCTGTAATATAGCCATGAAAATAATACATTGGTGGGAAAGGTCTTGAAGTCCATGGTCAGAAGATGATATTTCTTTTTTTAAAAAAATCTTTATTGTTGAAAGTATTATGTATGTTCCCCTTTTCCGCCATTGATGCCTTCTGGCCCGCACTTACCCCCCACCACAGGCCTTCACCACACCATGGGTCTGTGTCTATAGGTTATGCATATATGCATACAAGTTCTTCCCATCTACCCCCACCTCTCCTCTGAGATTCAACGGTCTGTTCCATACTTCTATTTCTCTGGATCTATCTTGTTCATCAGTATTTTGTTCATTAGATTCCACATATGAGTGAGATCATGTGATATTTATCTTTCTCTGGCTGGCTTATTTCACTTAGCAAAATACTCTCCAGGTCCTTCCATGCTGTCTCAAAGGGTAAGAGATCCTTCTCTTTTACTGCTTCATAGTATTCCATGGTGTAAATGTACCACAGCTGTATATACTGATGGGCGCTTGGGCTGTTTCCAGATCTTAGCTATTGTAAATTGTGTTACTATGAATTCTGGGTGCATCTATTCTTTCTGATTGGTGTTTCGGGTTTCTTAGGATATACTCTTAGAAGTGGGATCACTGGGTCAAATGGCAGTTCCATGTTTAATTTTTTGAGGAAACTCCATACTGCTTTTCATAGTGGCTTAAAGGAAGATGTCATGAGTCTCTGAACATATTGTCTAGCTTGCAAAGCCTCCAAATTCTTTTTCCATCAGAGTGTCCCATGAAGGCTTTAATTATCAGCTATCCAATTGTCTGCAAAGTACTGTACTAGTCCTTAAGGCTTTTCTCATAACTCTCTGGAGAATTATGAAACACATTCCTGGGGCCTGTGGACTAAGGGACCAACACAGAACCAAGCCTGTCTTTCAAGCCTCCTGCTCCCACACTCCCCAAATCCAGTGAATCAAGTTCTGACAATTCTGCCTCTGAAATATTTCAACCCCTTTTATTTCTCTTCAATTTCTACTACTGCTGCTCTGATTTATTCCACCACCGTCTCTCTCCTGGACCTGTGTCAATGTTCCTAAATGGCTTTCCCTCATCTCTTCATGGGACACTTTCAAAGATTTCAAAGCACTTTATGTCCCTCTTTTGTTTTACATTGGGAATCTCATTAAGCCTTTAAATGCACTTTACCATTTCTCCCAGGAGATCATAAGATCCTTGTGCAACATAGAATTCTAGGGAATTCTCTTCCTAAGTCAGAGCTTCTGTCTCAGGTGGGTAGGATATCACTCACCCCAATGATTCTTGCTGCTTGAATATGCGAATATCTTGGGACTGAGCCTTCATATGATTTGGAAAGGAATGGTTGCTAAAATGGTATTAGAAGTTGATGTATAAACTTCATTTGATTTAGTCACTTTCTTCTAGTGAGGATTCTAATAACATTATTTTGTTTTATAAGCCCATAATTGCTTTTCTTCTGGATGTCTATGCCATGGAGGTGTTCTTTGCCCTCTCTGTGGCTTTTAATCCTTAGAGGTAGTTTTGTCCTTTTCTAGCCCCAGAACCCTGCAGACCTAGAATACTATCTGTATAGGGCATAGAAAACAAACAACAAAAAACCCACACACAAACAGACAAGTCCCCATCCCCCCACTTTGGCATAACATACTTGAAAGAGATAGCTAGTTCAGTATAAAACCATCTGAAGTCAATTCCCTGTTCTGCCATCACCAACAACGTAGCCCTGGAGAAGGTTCTTAACATTACTGAATTATAGTTGCCTTATTGGTAAAACAGGGACCACACTAATTCCTTTGTTCATGATAATACAAAGCATCTGGTCCATAGTAGGTTCTTAATATTACATAACTGGAGCTATTGAGATTCCTTGGAATAAAATTACTGAGTTAAGTATGTCATCCAGGAGTAGATGTTCTCTTGACACTTCGAATGTTATGTCCCCAAGTGCCTGATAAACTCCAGAATGTGCAGGGACAGTTATCTGGCATAAATTAGTGTAATTATTAAACCCACTTCTTCAATAAATTAAAGCACAACTTAAATATTATATTTTGTTCATGCAACAAATTATTGAGTGCTTGCTCTACCCAAGGCACTGTGCATTGTGAAGAATCTGGAACTTTCAAGAAACATACAGTCCAGAGGAGATACCACAAATATATTTAAAAAATCACAACCCAGACAATGTGTGCAGTGCCTTGAGTGATGCAATGTGACAGAGGTTCTGAGTTTATAGTAAAAACAAGCTCTCATTCGGCTAGAGCAGTGGTTTGCAATCCTATCAGATACTGTGCTCCTCCCTTTTATAACAAACTAGAGGCCTGGTGCATGAAATTCGTGCATGGGTAGGGTCCCTAGGCCTGGCTGGTGATCAGGGTTGTTCAGGGCCTTCTGGCTGCCAGCCGGAGCCTTCTTTCATTCCATGCCACCCCCTGGTGGTCAGCGCATGTCATAGTGAGCGATAGAACTCCTGGTCTCCCGGTCCTGAGGGGACACTTTGCATATTAGCCTTTTATATATATTATTTTCTAAGGCCTTCTTTACTATTTTGAAATATTATCATATGTAACGTTCTACACACATGATTCATTTTCTCTTTCTTCTTTCCTTCCCTTCTTTTCCTATTTCTCCCCCTTAAATATCAGGTATATGAACTAACTGATCAGAATCCTTGATTATTGACATATTCTCCATTATTGATCCAGGCAAGGTCCTCTTCTAGTGTTCTGTTTGTTCTGCTAGTTATTTTTTTAAAATTATGTGGATTTGTGACACTACATATTTTTTTAAAATATATTTTGTCGGCCCTGACCGGTTTGGCTCAGTGGATGGAGCGTTGG
>NW_005365809.1:0-501 GCF_000412655.1 Myotis brandtii
CATCCAACTTAAGAAATGTTTAGTGCTTTATATGTTATTATTATTGTTTTTTATAAAGTGATGTTGGCCATTGGACAAAATTGTTATGGGTGGGAATGGGGCTGTGGAAGTGGGGTATCCCTTTCCCCACTGGGGTTCTTACAATATCTTGAGAAAAAGAATTTTCTAAGAGTCACACGAGAGAATGAGTGATTTTTATTTGCATGGAATTCTATCCCTCGGTTTGTAAAGTCCTATTTCCCTTAAACCAGCCCTAGAACATTAGGAGCGGGGGATTCAGCAGAGCTGGAGGCAAAGCCAGTGTCCAGAGTTTTCGTTCCATGGTGGAGCTGGATCTGATGTAGCATCAGGCTAGTTGTAGTTCATTAGTCCACTGTGTGAGGTCCAGGACTGCAGAAGCGCAGGAACGTAAGAGTCCCACAGGTCAGGAACACAAACCAAGAGCAAGAGAGAAAATTCCTTTGTTTAGGAACTTAAGTATCTTAGATTTTGTGCCGTGTG
>NW_005365810.1:0-555 GCF_000412655.1 Myotis brandtii
CCTAATGTTTCCTTGATTTTTCATGTTCTTTGGAATTATGCATTGCTGTTTTTGCATTTGAATTAGCAGTTACCCACTTATGTTTACTACTCTCAGGGTAGAAATACCTTTCGTCAGTCTTCTATAGATAAGGCTTTTTCAGATCTTGTATGAATGTGCCTGCTCTGTGCTTCATGCTCCCTCTTGTGGGAGGATTCTGTTTGTCCTGTTTGTCCTCCCTCCATATAAAGCACCAGGCCAGATGCTGATCACCTCCTTTTTCTTTTCCTGAAGGTGGTGCTACAGCTCAAGTTTGTGGTTCTCTCTTGTCTGCAAACCCTTGACTGTATTCTGCTCTTGCTCCCTAGCCTTTTATCAAATTTTGCTCTTGCTGCTGCCCTTGGCAGCTTCTACATGGAGCTGGCCACAGAGGGGAGGAGATATGGGTTGGAAAGCGGGTCACTGTTGTTGCCCACATGCCAGTATGGGGGATCTGTAAGAAAGGTTTTCTTCATGGTTTGTGGTCAGGCTTCCTGACAGAGTACAGAATGCAGTCAGGAGGAACCCTGTCTCTTT
>NW_005365811.1:0-509 GCF_000412655.1 Myotis brandtii
TGCTGCTCCTGCCTGCCGCTCCTGCTCATCCTGGCCCAGCTGCGCCTGCTGCTGCTGCTGCTCCGTAGGCTCGCTGCTGCTCTACTGCAGTCTCTGGGCTGCAGCGGCCAGATGTGAGCCCTGCGTCTGGCGCCCGTTGGTTAGCTAAGCGGCGCTCCTGCTGTGGGAGTGCACTGACCATCAAGGGGCAGCTCCTACGTTGAATGTCTGCACCCTGGTCGTCAGTGCACATCATAGTAACCGGTCATTTGGTCGCTTAGGCTTTTATATATATAGACTAGAGGCCCAATGCACGAAATTCATGCAAGATTAGGCCTTCGCAGCCCCGGCGCCTGCTGGCTGTCTTGATCCCTTGCAGCCATGGCGGCTGCAGCCCCAGCTTCGTCCGGAAGGTCATCTGGAAAGTTGTCCGGATGGTTGTACTGCTGTTCGGCCATTCGATCGATTGGGATATTACGCTTTATTATTATAGATAGCTCTAGTTTTAATAACCATGAAAAGAGGTCTTT
>NW_005365812.1:0-555 GCF_000412655.1 Myotis brandtii
GTTTGTCTTTCTTTTGTTAAGTTGTATGAGTTCCTTAATATATTTTGGAAATTAACTCTTTATCATATGTATCACGGGCAAATATGTTTTCCCATAGAGTGGGCACCCTTTTCGTTTTGTTGATGGTTTCATTTGCTGTGCAGGAGCTTTTTATTTTTATGTAGTCCCATTTGTTTATTTTCTCCTTAGTTTCCCTTGCTCTAGGACAGTGGTTCTCAACATTCCTAATGCCGCAATTCTTTAATACAGTTCCTCATGTTGTGGTGAACCCCAATTTCATTGTTACAAATTGAACATAATTAAAGCATAGTGATTAATCACAAAAACAATATGTAATTATATATGTGTTTTCTGATGGTCTTAGGCGACCCCTGTGAAAGGCTCATTTGACCCCCAAAGGGGTCGCGACCCACAGGTTGAGAACCGCTGCTCTAGGCGATGTATTGGCAAACATATTGTTTTGGGAAATGACTGAGATTTTGCCGCCTATGGTTTCTTCTAAGATTTTTTATGTTTTTACCACTTACATTTAAGTCTTTTATCCATTTTGAGTTT
>NW_005365813.1:0-495 GCF_000412655.1 Myotis brandtii
TGACTAGCTGAGGACCTGGTTCGCACTGCTGGGAATGGTGGGGACAATCTGGCTAGATGTCTACCTATGAATATAAAAGGCTTATATGCCAATTGTCCCCTTGGGAGTTCAAATGGGAGACTGGGAGTTTGATTGCTTGCTATGATGTGCACTGACCACCAGGGGGCGGCGCGGAACAAAGGAAGGCCCCCGCCTGCAGCCGGCAGCTGGCAGCAAGGAAGGAAGGCTCTGGCCAGCAGCCGGAAGGCCTCCATCAGCCCTGATCATCGGCCAGGCCTAGTGACCCTACCCATGCATGAATTTCATGCACTGGGCCTCTAGTTTACTATAATCTCTCTAAGTTTGGTCAACTGGGGTCCTACAGTAATGACCTAAGGTCATGAATGGGCTCACAGGGTCATGAACCTCCTGATATTTTCTATAAAACTCCTTGTTTTTGTGCATTTTTTGGGGGGTGTGGGGGGGAGAAGTCATGAGCTTTGGAATTTTAATAGG
>NW_005365814.1:0-521 GCF_000412655.1 Myotis brandtii
AAACCTAGGGGTCCCCAAATGTCTCCATCCCAGAGGGATAAGAGCAAGCCCCCAAGATGGGAGCCCGTTACCGTGGGCACTTTGTGTCTGCTTTCTTACCTTCCTGGAAGCAGCCTTTGCAGCCAGATACATTGGGACTTGCACCCTGGTTCTACCTCCCATTCCCCATGGGGCCCTGGTTGAACCTTTTCTGAGTCTCTGTTTGCTCGTCCGAAAAATGGAAATGAGAATCCTCCTTGCCTCTCATACTTGCTGTAAGGATGAAAAGAGTCCATAAGATGAGTTGCTTAGCGGAGCACTGAGAATAGCAGACTCTCAGTCAATGGCAGCTATTGCTGCGGTAGCGGGCACAGTGCTAGCAGCTCTAGTTAACATTCTCAAAATGTCTGCCTTGATTAGCCACATTTTAGAGCTGGAATGGACCTCAAATTCTTTACTTTTTTTAAAAAAATACTATTTATTTTTATTGCTTTCAAAGAGGAAAAGGAAGGGAGAGAGATAGAAACACCAATGATGAGAGA
>NW_005365815.1:0-1477 GCF_000412655.1 Myotis brandtii
TGACCTTAACTTTGGTATCCAAGGACACATCTTTGCTTTTGGCAATCCCTTCTGAGTCTCAGTCTTCTCTTGCTTTCCTTGCTGCAGTCCCCATTTGAGCTGATGGAAGCAAAGTAAGCAAAATTTTAACAATTTGGTATCTTTATTATCTATGTTAAAATGTATTTCTTCTGTAGTCATAATTTTTGTCTTGTAGATGTGCAAATGCAGTCCTGCTCTGACACTTTTTTTTCTTACTTTCATCAGAAGTCATTTCAAATCATCACTACTTTCTGCCAGTAAGGTGGTTCATCTGTGTATCTTAGGTTATTGATATTTCTTCCACCGATTTTCACCCCCCCTTCCTCTGAGTCTGACCCAGTTTTTGTGTGTGATATGTTTCTATGAATAGGGAGATAAAATGCAGCCTTGTTTGATACCGTTGCCTATAGGAAACCATTCTTTCTCTCTGTATTTTTGTCCTGACAGTTGCTTCTGTCCACAATACAGGAAACTAACCAGAACAATCAAGCGCAGAGAGACACCCATTTCTTTCAGAGCAACCTGTAGCTTTTCATGATTGATGCAGGCGTAGACTTTACTATGGTCTATTAAACATAGACTATCCTTCTTCTGAAATTCTTTGGAGCATGCCAATATCCATGTTATAGATTAGTTAACTGTGTCTCAGGAAACTCAAGGGTACTGTCTGGTAAAAAACCCATTTGCTTATTAATTTTGATGAATTGTATTCCTAAAGATAAAAAATAAGGCATTTATTTAACTTACTGGAATTCTCATTCTAGTTGGCAGGAAAGGTATTTGATACAGAATGGAAAAGGCTATAACATAGCTATGTATAAAATACCATGATTAATTAATTTTGTTGGAAAGCAGGAGAAGATGGGAGAGGTAGAGGAAGGCCCCATAGAGAAAGCAGTATTGATGCTATTCAGGAGAGAGAGAGAGTAAGAGAGAGAGATTTAGTTGGGTATCCTATATAATAAAAGCCCAGCAACCATACGGCATAATGACCAGAATGACTGCTTGACCAGTCACTATGAGGTGCATTGACCACCTCTCAGTCCCTCCCCCACCCCGGCCCACAGGCTCTGATCGCCAGATGGTGAGGGAAAACCAGGGTGGGTGGCGGCAGGGTGGGACTGAGGACTGGCAAGCAGGCAGAATGGCCAACCTCTTGGAGCCCTGGCCCGCAGGTTCCAATCTCCGGATGGTGAATGGGGGAACAACGGGGGACTGGGGTTGGTGGCAGTGGGGCGGGACTGGGGACTGGAAAGTGGGCAGAAGGCAGACCTCTTGGTCCCTCCCCCCACCCGCAGGCTCCAATGGATTTGCCAGATGGCGAACAGGGAACTGGAGTGGGTGGCGGCAGTGGGGTGTTACTAGGAACTGGCAAGGAGGACCAGGATAGGTGACGGTGGTGGTGCAGGACTGGGGACTGGTGAGCCTGATCTCAGGCTAGGCCTAGGGACCCTAC
>NW_005365816.1:0-805 GCF_000412655.1 Myotis brandtii
CATGGGTGGGCTCAATGAGTAGCGTCCATCAGAGGCAGGGTCTTCATGCCCCTATAGACCCCTGACGCCATGACCAAGTACAAGCAGGGAGACTCCAGTTTTTTAAAAGTCCCAGTCACCAAATGTCCTTTCCCTTCAGGAGCAATGGGTGCAGCTTATGAAACTGCAGTGCAGGCCGCACGGGAAGGGGACAGTGAATCCCCATCACCCTCAGCTCCTGCACCTCCAGGTCTGTTCCTCCTCACACCTCCCCCCTCGCTGGCTCAGGACACTGGCACCCTCGGCATTGAGTTCTCAGGACCCCGTTCCCTCATCTGTGACACGGGATGGTGACAGGGGGTCGGGGAGGAGCCCTGGGCAGGGGTTGGGATCTCCGGCCTCTGGACCACACAGCTCCGACCTGGTGTCAAGGTCACTCAGGAGTGAGCTCAGTGCCGCCTGGGGATGTCGCTCCCCACTCTGTGCCTTTTCTTCCTCCTGGAGGAGAGGAACGTGGACATGAATACAGATCAGAGGTCAGGGGTGCTGTGAGCACCATGTGCCCTTCACGCTCACTGTGCTCACACGGCTGGGACATGTGAGTCCTCACACACAGTTCATAGGAGGAGCAGAAGCCACGGTGATGGTAGATGTGACTGGTTTCCTTGTGGGATCATCTGTGGCGACCTGGGATGAGAGAATAAAACATTACAATGTCCAATGGGAAGAACAGAGCCAGCAGGTTGCACCAGGCAAACTGCTTCTGAGACTTGACCAATGGACACAGGCTCTCTAGGGATTTCTCTCTCTCCCTTTCCTGCCTCAT
>NW_005365817.1:0-2121 GCF_000412655.1 Myotis brandtii
ACAGTAACAAATCAAAGTAAAGCCAGCGAGAAGATTTGATAACGTACAGTCTAAAAATAAAGCAAAAAAAAAAAGTCGAAATATTATTTTTTTTCTCACGAGTCAACAGCCACGTGAGAAAAATAAAGCAACTTGTCAAATGAGAATTTTCACATCAAAGTAATAACTAGCTTGGCCCCTCATTAAAAATGCAGATCTCCTATGTGTGGTAACAACACAACCTCAAGGTTCATATTTTGAGACAAATCAGGATGTATGGAGTGACTGTGACATGCAGTTAAAGGTAACTTCTAGTTCCAGCATCAGAAATGCATGGATCAGTGTTGCGCTGCGGATCTCCTCTAATGGGAAGTGACATTTGAAGGCGGTTTTGGAAATCCACGCTGCAGGGAATCGGACCAGTCAGTGCTTCTACCTGAGAAGAGCAAGGGGGTGCCCCAAGCACCTGCCCCTTCTGCCTGGACCCAGGTGTCCCAGCAGCGGGTCATGTGACCCCTCACCCCACAGCAGATTTGCACCTCAGAGCATAAACCTAAATGCACCAAAGACATTCAGTTATTTTTGCATGACGACCGAGTTCCTATTTTGATCTTCCATTTCACTAGGAATAAGAGGATCTTACTACCAATGAACCTCTTTCCCCTGATGTAAATGAATACTTACTGAGTTGAGTCTAATCTCTGGGGGTCGATGTATTAGGGTTCTCCAGAGAAATTGAAGTGTGTGTGTGTATCTCTACCTTCCACTCTATACCTCACTCATCTCTATAAGGAGAGGTATTTATTTTTAGGAATTGGCTCATGTGATTGTGGAGGTGCAAGTTCAAAGTCTGCAGAGGTACTAAGGGCTGAAGACACAGGGAACGGTTGTAGTTCAGGTGTGAAGGTAGTTTGCTGGTGGAATTTCCTCTCAATTGCAATCTTAAGTCTTTTTCTATTAAAGCCGTCAACTGATTAGACGAGGCCCACCCACATGATAGAAGGAACTCTGGATTGCTCAAAGTTTACTGATTTAAATGCTGCCTTCATCTAAAAAGCATCTTTACAGAAATGTCTAGAATAATCTTTAACCAAATAACTGGGCACTGTGACTTCACCAAGTTGACACAGAAAATGAACCGTCACAGTTTATTTATCGTGATGGGGAAGTGGGAAGGGGGTGGATCTATCTCATCTTTGATGTCATCTGTCCATGTGGACATCTGCTGTGCCAGCTGAGGCCACTGTCCTCCTTGTCCTGCCTCCCTGACCTTCAGGTGTGTGGTCTCGTGTGCTCCTGGGAGCGCAGGAGAAATCTGTCCCTTAACTCCTGGCACAAAACAATCTGTGGCTCCATCTGCTGCGCAGGGGAGGGGTCATTCCCAGGTCAGATCGGCCTCCCTGGAGCTGTGACAGCTGGAGACCCCGAACCTGAAGAGGTCACCCTCCCTCCCCTCCACTCTCTCTGCAGTCCCCAGCACACCCCCCACCCAGCCTGCCCACCTGGGAAACTCTTTTCCTGTCTCAATCTGTATCATTCTTTCAGCTTTTTGCTTAAATCCTCTCACCTCAAGGTTCATATTTTGAGACAAATCAGGATGTATGGAGTGACTGTGACATGCAGTTAAAGACAACTTCTAGTTCCAGCGTTAGAAATGCATGGATCAGTGTTGCGCTGCGGATCTCCTCTAATGGGAAGTGACATTTGAAGGCGGTTTTGGAAATCCACGCTGCAGGGAATCGGACCAGTCAGTGCTTCTACCTGAGAAGAGCAAGGGGGTGCCCCAAGCACCTGCCCCTTCTGCCTGGACCCAGGTGTCCCAGCAGCGGGTCATGTGACCCCTCACCCCACAGCAGATTTGCACCTCAGAGCATAAACCTAAATGCACCAAAGACATTCAGTTATTTTTGCATGACGACCGAGTTCCTATTTTGATCTTCCATTTCACTAGGGATATAAGGATCTTACTACCAATGAACCTCTTTCCCCTGATGTAAATGAATACTTACTGTATCCTGAGGTGAGTCTAATCTCTGGGGGTCGATGTATTAGGGTTCTCCAGAGAAATTGAAGTGTGTGTGTGTATCTCTACCTTCCACTCTATACCTCACTCATCTCTATAAGGAGAGGTATTTATTTTTA
>NW_005365818.1:0-838 GCF_000412655.1 Myotis brandtii
TATATCCCTGTGACTATTTTGTAACTACAAATTTGTATTTCTTAATGCCTTCACCCCTTTCATCCAGTCCATCAACCATCCTCCCCTGTAGCAACCATGAGTCCACTCTCTGTGTCTATGAAACTGTTTAAATTTTGTTTGCTTATTTATTTTGTTCTTTAGATTCCACATGTAAGTGAAATCATATGGTATTATGCTGACTTATTTGACTTAGCATAATACCCTCTAGGCCCATCCATTCTGTGGCAAATGGTAAGATTTCATTCCTTTTTATGACTAATATTTCATTGTATATATGCACCACAAATTTTATATCCACTTGTTTACTGATGGGAACTTGGGTTGCTTCCAAATCTTGTCTGTTGTAAATAACCTGCAGTGAACACAAGAGTACGTATATTCTTTTGAACTAGTGGTTTGGGTTTCTTCAAATAAATTCTCAGAAGTGGGATCGCTGGGTCATATGGAAATTCCACTTTTAACTTTTTGAGGAAACTCCATACTGTTTTCCATAGGGGCTGCACCAATCTTCATTCCCACCAACAGTGCAGGAGGAGTCTCTTTTCTCCATATCCTGGCCAACACTTGTTTGTTGGTTTATTGATGATAGCAATTCTGACAGGTGTGAGGTAATATCTCATTGCGGTTTTAATTTGCATTTCTCTGACAGTTAGTGATAATGAGCATCTTTTCAAATGTCTGTTGGCCATCTGTGTGTCCTGTGCCCGTTTTGAACTGGATTGTTTATTGTGTTGAATAGTATAAGTTCTTTATATTTTTTAAATATTAACACCTTATTAGATATATTATTGGCAAATATGTTCTCCCATTCAGTAGG
>NW_005365819.1:0-1194 GCF_000412655.1 Myotis brandtii
TTTCCTTAGTCTCTTCTCTCTACAAATCCTCTCAAATGAATTTCTACTCTCAATTTTCTCAAGTGGAGGCCATCCTCACTTGCTCAACGGATGTGCTAGAACCCATGAGATGGAAACTTTAACAAAACACTTAAAAGAAAACACACTTTCATATTCTTCCTTTCTCTTTTCCTTCATATTTTCTATGGAAAGAGGTTTCCTTCCCAACTTCAAAGGAATGACACTCCCTGAAATCACCTTATTGTGAGAGAGCTAAAGTCCCATCTCGATGGACTGATGCCCCCTTGCCAAGTATAGTTTTGCCCCCTCCCAATCCTTATGAGGTACCCAACATCTTTTATTTTTTAAAGCTTGTTAACACGGAAATGCTTACACATGCATAAGAGCAGGTAGAACAATATATCTTCCCATGTACTCTGACCCAACTTTCACAATTATCATTTGGTACATGTAATACATCCCATTTTTACAATAAAGTGAAAAAGCCCATTGAAACATCTTGTCATCTATTAGACATATGCTATGTGCCCATGTCAAAGCTCTCCTTTTTTTATATTTATCACGTGTGGAACACACTTAAGCACCACAAATGTAAACAGCATGGAGCTTTAAAGGTTTTGGCAATCAGTTCTGATCTGCCTTTTAGTCAACCCTGAGAAGTCATTTGAGTGAATTCTTCTCTCAACTCCATACAAGAAATAATCTTACAGAGTAAACTAGTGCACAGTACTGCTGTTCCTTAATCACACAATAACTATACTAACATGCTAAATGTATAGAAGTAGAAACCTACAGAATTGGCATTGCTATATGTGTTTTCAAATATTTAGAAGAAAAATTTTCCTGTCACCCATAATAATGTCTTAAACACAGTAGATCAGACTCTCTTGCTTATCTTTTTCTTCCCAAGATGCTATTAAAAGGAAAATATTAGGTGAAAAGATGTTCAACATCATTAATCAATAGAAATAGCTGAAATAAAAAAAAACCCACTATGAAATAGCAACAGACTCAGAATGGCTAGAATTGAAAACTCAGATAAGTCCTAACCATTTTGGCTCAGTGTATAGAGCCTTGACCTGTGGACTGAGGGGTCCCAGGTTTGATTCCATCCAAGTGCACATGCCCAGAATACAGGCTTAATCCCCAGTATGGGTCGTGCAGGAGGCATCTGATCAATGATTCTCTCTCATC
>NW_005365820.1:0-313 GCF_000412655.1 Myotis brandtii
TTAATGAATCCTTCTTACTATATAAGTGAAAAGTATACAATTCTCATGTGCACACGTGCTTTTGGTCATTTGGACCAAATCTGATAAAAATCGTCATATGTTCTTCAATTTAATATGTACCTGTACTACATATTCCAGGAGAGAAATTTGGCTTCTGGGGAAGAATTTGTGTGATCACAGGTGGGTTATTTTAGGTGTGGGCTGGTCAAATGGCTCAGAAATATGGGTCCTACCACATCACCCCCCAACGGAGAGTCTGATGCAAAGAACACGTTGGAAAATAGCAAGTTGAACGAGTACTAGCAGCCAGTTC
>NW_005365820.1:349-1010 GCF_000412655.1 Myotis brandtii
GAACTTGCTTCCACAGGCTTTCCAGTCCTGAGTGGATGCTTTTGTCACGGAAAATTGACTAGGCCTGGAGTGGATAAACCTAGGTCCCACAGGTAACGGATGGGCCTTGATTACATGCAAGAAAGATTTCACAAGACAAGGTGATTGTGAGACTGTTTAGTAAAGTTGCGGTTTAAAGGAAGGGCTTAGGATAGATGAAGCAACAGGAGAGCCCAGGCCAGGTGGCCTGGGGGTCACTAAAATATTATCAGGAAGAAACAGGCCAAGGTGGGGCTGTTGGGGTGACTTGAAACGTTAACATGAAGAAACATACCAAGGTGGGGTTCCCGGGGTCACTAGAAACTGAGAGAGACTGAGAGAGAGACAGAGCGCGATTGGTTGCTTCTCCTATGCACCCCGAATGGTGATCAACTTCAAACCCCAGGCATGTACTCAGAATGGGAATCAAACCAAATCTGCAAGTGCTTTTATCTTTTCAGTGTATAGGACAGTGCTTTGGTCAACTGAGCCACTGGCTAGGGCACCCCTGGCAGAGAGAATCACGAGGGCCAGGTTTCTCAACCAGGAGGGCACCTGTAGAGAGTGGGTTATGTCTGGCTCCTCCCCAGTATGGTCCCCAGGCCTTGAGTTACATTTCAGCAATGTTTGGAAGTTGCCAGTT
>NW_005365821.1:0-397 GCF_000412655.1 Myotis brandtii
GAAGCTTTTGTTTTTTTGCAGCCCACATAAGCTTAAATCTTGTTTATTTGGCTCTTATTAGCCTCTGAGTTTGACACGCTTGCTCTAAACGATGTATAAGTAAACATATTACCATGAGAGATGTCTGAGATTTTGCTGCCTATGTTTTCTTCTAGGATTTTTATGGTTTCACAACTTATATTTAAGTCTTTTATCCATTTTGATCTTGTTCTTGTATATGGTGTAAGTTGGTGGTCTAGTTTTATTTATTTTTTTTTTAGGTACCTGTCCAATTTTCCCAACGCCATTTATTGAAGAGACTTTCTTGACTCCATTATATGCTCTTGCCTCTTTTGTCAAATATGAATTGAGGGTAATAGTTTGGGTCAATTTTTGGGGTCTCTGTTCTGTTCCATTG
>NW_005365822.1:0-486 GCF_000412655.1 Myotis brandtii
TTGGTTATTTGTTACATAGTATCAGTTTCAAAGGCCAGTGCCCTCTTCTTTCTCTCCCCTTATCTTCAAACATTCCTCTATTTTCTGTAAAAAATGTCTCCATTTCCCATCATTCTGTGACTTTTCTTTATCCTCTGTGAATGTGTGTCTTCCTTCCCCCTTATCCTGTGGCCTTTTTCTATCCTTTGTAACTACTCAGGCCAGAGATACCTCGTCCTTCACATATGCATTCCTCCCCCCTGGACTCTCTTTATTCCCTAAACCTGACTATTTTGTCCTTAGAATTCCTTTCACTACTGATTGATTTTTCTTTATCCTCTGTGAATGTGTGTCTTCCTTCCCCCTTATCCTGTGGCCTTTTTCTATCCTTTGTAACTACTCAGGCCAGAGATACCTCGTCCTTCACATATGCATTCCTCCCCCATGGGCTCTCTTTATTCCCTAAACCTGACTATTTTGTCCTTAGAATTCCTTTCACTACTGATT
>NW_005365823.1:0-868 GCF_000412655.1 Myotis brandtii
GCAATGAAGGCAAGCTGAAGAAGAGAGGAGGCGGCGGTGGGTTTGGCTACCAGAAGCCCAAGAAAGTGGAGAAGTCCAGAATCTTCAAGCACATTAGCAAGAAGTCTTCCGATGGCAGGCAGTTCTCTCACTGAAGACATCCTTCCACCTTCGGGGCTTAGTCCTGAGAGGAGTGGTTTTTCTTGCTCTAACAAGGACTTGTGACTGTAGGATTGGGACTGATCTAACAAGAGTGTAAATTGGCAAGGAGTGCAAGCAATGAGCACTATTTCCAGCAAGTCTTGTTTATGTTGAGTCATAAAACAAAAACGAGTTCATTTTTTCTTGATTTCCCAAGGACAGCGCAAAGGGGTGTTTTTGGTCTTTGTTGTGATTAAAGGGTATTTTGAGGTTAAGTTTTGGTTTTTTTAATCTCATCTGTCATTGTTTTAATTCTTTTTGTACCTTTTCTTCTGGTGTCTGAATATTTTTTCGACATGAATTGGTATAGCAACCTGCTGAAACGGGCAGGTCACCCAGTACACTGGAGGCAGTTTGGGGTGACAGTGCAGGAAACTGTCTGGGTTTTTTGTTTTGTTGTTTCTTAGACCTTAATGGTAGTTCCTGATCCCTCCTGAAAATGCTGCTGTGTGAAAGGACAGAGAGCTTTTGGAAGTACCTAAGAAGCACCTTCAACTAAAGGTGGCAGGGTTTTTATATACGCCAGATTTTAAAACAGCCTTTCCCCGTTTTGTTTTAAGAGCAAGAAACAGGTGTTGTGCTTTGAGTAAAATGCCCGTTTGGAGTTGGAGGAGAGCTGAGATTTCTGGTCTCATTTACACCTATGCAGGTGTGTCTGCTGCTCCATGTGGTGATTAGCAAAGACCTT
>NW_005365824.1:0-798 GCF_000412655.1 Myotis brandtii
ATCTCCTCTCATCTCCAGCTCTGTCTGCTCTAACCAGGTTGCCTCCATTTTTCTGTTCCAACATTTTAATTTCTATTTTTTTATTGCATAAAATATTAAAAAGGATAGTACATTTGTCTCCTTTTTCCCCCATTGACCTTCCCCCGGCCTCCCCTATCCCTCAGGGTCTTGTGTCCATTGCTCATGCTTATATGCATGCATGCAAGTCCTTTGGTTGATCTCTTACCATCACCCAATCCTCCCCATCCTTCCAGCTGTAGTTTTCCAGTCCGTTTAATGCTGCTCTGCCTCTGTATCTATTTTTGTTCATCAGTTTATAATGGTCTTTATTATCCATAAATGAGTGAGATCATGTGGTATTTTACTTTCACTGCCTGGCTTATTTCACTTAGCATAATGCTCTCCAGTTCCATCCATGCTGTTGCAAATGGTAAGAATTCCTTCTTTTTTACAGCAGCATAGTATTCCATCGTGTAGATGTACCACAGTTTTCTAATCCATTCATCTACTGATGGGCACTTAGGCTGTTTCCAGATCTTAGCTACGGTGAATTGTGCTGCTATGAACATAGGGATGCATATATCCTTTCTGATTGATGTTTCTGGTTTATTGGGATTTATTCCTATCAGTGCGATCAATAGGTCAAATAGGAGTCCCATTTTTAACTTTTTGGGAAACTGCATAATGTCTTACATAGTGGCTATGACAGTCTGCATTCCCACCAGCAGTGCACGAGTGATCCTTTTTCTCTGCATGCTCTGCAGCACTTGTCGTTTTTTGATTTGTTGATGGTAGTCA
>NW_005365825.1:0-525 GCF_000412655.1 Myotis brandtii
GTGTCCTGTAGTTTTCTGAGTACAGGTCTTTTTCCTCTTTAATTAAGTTTATTCCTAGGTATCCTAATTTTTTGTGAGTGTGCAATGGTAAATGGGATTGTTTTTTAAAATCTTTCTTTCTGTATGTTCACTATTGGTGTATAAAAATGCCATATTTTTTGGCATTAATTTTGTATCCTGCTACATTGCCGAATTCATTTATTAAGTGTAATGATTTTTTTGATGGAGTCTTTAGGGTTTTCTATGTACAGTATCATGTCATCTGCGAATAATGACAATTTTACTTCTCGATCAGGGCTGGGGGAGGGGACCACGGGAGGGCTCCAGGGTGTGTCTGGCCCATCTAGCCCAGTCCCAATCGTCCGGACCCCAGCAGCAAGCTAACCTACTGGTCGGAGCGTCTGCCCCTTGTTGGTCAGTGTGCGTTATAGCGACTGGTTGAACGGTCAGTATGATGTCTGTAGGTTTATCATATAAGGCTTTTTTTAAATTAAATCTTTATTGTTTAGATTACATTTGTTCCTC
>NW_005365826.1:0-911 GCF_000412655.1 Myotis brandtii
ATTCTAGGTGGAAACAATTTCCTTGTCTTTGAGGACTTAGCTCAAACATCACTTCCTTGGAGGAGGATCTTACCTCATTGATTCAGGTTACATTTTGGTCATTCCTTACCATGATATCTTATATTATTTTCTTCTTTGTGTTTTGCACCAGCTGTATTATATTTTATTGACCATTTTTAATAGAATATAAACTTTGGTAGAGAGAGGACACCTGGGATTGACAACACTCACTAAAGACTTGTTGAATGACTGTGGGAAGAAGAGAAAAGTAGTCATTGACATCCAGAAACTTGCCTGGTACCATTACCTGGATGCTGGCGTTCTCCCATTGAACATGACCAACTTTGTAAAACATCAACATCAGACAAGGCCACCATGTGACCATGATGGATCAGGACAAGAACACGACTACTCATAAATGAGTCTGAACACAAACAGATCCAGACATTGTCTACTCTATCCCCCTTCCTCTGATTGACAGATACTCTTTGTTGATTACAGCTGCAGCTTTACCTTGCCCACCCTATCTACAGATAGATTGATAAGTTCTCAAATCATAGAATCAGCCCTGCTTCCCACAGCATCCAATTCAGAGCAATGTTCCAATTTTTATGAGCTTCTTCCCCTAAGGCAGCTAATACGAGCCCAGATTCTATGTCTTTCCCAATGCCCCTGTACAAGGACACCCCATGTTACCATAGTGTGTTCCCCCTCCTTGCCATGAGCAAGAAACCACACTGAACTACATTGTGTTTCTGGTGGTCTCTGACTGAAGGGCAAAGATGGTAGGAAAATAATATAATAAATAGATTCTTTCCCGGAATAACTGCTATATGTTAGACCACTATTTCCAATAAAACAGCCTTGGGATGGGGCATTACTCTTATTATTCTGATCTTAAGGTTCAGGAC
>NW_005365827.1:0-852 GCF_000412655.1 Myotis brandtii
GGAGGGGAGAGGGTATATGCGGGGGCAGGGGCAGGGTGGTAGGGGAGGCCGGGGAGGTCAATGGGGAATAAAGGAGAAATATGTGCTATTATTTGAAATACTTTAAACCAGCGTTTCTCAACTTGTGGGTCTCCACCCCTTTGGCAGTCGAATGACCCTTTCACAGGGGTCGCCTAAGACCATCCTGCACATCAGATATTTACATTACTATTCATAATAGTAGCAATATTACAGTTAGGAAGTAGCAACTAAAATAATTTTATGGTTGGTCTCAACATGAGGTACTGTATTGAAAGGGCCAGAAGTTTGAGAATCACTGCTTTAAACAGTAAAATCAAAGTTTTTGAAAAATAAAGCTATTGTTACAGTAGGCAGTTAGTTAGACATTAACAAAAAGGAAAGGAACAACTGGAACCAGACATCTGATTAATCCGGATTAACTAGGAAAGGACAGTTTCACAGTCCCTCAGGGCATCCAAATAGCAGGAAAGACACTTTTCAGTCACCCCAGGGAGCAGCCTGCACTGTTCTACCAGATTAATGGGGTCAGGAGGGAGGAAATGGCCAAGGGAAATTTCTCTCACTGTGTGCATGCATGGCAGGAGCCAAGATAGTGCAGCACCTGCCTTGGGTTCCCCTCGCCTGCTGGTGGGGCCCCGGCTCTGGTCACATATCTTGGGGAACCCAGGTTTCTTCTCCAGGGAGGGCCCAGTTCACACCACTGGGCAAGAGACAGATCCATGGTACCAGCCACCATGACCTCAGCAAGAACAGAGAACTCAGGCAACAGCTGTGCGCCCAGGACAGGGCTCTCGCAGCCCAGGATGTCAGGCTCTTGGTACAAGACAACTC
>NW_005365828.1:0-814 GCF_000412655.1 Myotis brandtii
ATCACTGAAAAATCAAATTGAGTGAGTGGGGATGCAGTAACTGTTACAAAGACAAAGAAGCACAGGAGGAGTCTGTCTAAATCCAGAAGGGTCCTGCACTCAACGTGTTTCCAAGGTTCTCTCTTCTCTTTATGAAACAGTGACGGAGATTATGAGAACAGCGAACGCAGATGAGACGGGGAGGTCCTCAGAGGGGCCTTTTTAAAGGAAAGGCCTTGGATCCACCGAAATAAGATGCTGTGTGTCCTGTTTTATGATTTCCCGGCTCGACCAATGTTTCCATTAATCAACCAACTACTCTCAGAATGAGGCATTTTGTAGAGCGGGGCATGTTCAGACCCTGCGCCCAGGCCGTGGACAAGGGGTCTGGGAGCAGAGGCTCAGGATTATCTGGGAGCCAAGTTAAGGGGGAGCTTCTGGAGCAGGTAAGAGTTAGGAGCTGACCCCCTCAGACCAGCGCGGGGAGGAGTCGCTTGCAGGGGGTCCCAGCATGGGGAGCAGTTGTTTGCAGGGGGTCGCTGTCTCTGTCTGTGTCTGTTTATCAGTCTTGGTATGAGTCTCTTTATCTGTGTCTCTCTGTGTCTCCATGTTTCTGTCTCTTTCTCTCTGTCTCCATATCTCCGTGTGTCTCTCTCTGTCTCTGTCTTTCTGTGTGTCTCTGTCAGTCTTGGTATCTGCCTCTCTCTCTCTCTGTTTCTCTCCATGGCTGAGTCAGATGGAGGAGTCCTCACGTTTCACTGGTTGGCAGTTTTTGCCGTCCCACTATCCCAGCCCACGAGCAGGAAGACCTGCTGCTGGCACGAGTTGTTTTGGT
>NW_005365829.1:0-867 GCF_000412655.1 Myotis brandtii
ACAGCTAAGTATTTAGCCAAAGATTCAAAGGACTCCTATGCCATTTTCTGGAACTCCTTCTCTGCGTAGCTCCCTCCTCTCTGGCACTCTGCTCCGCAAATCCCAGATGCTCGAGTTCTCTGAGTTCTGATCTCCGTCTCCTCAAAACAGTGCGACCTCTGTGCTCTGCCTGGGTTCCCCCTCCCGAGGTCATGGTCTGGTAAATACCTCTAGGCCAGTGGTTCTCAACCTTCCTAATGCCACGACCCTTTAATACAGTTCCTCATGTTGTGGTGACCCCCAATTTCATTGTTACAAATTGAACATAATTAAAGCATAGTGATTAATCACAAAAACAATATGTAATTATATATGTGTTTTCCGATGGTCTTAGGCAACCCCTGTGAAAGGGTCGTTCGACCCCCAAAGGGGTCACGACCCACAGGTTGAGAAGAACCGCTGCTCTAGGCAGAAAGGTTGATCATATAGTTCATGTCATTTGTTTGCCTTTCTCAGGGACCACCATCTTGTTCTGCTGGTTAGCCAGTGTCTGAAAACAGATGTTTCATATATTTTATCCAAAATTGTACTTGTTTCTGGTGGGTGGGGGCAAGTCTAGTATCTGCTACTCTATCATAGCACAAAGCAGAAGTCTACACTGGATAAAGTTCCATTAGCCTTTCTGACTAAAAGCATTTCTCAACTTTACCTTTTACCATTTAGGAGTGAGCAGCAGTTGCCTCTTCCAAACCCACAAGTGCTAATGCTGGACATTTAATTCCCACTCATCCTTGCTTGCTAACCAGCCAGTTTTTCTGTGTGCTTTGTTTTTTTTTTCTGAGCCTATCCCTTTGTTTCTTGCCTAACACAGCCAAAGGCAGGCATCAC
>NW_005365830.1:0-662 GCF_000412655.1 Myotis brandtii
AACCCAGGACCCCTCAGTCTGCAGGCTGATGCTCTATTGATTGAACCAAACCAGCTAGGGCCAATTTACTACCCTTTTCTCCTCCCAAACCTCACATTGCCTAGATCACACTCTTAATTCTTCCATCCTCTCAAATCTGTCCCTCTCAATATTTTGTGTTTATTTGGAACTTAAGCACTCAGTTGTTAAATCTCTAAATCTGAAACATCCTTGAATCCCTTTTCCATGCCCATCCCATCCAAGTCAATCAATTCTATCTACAAAGTAACTGGAATGAGAAACCAAGATGGCGGCATAGGTAAACACCGGAAATTGCTGCCTCGCACCACCACTTCAAAAATACAACTAAAAGACAAAACGGACATCATCCAGAACCACAGGAAGACTGGCTAAGTGGAAATTCTATAACTAGAAGGAAAGAGAAAAGCACACTGAGACTCAGAGGAGCTGCGGAAGTAAAGTGCAGAGGTACGGAGGCTCACATGGAAAGGGCTGGCAACTGAGGACACGGTTGTCTTTTTCAATCGGGAACGAGTCTCAGGCTCCTTACTGCTCTGAACTACAGTTCTGAGCGAGTCTCTGGGGACCCAGCAGACTCATAGGAGAAACTGAATTGTCTGGCATAGGTCGGAACTCAAGGGCAGCTTTCTCTCAGAGGTGCT
>NW_005365831.1:0-511 GCF_000412655.1 Myotis brandtii
TTAGAGTTACACTGTTATGTTTCTTTTCTTTAACAAGAGAAAAACGAAGTTCAAAAAGCCCTCCAGTCTTATAAGTAACAAGAACTATTGAGCACATCATGTGATTTCCCGGTCCAACTGGAAGAGAGACCCACCCATCTCTCTTCCTTATCATGTGGGTCTCTGAAAAACTATTAGAATTGTTCCTGAAATCATTTTGGTCTTTGTGTTAATTAAAACACAAATATCTTGGCCCATATTCTAAAGATGTGTTCTGCCGGATTCTAGTCTGTTAAGATCCTCCATGAAAAAAAAAAATAGGAAAGGGAGACAAATAAATAGGGAGCCACAGTATATATTCTCACCTTGGAGATTCACAGGTGCTATGGCACACTACAGGCTCTGAGAAGGCCAGGTGGTTTTGGTGGAGGTGAATATGGCACCCTCCTTAGGAAACTGACTGGCTTGCATCATGTCTTTGCCATTCACCAGTTATGTGACTTAGACAAAAATGAGGATCATAGTAGCCCCT
>NW_005365832.1:0-5510 GCF_000412655.1 Myotis brandtii
TCATTTGCTAAGCTGCATTTTCTACCATTCATTCATTCATTCATTTGCTCATCTATCCATTCACTCCTTCATTCATCCAGTCACTCCTTCATTCACAACATACCTCCTTCAAAAGGAATTTGAACTTAAACATGTTCGTTTGTTTCATCGGTCACACGTTCTGTCTGCCCATGCGTCCTTCACTGTCCCATGCAGCGCAGGCAGTGACTACTGCAGGGAAAACTCTCCAAGTCCCTGAAGCTGACCAGCTTCAATTCTCTATTATTTCTCGAAAGTAGAGATTTCTTTTTATTATTCCTTGAATCAGCCTCCTAACTAAAACCTTTTAAATGCAAAAAGCTAACACAGTATTCTGTGCCCTAACGTTTTCCAATTCATATTGGGCACCGCCGAATGAAGAGTAAGTTCTGTCTCTGACTAGGCCGCACGGCGAGCCTTTACCTGGCTATTCCGGAATGCCATTACCTTCCTGTCAGCATGAATCCCCTGGGAAACAAGCCAGTTCCAGAGGACAGAGCGTGCCACGTGGCATGCACCCGGGCTGGCCCTAAGATGCACCCGAATGTCCCTGCACTGGCCCCGACGTAGAACACAACCTCTGACTTAGGGCTCGCTCCTCGGAGAACCCGGGAGCTGCAGGTGGACTCACCTGGCGAGTTCTGGGGAGAGGACACAGGGGAGCCGCGCGGGGACTGACAGTAGCTGGGGTGGAGTAAGGCATGTGGAGGCACATAAGACATTATCTCTTCTTCAAATAAACTGGGGAAAAACAAGAAACAAAATGCGCACTTTAGCCAATGAGGTGGGGAAAAGCCGTGTTTCCACGCTAAGACAGTCGCTCTCTCCTCCTGGCCCGCCCCACCCGAGGTCTCGTCCCCGTCCCACGTCCCACGGGGAGCGCTGTCCCTCTGCCCACTGGCCAGTCCCCGCACAGACTGGCTGCTGCGGCCGCTCCCGAGAAACCTGTGGCTACTGGTCTGTTTTCCTACCGACGTCGGACAATGTCGTTTCTGTTTTGCCACTTTAATGCGTGAGTGTGAGTTCACATGTTCGTGTGCAAGAGAACCTGGGTGTTTTAATTTGGGAATAAGATTCCAACACAACAGACATCTACTGAGAGCCCCTCCTGGATACACGAAGCATGTGTCACAGCTTCATCTGAGAGACAGACAGCGGCTCTCAGCCTTCGGAGCTCAGGACTTAAAAGAAGCGTTAAAAGCAAAAGAAAACAAAATAGCTCCTAAATAATCAGCCCCCTCGCTTCATAATGGTTTTCCAATGTGAGGGCTTTGGTGTGAGATTACCCAGCCCCGTATCCGCTGTTTCCACCAGTCTTCTAAAAGCCCGTCAGCAGATATCTGGTATCTTGGAATCCCATGTCATACAGATGATGATAAGGAAAAGCAGTATGGATTGCACTAACTCGGTGGTCGGCAAACATGCGGCTCTTTGGCCCCTTGAGTGTGGCCACGAAGTTTCAATCGCACTGTACGTGCGCGCCCGCACATGGTATTTTGTGGAAGAGCCACACTCAAGGGGCCGCAGTTTGCCGACCACTGCACTAACTCAAACAAACACTTGAAATAGAATGAAAACAACCATAAAGAGTTTTTTAATTAAGAGGTGGAAGTAGGTTTCCTTTACACTTGGCCAAATCTAAAACCTGCTCCTTGTTTCCAGAAGACATTCAGAAAAAGAGGCAAGAGTTTAACCTTGTAGGGGTTTAAGGAAAGACCCCCCCCCCAAGGCACTGCTTCTGAGCCCGGCAAGGCTGCCCTTCCCCACACCATCCGAGGACTCTGAGTGATGCTGGAGGCCGTTTTGGTTGCCATAACTGGGAGAGGGGGTGCTTCTGGTATCTGGTGGGTAGAGGCCAGGATGCCCATAAACATCTCACAACGCACAGACTAGCTCCCTGCCACAAAGGCATATCTAGCCCACAGCGGCTATACTTCCGAGGCTGGGAAACCCCGGGTGGTAGCAATGACAACTCGATAGCCTTTCTGTCCTTCTTCATCCACATGCACACATCTGTGGGACCAGCCACTGTAACAAAGGCACTTTTAAACAAGATATTTTTAAAGCCATCTTTCCACTTTTAAACTATAGAAGTCAGAAGGTTTGGGAACAGAAGCGGTAAGTAATCATATGTTTAATGCCTAATTAAGCCCTGAAATGGCCATTTCTCTTTTTCAGTAAGTCAGTAGTCATTGAATAATGTGATTTTAAAGGGAATCACTAGTGAGAAGTCCCATGTAACAGTTGCTACCACAAAGTCCTAGCTAACGTAATTGTAGAGTAGGGATTAGCACCCTCTCCTCAGACATCTACACCTGCGCTTTATTTTTACTTCAGACAAACATGCATGCATACCTGTACATCTGTGTATGTGTACATTTACGTACTTATATATATGCATATATATGCAAGTGTGTATATGAAGTGCCTTTTGTTCTCCTCTCTCACGACCTTAATAGGTATCCTTCCATAGTCTTATATTTAGCAACACATAGGCATAGATAAAAAATATATAGCTTTGCCCAATGCACCGTTAAAAATTACAATGGGTATATGTACATAGCATCCTTGGACATTTTGTTCAACAATATAATTCTGAGATTTGTCTGTGCATAAGGATGTAGTTTATTATTTTTACCTGCTATGCAGCAGGTCATTCTATGAACCAAGTTTATTTATCCCTATCTCTTTTGACAAATATTTACTTTTCCCCAACTTTGTGGTTTTATCAATAATGGTGCAGTGAACACCTTGGGCATATGTAAAAGAGTTCCTTAGCGTAAACATGGTAACATATCTAAAATTAGAATTGCTCAGTCATAATGCAGATGCCTTTTCAACTATATACAACATTGCCAAACTGTATTCTGAAGAGGGTCTAGAAATGGCAATCCCACCACATCCAGGCAATAAAAGAGGCCCAATTTCTCAATTGGAATTATCAGGCTTCTGATTTTTTTTCAAATCAAACAGTGTGAACTAGTATCTCATTACTTGAAACTGCAATTTATGACTGCGAGCATCTTTCCATAAGTGTACTGGCTATTGCTGCTTCAATTTCTATGAAATGCCTTTTTCTAGCCTTCACCCATTTTTCTTTTAAATTAATTTAAAGGCATTCTTTATGTACTTATGATATCATTTTTATGTCTTATGAATATATTCTTCTAGTTTGTTACCTTTCTTTATGTCTTCATATATGGTGTCTTTCATTATGTAAATTTTAAAATTCAAATGTAGCCAAATTCATCAATCATTTCCTATATGAGTTCTAACAGAGGAATATTTTTTTACATGAGTTGAGTTAGTGCAAGAATATATGAACTAGAATTATCAATAACAGATGCAGCAAGGTCATTTAAGAACTCTCAGGTTCCATGATATCTATATTGGAAAATAGCCTGACACAGCTTTACTTTTGAATGGAATCATTTCCCAGAGCTGTGTCATCTATCTCTACACTGCAGCCTGCTGATAATCAAGTCCACTGGACCAGGAGTGATTTCTCTTTTTAAGAAATAGACAAAGTATAAAAACAGGCAGTCTTGCCCTGTTAGCAACAAATCTGTTGCTTGAGTTCACAGTCACTATTTCAAATTATTCTAACTCCAAAGTAAAATTAAAAGTAAAGAGCTAAGGATATCCCCAAAAGTTTCAGTAATCATTAAAGATCATTTATTAAGCAGCACAACTAATACACTGTGTCACTGTTATTAAAATGATAAACACATTTGATCATCCAAATATTTCCAACCAAACTATGGAAGAAACACCATACTCCATATTAATTGACAAATCGTCTTCCTGACTGTCTGGCATAGCCTGTCCTATTTTCAGAACTAGCTCAGTACACCATGGGCAAGGCTCACCCTCTTGTGGTCAAGGAACCCCGCTACCATAGGTCTTATTCAGAATCCAGTGAAATGAAATCTTTATGGAAAGTGAATATGTCCCAATGAATTATGCTCCAAAAATCCAGTAAAAGAAACTAACGCTTTGGCTTTAGTTTTTAAAATATGGCAACTATCAAGTAGGCAGTTAGAAATGGTTCAGGTCAAGATCATTATGAATAACATGAATGAGATTGTTAGCACTCTGGGATAAATAAAATATCGACTGACATGGCTCAGCATGATTTGACCTTTCATTCTATGGAGGTCACATTGGTGGGGTGTCCCAACCACTGGGGGGAGCAAGCATTGTTCTACTTTGGCCTCCTACATTTGAAGGGTAATATTGAAAATGAAAAGAGCTTTTGAAACCTGGCTATTTCCCCTCGAAACCACTCTAAAATTTAAGACCAAAGGTACTCTAACCAACAGCAAAGAAAACACAATTGGTCGGTTTTATGAAGGGCTATCAAGTTGAAAGTGAGGACCAGAGACCAAATTTCAACTTGATCTGATTTCCCAGACCTAAACTCTCAAAACCATAGAGTAAATAAACATTATTGAATCAGCAAAAGGGGACCGAGCACAATTTACACACACACACACACACAATCCGAAAGAAAATACAAACATGACCCCTTCTACGCTGAAGGGGTAAGTTGTATCTACCCTCTGCTCCATTCTGTGAATGGGACATTCCATGCATTGGCCTCTACAGACCCTCCCCTGCTCTAATGCCACCTCCTCGACCAGCAGGGCAAAACCAATCAGACATCTCCGTGATGGGAACGGTGATCCGGAATGAAGGACCATTACACCAGCATCCACCTCTGGAAGTGAGCATCACCCAAGAACTCAAGAATAGAGGCTACCGGGTGCTGTCAAATTATTTTCTAAAATGCTCCTGACACCTGATAATAAGACCCTTTCTAGCTCAAGAATGAGCGTCACCTACCTCAGCAACATCACAAGGTCTGCATCACTGGAAAGACGCACCAATCCTGGGGTCCCTTCCGTTCGAATAAATTGGATCTTCTCCCTGTTCGAGCAAAGAAGCGGTTCACAATTTATGTAGTCGATTTTTGAGACATAACTCAGTGCGTTAGGCACCAATTTTTTAAATGATGGTCACATGATTTTGGGGGTACCTATTATGTGGCAGCTGTGGTGTGACACCCTAGGAACACACATCCAAGGCAGACATGGTCTTTGCCTTCAAGGACAACCTCACGGGGGTCAACATTACCCAGTCCTAATGCTGGGAAAGATTCTTTTATAGGCCCTAACCGGTGTGGCTCAGTGGATAGAGCTTCAGCCTGCGGACTGAAAGGTCCCAGGTTCAATTCCGGTCAAGGGCATGTGCCTTGGTTGCGGGCACATCCCCAGTGGGAGGTGTGCAGGAGGCAGCTGATTGATGTTTCTCTCTCATCGATGTTTCTAACTATCTCTCTCACTCCCTCTCTGTAAAAAGTCAATAAAATCCTATATAATAAAAGGGTAATATGCAAATTGACCCTAACAGCAGAATGACTGGGAATGACTGGTCACTATGACACACACTGACCACCAGGGGGCATACGCTCAATGCAGGAGCTTTGCCCT
>NW_005365832.1:5712-24297 GCF_000412655.1 Myotis brandtii
CTGGGGGCCCCCCCCCCTCCCCCCCCCCCCCAGTGCACAAATTTTTGTGCACCGGGCCTCTAGTATATATATATAAAAAGATTCTTTTATTGCCTGCTATTTTGCTGTCCAAGTCCTACTACAGGTCGTAATGTCATCCAACCAAGAAAACACAGTCTCGGCTTTGAGTTAAAGCCTGTTGTGGGCTTGAATCTAATCAACTGTAGTTCATTCAGGCTGATTCCCTGTTATTTCAAATAGTGAGTGTGTAGGGATAGTCATTTATATTCCTGAGAGAGTACCTTTAAATTATATGTGAGGAGCACATTCTTACTTGGAAGCAGGTAGCATCGATGCATTATATATTCAATATAAGAGCAGACGGTTCTTTCAAATAACTGAAAATGTGAGACACTTCCAGTTACTACAGTTGGAGAGACAGATTCTGTGTCTACCTGTGTAAGGAACACATGCTTATACAAACTCATATCCAACACCACAATGTGCGCTATTCTGCCATCATTCTATTACAGATACGTGTGATAACATCAGGTGTTTTGTTTGTTTCATGAGTCATGTTACTGTTTACAATTCTTTATATTAATACAATTTTAATAAAATTTTTCCTAGTTGTATCCCCTGATTTACACCAGGCTATTTCAAAGCAAACCATATTATTTTTTTATGAAATGAGAGGAAAAATAAGAATATAAATTATATTGAAAGCATTACATTTGATAGGAGCACTGGGGCCAACAGAAGCATGTCTTACTTTAAGGACTAATGACAATGTATTCAGATTCCAGTATACAATGAAACAGCAAGTATTTAAGCGTTTACTTAGATGTAAGTATTTATTTAGATTTAGTTCTTATCTACAGAGCATTTTGTTTCCCTGTTTACTTTTTTAGTAAAATTCCACTGCAATTTACATTTCCAAATTCCAAATTCTCTTCTGAGCTACGTAGAGGCCTGAAGGCAATGAGGTGGAAGGCGAGGTTTAATTGTTGAGACAAAAAAAAATTCCCTAATCACAGAAAGTCACTGGATTTTCTCTCAACCACACAGCTCACTAGATAAACAGTTCAGTTCCCAGCTTCTTCTGGCTAGATCCATTTTACAGAACATGTTAGCATATGAAGCAGCTAACCTTTGGCATGGCCAGTTTTGTCTGTCCTTCACTAGCAGTAGCAATATATATATATATACACACACACAGACACACACACACACACACACACAATGGCAGACATGTGTACCAGTAGCAATATATATATATACATATACACACACACACACACATACACACACACGCACGCACACACACACACACACACACACACACAATGGCAGACATGTGTGTAAGAAAGCCCAGCTCTCTGCTTAACGCTATTTCAGTTTGGAGGCTCCAACCAATCAGAACATTTCCCCCAAGTGTTCAAATCACACGTCTAAAGCACAGGATGAAAACCAAGGCCCATTATCTGGTGAATGATTTTTTTTTTTTTGGATAAGAAATATAAAAGTTGGTTTAAAAAAGCTAACAAGGAAAAGTTATCTTGGAGAAAAAAATAAACAATAATTTAAACAAAGAAGTACTCTTTAAGGGCCAGTAACACTATACTTTGATCTTGAAGAATCAAAACCTACCTCCAACAAATACACAATCTATCTCCTTAGTCTATCATCACAGTGAACCAGGCAAACAGATCAAAATCAGAAAGCAAACAGGCTGAGCTCTCTCCCCCACTTCTCTGCCTGGAGGTACCCAGAGAGGGTGGGGCAATGACAAGGATCTCATGCTCTGGACTGTGGCTTGTGTGTTTCCCGTGAATAAGGAAAAGATCATGGTTCTGAATCACAAGGGTGACAGGGTGAGGAGAGAAAAGCCAAGACACCAAAGGAAACGTGCCAAGTGGGAAATTGTTCATCACTTTCCAGATATTAACTCCTAAGCAGTGAAGGTCACTCGCCTGATTCCTGAGGCAACAACAGAGCCGAGGCAGGCTGAGACTAGCTTCCTGTGGGACCAGCTAACTCATCACAGAGACAAGTTATGGGTCATATGCTTCCAGGAACAAGACACTGGAGCATGTCATCTGATGTACATCAGACCACTAAGTACTTTCTTATACTAATATTCATGCATTCTCTCGGCATACATTTTCTGAGTGCCTCCTATGTGCGAGGCTGGTATCATACACCAGGAATCCAATACATGATAAGACTACAGTCCCTTTCGCAAAGAGTTCATGGCACCGTGAAAGAGAGAAAGTCAGTGGGAAATCCCAGTATCACATGAAAACACTTAGTTATTTTCAGTTAGCTGAACTCTGTTTAGGCCTGATGCCCACTCCTAGTCTATAAACTCCTTTCTAAAGCCTTGTAGGGTAGCAACAAAGTAGGCATTGGTGAAGGGGACAGGTCAAGGCTGAGAACGAGACAGAAGTCAGCTGCTATACTCAGAAATGTCACCCATCTTTTCTGAGAAATGAAAAAAAAATAAGGGAACTACTTCTTTGTCCTCGGGTATTTGACCAACATTCTATAGACCAGTATTTCTCAAACTGGTGTTCTTGTCTACCAGAAATCTACAGACAAAATCTTTGAGTTCTGGGACAATTAAAACATTTTGTTTTCACTTTGATAATCAAAACTGCTGATATTGAGGTAAGCATATTTTAGATAATCTCATGACATTTATGACTGAACACTGCCATGTGACTTTGGCTCCCATGTTTGCATTTATAAGACAGCTGCTGCCAAGTGATCAGAGATTAACTTCAAAGCGTCAGGGCCAGGCCCTTAGGTCTGTGGCAAGGCCTTAATGGTAACTATGATAACAAGCACCCTTGTCTACTATTCATGCACAATTCTTTACCAACTGAAAACACAAACTTTTCTTTTGTAGCATTAATTTGCATAATGACGATGCTGAAGTAAGGCTAAGTAATGTATCTCTAAGTTGCCATAGGCTAAAGAGAAAACAAAATAGATGGGTTTGAAAAGTAAATGAGGTATTTATACTAAATAAAGCATAAAAGATGTCGCAATTCATTCTAAGAACAAATGTTTTACGATAGTTTACAAATAGAAAAGTGGCAGTAAGATCATCACAGAGTACATTTAAGGACCTATGTTCTCTTCGGCATTGTATTTAGGGGCGCACTATTGAATGAATTTGCTCATCAAAACAATGAATCGGCAGACAAAATTTATGCTATTTGTTAAGAAGGAAAAATGGTGACCACGATAATGCCACAGATGCCTGTGATGGGCCATTAGATGCAAAATCACAACAATCAAGTCAAACACAACTGAAACGAAAAGCCCAAATGTATCTTTCCCCTGACAATGGTCCCAACGTTGGTGATTTGGTCTCTGAGAAACCAAGTCTTCTCATTAGTTCAAGTGTGATTGATTTTTAAGTTTTTACTTAATTTATATGTCTCTTGGTTTTATAGTTTATAAAAGTACAGAGATAAAAAGGTTATGCATATTTTATATTTGTACAAATTTATGTTTTAATAAAATAAAAGTGGTTAAAGTCTACATTGTTGATCTGCCATATTTCTTTTCCTTATAGAGTGAGAAATGACAGATTTGGCTCCTAACAAATTTCCATGAGTTCACTCAGTGTCTGAAATAAACTAATAGGTTTGAGAAATATTGTTAAAGATACGATGACTCTTAGTAGGGGGACATTGGAAAGTTACATTAATATATTTATCCAGTTTTATCTTATATTGCATAGAGTTATGAGGACTCTGGCAGTCCTCTAATTTCTTTCTTTACTGCCTTCACCTTCAAGCCACTTCCGTGGCTTATAATGAGGATTAAGGTTATATTCAAATAACAGCTTATCATGTGAGCTACTCTGCATGGCTGTTGCTCCTCTCTGTGCCCTCTGGGGTACATCTCAGCACTTCCTCCATCACACTTTCCCACAGGGCCAGGCAGCTAGAACTTAAGTTCCTTTTGAAACATGAGTTTCTTGAGGGCAAAGCCCTTCCTTCCTCCTTTGCTTTTGTGTTCCCCAAGTGCCTACCACGGGGCTGTGCGCACAGCAGTGCTCAGTAAAATGCAAGCCAGGCACTGGATCAGTGAACCCCCAAAGGACAGACTCGGCTCCGAACAAATCTCCCTGAGTCCACTCAGTGTTTGCAAGAAACTATCTTGCCATCATTTTGTTGTTGTTGTTGTGGCAGAGAAAAAGACGATCAGGAAGCAGACCTCAGGTTATTAACTCAAACAGAACCCCCCGAGGGAAGGGCAAAGACAGGCAAAGGAGCAATCCCTTCTACAGAAAACTCGCAACGGCGGTATGAGGCTCAGCTGTCTAGTGAGAACCTCAGGAGAAAGTCGCTGGCTGCTGCTGCCTCTCCGATGCCCATAATAATTAGCCTTCTGCAACCACTTCCTCCAGCCCAGAGGATCACCCCAGAGGAGGAACCCTGGCAGAAGATCATTTGAGGACAATCAACATAGTCTCAAGACCGGAATTCCCACAGAAAATACTCCCACCGGAACCAGCCAACATTTTGTTGAAGTTGAAGAAGGGCACATGATCAGAAACGACCAGAAGCAGCAACGCGTCTAAACCACAGAGCTCCGGGTTGCAGACTCTGCAGCACACATGGTTCCTGCAGACCCAGCTCAGGAACACCTTCAAAAATACACGGGTTTTTAAAAACTCCCCGAGGGCAGTTTTAGAGAAATCCCCAGGACTTCTCTAGCGGGGGATGCCAAGGAAGGAAAGTGAGCACCGATCATTTACCCACACTCTTTGCTGCAGTCACAGGGTCCAGTCTGCCTTGTATGGAGCCGAGCAGTGACAGGACCAGCTTTCCTTTCTCCGTCCTATTACAGAGGTTAGATTTGGAAATGCTGGTCCATTACGGTCACAGGATACTTACAGACACACAGAAGTGACATTAACCAGCCATATGTTTGGGGGAAAATATTTGTTGTAAATGGATATGAATCAGTTCCTTGATAAGAATGTAAAGAGTTACTTGGAACTATTGGACAAGGAAACTAAGAAAACAATGCATTTACAATTGCATCAAAGAATACCTAGGAATGGCCCAGCTGGCGTGGATCAGTGGTTGAGCACTGACCTATGAACCAGGAGGTCATGGTTTGATTCCCGGTCAGGGCACATGCCCGGTTGCGAGCTCGATCCCCAGTGTGGGACATGCAGGAGGCAGCAGATCAATGATTCTCTCTCATCACTGATGTTGCTATCTCTCTTTCCTTCTCCCTGCCTCTCTGAAATCAATAAAAAATATATTTTAAAAATACCTAGGAATAAATTTAACCAAGGATGTAAAAGACCAGTACTTGAAAAATTAGAAGACTATAAAGAAAGAAATTGAAGATACAAATAAATGGAAGCAAACACTGTGCTCATAGATGGGAAGAATTAACGTCATTAAAATGTCTACACTACCCAAAGCAATCTATAGATTGACTGCAATCCTTATCAAAATACCAATGGCATTTTTCACAGAACTAGACCAAATGATCCAAAAATTTATATGGAACCACAAAAGACCCCAAATAGCCATATCAATCTTGAGAAAGAAGAACAGAGTTGGAGGTATCACATTACCTGATATCAAACTATACCACAAGGCCATTGTAATCAAAACAGCACAGTACTGGCATAAAAACAGACATACTGATCAATGGAATAGAATAGAGAGACCACGCCTATATGGTCAATTAATATATGACAAAGGAGGCGAGAATATATAGTGGGGTAAAATAAATCTAGTCAATAAATGATGTTGGGAAAATTGGACAGATACATGCAAAAAATGGAACTAGACTATCTTCATTTTTAGAAATATTGTTGAAAGTATTACATACATCCTCTTTTTTTCCCCACTGACCCCTTTTAGCCAGCCCCAGCTCCCTGCCCTAGGCCTTTACCATCCTATTGTCTGTGTCCATGGGTTATGTATATATGCATACAAATTCTTTGGCTGATCTCTTGCCACCCACCCACCTCCCCCTGCCTCCTCTCCTTCTTACACCATATACAAGAATAAACTAAAAATGCATTAAAGACTTGAATGCAAGACTCAAAACCATAAAACTCCTATAAGGAAGCATAGGCAGAAAAATCTCAGACCTTTCTCATAGCAATATTTTTCTGATACATCTTCTTGGGCCAGAGAAACAAAAGAAAAAATAAACAAATGGGACTATATCAAACTAAAAAGCTTTTGCACAGTGAAGGAAACCATCAAAAAAACAAAAAGACAACCCACTGAATGGAAAAACATATTTGCCAGTGATACATCCAAAAACGGGTTAATATCCAAAATTTATAAAGAACTCATACAACTCAACAATCAAAAACCTAAACCATCCAATCGAAAAATGGACAAAGGAGCTGAACAGACACTTCTCCAAAGAGGATATAGTGATGGCCAACAGGCCTATGAAAAAATGCTCAATGTCACTAATCATCAGAGAAATGCTAATTTAAAACACAATGAGATATCACCTCACACCCATAAGAATGGCTATCATCAATAAATCAACAAACAAGTGCTGCTGAGGACGTGGAGAAAGGGAAACCTTGTGCACTGTTGGGAACGCAGACTGGGGCAGCCCCTACAGAAAACAGTATGGAGGGTCCCCAAACAATTAAAAATGGAACTGCCTCATCACTCAATGATTCTACTTTTGGGTATATACAGGGTGTGGCAAAAGTAGGTTTACAGTTAAAATAATTAATAGATAATACAAGAATAAACCGCATACTCACAACTGTAACCCTACTTTTGCCACACCTTGTATATCTAGAGAAACCCCAAACAGTCATTCGAACGAATATACTATGTGTTCAGTTCCTTGATAAGAATGTAAAGAGTTACTTAGAACTATTGGACAAGGAAACTAAGAAAACAATGCATTTACAATTGCATCAAAGAATACCTAGGAATGGCCCAGCTGGCATGGATCAGTTCCATTATTTACAATAGCCAAGTTATGAAAGCAATCCAGGTGCCCATCAACAGACACATGCATCAAGAGGTGGTACGTACATATACACAATGGAATAGTATTCAGCCATAGAAAAGAATAAAATCTTCTCATTTGTGACAGCATGGATGGACCTAGAGGGTATTATGCTAAGTGAAGTCAGTCAGTCAGAGGAAGACAAATATCATACAATTTCACATATACGTGGAATCTAAAGAACAAAATGAGCAAATAAACAAAATAGAAAGAAACTCATAGACACAGAGAGCAGACCGATGGTTGCTGGAGGGGAGGGAGGTTGGGGGGATGCGTGAAAAAGATGAAGGGATTAAGAAGTACAGATTGGTAGTTGCAAAATAGTCACGGGATGTAAAGTACAGCATAGGGAATATAATCAATAATGTTGTAATAACTCTGTACCGTGCCAGGTGGGTACTGAAAATATTGGGGGGAAACACTTTGTAAAGTAGGTGATTGTCGAACCACTAGGCTGGACACGGGAAGCACTAATTGTAAACAATAATTAAAAAATAAAATTGAAACATAGAGTTACTTAACTCTCTTTGCTGGCTTCCTCATTTTGAAATAAACATAATTATAGTGCGTGCCTCAAAGGGTTGTTTGTGGGAAGGATTAAATGAATGAATGAAACTAAAATACTTAGCATGGAACCTATTTCGTGGTGGCACTGAATAATTTTTAGCTATTGTGTATATCATTAGGTAGGCCTCATAATTATTTATTCATTTTTCAATAGCTGTAAGATTTATTGAAAACAGGACCAAATTAGAAGTCTTGGGACGGACTCCTTTTCCTGTTTCTGCAGGTTGCTTTAACCATGCTGTTTGTCTTGGTTCATTCCACAAATATTCGTTGAGTACTTTTATGATAAGCAGTCGACAAAATGATGGGCTCCCTATAAAACTGAAATAACTCTGTGAGTACCAAAGAGTTAACAAATATGAAGGTTTTACATTTCTCATCATTCAATAGCTAGTGGGGAACATTATCAATGAAGAAGAGCCCGTTTGAGCTCTGAAAGTGGAGTTTAGTTATTACACACGAGAATCTGGTTATAAGACACTTTACCTAAGGCATTCCAAGAGCTTGAACCTAAGTCCATTGTGATTCTGAGGAATGAGTATCAAGGATATACTAGAACGTATAACTAGAGAATTTTATTTTCATATGAATTATACTATTTTATTATGTATTTGATAACAGGTGGTTTAATGAAAATATACTGAGGAATTGGAACTGTTTTATCTCCTGTAATTTTATTTTAAAATAACTATATATATTAAAAAACAAACAAACAAATTAGGTAATATGAAGCAATTAGGATGAGCAAGCCAGTAAAAAGCATGTAAAGGGACAGATAAGGATATGGCAGTGCTTTCTAAACAGGAATGAAAAATGTCAAGGCAAGGACAAAAAACCTCGAAGTACCAATTTCCAGAAAAGAATACCATAAAAACTAGTGGTTTCCCACATTTTGGTAATCATTGTTTAGAAGACTTAAAAAAAAATCCACCCAGAACAGAAAGAAAAACATAAAATGCTTTGGAAAACCAAGACAAGAAATGCTGAGTTCTTAAATAAACAAGAAAATTTTATTGTAAGACATGAAAGGGTTCAATACACGAAAAAATGTTATGGTTGAAGAAGAGAAAATAGAAAAGTATATTTTAATTGTATCCAAAGTAAATATAAAAAACAATCCCTGTGAAAATCCCAATGTATTATTTTAAATATGTTTTCATTGCTTTTTAGAGAGAGAGGAAGGAGAGGGAGAGAAACATCAACTGGTTGCCTCTCGCATGCACCCCTACCAGGGATCAAGCCTGCAACCAGAGTATGTGCCCTGATGGGTAATCGAACCTACGACCTTTCGGTCCACAGGACAATGCTCAACCAACTGAGCCACACTGGCCAGGGCTAACTCTCTATGTATTTTAAAAGTTGAGAACATTATTCAAAAGTTCATCTCAATATGCAAAATGATGCTGCCCAGTCAAGATGGCAGTACTGGCAGGTGCATGCTCACATCCTCCCACCACCACCTCAAAGGTACAGCTAGACTACAGAACCACCATGCTCCAGAATCGCCTGAGGCCCAGCGAGCAGAAGTCCTATAGCTGAGGATGTGGATGGAGAGGCAGCCACTTCGAGGCTGATGCATGCAGGCTGGTCCCACACCCACGTGTGGGGGATAAAAATCGGGAGGGATGTCTCGGCCGAGGAGGTCCCCCCTGGAGAGCAAAGGGCCCCGGCCCCACACCAGGCCCCCCAGCCCAGGGTTCAAGTGCTGGGAAGAAAAGGTCCTCTAACTTCTGGCTGTGGAAATCAGCAGGGATTGTGACTGAGTGAGATGCGGGGAGTGGGGGCGGGGGGAGGTCTTCTGGAGTCTCAGGCAGTTCCTCTTAAAGGGCCTGCCCAGGGACTTACTCGGACCTGCTCCCTCTGAGTCCTATGAGGATTAAAAAGATGAGTAAGACGCTGACCTTGATTTCATGTAGCTTGCACTTGATTTGGAATGTAAATACGTAAGAATCAATATGTTAGGGCCGTGGTCGGCAAACTGCAGCTTGCGAGCCACATGCGGCTCTTTGGCCCCTTGAGTGTGGCTCTTCCTAAGCCTTAGGAGTGCCCTAATTAAGTTAATCACAGTGTACCTACCTATATAGTTTAAGTTTAAAAAATTTGGCTCTCAAAAGAAATTTCAATCATTGTACTGTTGATATTTGGCTCTGTTGACTAATGAGTTTGCCGACCACTGTGTTAAGGGGAAAAACAAGATATTTTAAAACACTTTAAGCACAGATGGTATACTATTAAGCCATTTCTATGATAAATGACCAAAGTCAGATACATAAGGCACCTGATTTTTAATATAATGACACGCTTATGAGCCTGCGAGAATGTTTTCAGTAAAATGTGTCCCAAGGAACTGATAGTAATAACTAATTAACTAATCCAATGGGACACATTCATAGTATCCATCTGTATGTGGGACGATGTGTATGAACAAGGAGGTTTTAATTTTAGGTTAATTTTTCTGTAGGCAGTTTCCATGACTATTTAAATCCACCCAGAGAGACAAAAAATACATTATTAACATAGAGGGGATGCATACTTCGTTTGCTTTGTAAGAAATGCCTCTGATTCACTAATAAGTTCTCACTTTATCTAAACATACATGTAAACAGCAGATTCCATTAGAAACTATTTTGTGCTATCATAGTGACCGTGCATTCTGGGATGGCTTTTTACTCTTTCGCGTTTGGGGGGAAACATTGAGGCTCGACTCTACACTGGTATTTTCCTTTGGCCCACCCAGAGCTACTGAAGAAAGATGGCGTTTTGCAGAACTGTTTTCGTCATAAGAGCAACAATACAGCAAAAATCAATAGTGGTACAGACATGCCTAACACATGGCTACTCCTCATGCTGGAAAACGGTGTGCAGATCCCGACTGAACTAGCTGTTAGCAAGAAAACGCAAGGCTCTGTGGCCCAGAATCTGCAATATCTCTCATTGGACAACTGAGGAGCTCATTTCTCAGTCTTATTAACTAGGCCTTCTTACGCAAGACTCTCTGGTGCACCATGAATTACTGCGTGGGTGCCACAGTAAACAAATGTACAGAATGGTAACGTGCATGGTTTGGTGACTTTGGTGGGATTTAGAGCAGCATGCGTGTCAGGCTGGGGAAAGTACTCAGACTTGATTAGAGGTCAACTAATGGGAAACTGGGATTTCTGTGTAAGCAACCGCTGCAGTGTCAGACTTGACCTTTAGAAGGTGACGACAAGCTTAGAGACGTGACAGACTGGCGGGGTGGGTGGGGAGGGTGAAATGGGTGGAGTCTAAAGGTACAAACTCCAGGTAAAGGAAACAGGTGCTGGGACGTGACAGACAGCATGGTGACCTTCGTTCAGTGAGTTTCAACCTTTCCCAGCCAGCTCATGGCACATAAGCTTAGTACTGAAAGTCTGCGGCACACCAAGAAATCTATTTCTTGCCGATCTGACAAAATAAATCGGAATAATTGTAATGTATTCACAATGGACAGATATTGTTGTGCTGGCTTTTGCCACTTTTTAAAAAAAAGATCCTCTATCTATCTGTCTGTCTGTCTATCTATCTATCTATCTATCTATCTATCTATCTATCTTGGTTAATCCTCACCCGAGGATATTTTTCCATTGATTTTTAGAGAGAGTAGAAGGGAGAGGAAGAGACAGAAAGAAACATCGATGTGGAGAGACACATCGATTGGTTGCCTCCTGCACACACCCTGACCAGGGCCGGGGAACCTGCAACGGAGGTACATACCCTTGATCAGAATCGAACCCGGGACCCTTTAGCTCATGGGCCAATGCTCTATCCACTGAGCCAAACCGACTAGGGCTGTTGTCACTTTTTATTTGGCAATCTAAGGAAAAAGAGGTCAGTGCCCCTGGCTAAATAGTATTGCATGTTCTAAAAATTCTTGTGGCACACCGTTTGAAAATCGCTACTGCAGTTAATAATACTGTGTTGCATATTTGAAAGTTGCTAAGAGAGATCTTAACACTCTCATTACAAGAAAAAATTTTATTACTATATTTGGTGACAGATGTTAACTAGACTTATTTCGGTGACCATTTTACAGTACATGCAAATATCAAATCATTATGTTGGACACCTGAAACTAATATAATGTTGCAGGTCAAAAATACCTCAGGAAAAAATAGACAGACTGAGAACATCATAAGAAGGATATTTGGTAATTTATTTTCAAATAAACAAATATATATATATATGTATGTGTGTATATATATGTGAATATATATATATATTCACTATATGCAAAATGCTACTCTAGATATTTGAGCATAAGGAAGAGAAATAATGATTTGAATAACATTCCTATTTGTAAGGAGCTTAAAATGGAATTAAAAATAAAGCATAAAGGCTCAAAAGTCTAATTAAAGCACAAAAGTCATAGAACCAAAATAGTATGAAGGATAAGTTGATATATTACATGATTAAGTAGGCAATTAAGTGTCTAGACCACAGCTTATTAAACCTGGCAGCACCAATGAAATTATAGAGAGAGGTTTTAAAAAGTAAATGCTTGAGCTCTACCCCAGACCTCCTGAATGAAACTTCTGGGCAGGGTGTGGAAGACTAGGGGGAACAACTTCAGAGAAGGGAGGGGAGTTGGGGGCGATGAGACCTGGCACCTTGTACTTCATAAAGCTCCCAGATGATCCTGATGAACACAGGCTGGCACCCCAAGTAGAGAAGGACTTGAGGGTCCCTGCTGTGGGTCAGGATGGCACCCCAGGGCAGACCCATTTCTACCAGTGAATGTGGAGTGTAAACCCAAAGGGCTTGGAGTTCTGGCAGACTGTCCGCCTTAACTCCCACTTTTTCCATCTCCCCATGGACACTGAGAAAATCTAGCCTCGCTCCTGAGAGGGAGCGTACACAGGGAGGGTGCACCGCTCATGGAGGGGCGGATGGCATTGAGTTCCGAAGGCAAGGTCTTTCCTGCCCAATGCAGAAGAAGAGAAAAATCCTGCCAGGGAAAAGGAGCAGTATGTTTTCAGGAAAGTACAACCGGGCTTGAAGCCGGAGGCGTGGAAGGCCTGTTGAGAAGAAAGGGTTCGTGCAGGGGAATGTGGGGCTGTAGACGGTATCGGGTTCCCTCCTCGGGTTCCCTCCTCGGTTTGGCTGTGTTTTTATTATGGAAAAATTCGAATACCAAGTCTAGGGTTTTATGAATCTCAATTCAACAAGCTCTATGTTGTTTTTGTTTTCTCAAGCTACTCAAAAAGGTTCGTGTCTTGTTATTTTCATTATAATCTGCACATCTAGGGGGCATTCTTGGCTGTGAATTTTTGTGGGTGTTTTTTTTTTCATATTCTTTAAAGAAGGTTCTGGGTTCTTTAGTCAATTTTATTCCATCCTTGTACTTAACAGAGAAAAGCCAGGACTACAGTGACCTGGCGTTGACGACATAAAGTGTTCATGACCAGATGCCTCTGGACAGCATGCCAGAGAGAAAGAGTAACTTTCCAAGACAATGACCATTGTTCCTGAAGATTTAAAAGCTGGGGCGTATGCACCCTGCACCAAATGCCAATACTATGGTTACCTGAGTGAGTGGTTCCTGGTGAGATCAGGCTGACGTTCCTGCAGAATTTCAAAGATATTGGGTTGGCGCAGAAATGCAACGATCTTGTCATTATAAGCTGAAAATCAGAAAACAGGACAACATTTACAAACAACCTGCTATTCGTTTTGTGCATACGAATCCAAACTTTTTAAAAATCTGTTTTCCGGGTTAATATTCCTGGCACTCAAGCCACTACCAACACTTAAATTCCACGCTGTGTCTACGCTGTTATGAACATTGGACTTAGATCTATCCGGTGTGACTTTCTTTACCATTCATTACTCATTTGATGAGTCATATTTGTCATCAACTAGCAAGGTGAGATCACCAGGATTCTATCTATTGATCATTTCAAGCCACTGCTTATCAAAATCACTTCATAAGTAACTTTTAGAAATAGATAACTATCTTCTGATTACATATCAGCCATGCAGTGAGGTGAAGAGGCAGAACAAGTCCCCAAAATGCAACAGTCGCCAGCAACCGCTACTACCAAAATGCAGAGAACAAGCCATTCCTAGATGCCATCAAGCCACACATAGCTCTTTACCAAACCAACTATATCAACACCTACAACACAATCAGCAACATCAACTATCCGTTAAAAGAAAAATTTATCTTAGCCAAGGTTGCCTAATGCCCATAGAAATTTAAAAATAGTTACTTAAAATTTATTAAGGGCTTTTGTCATACCTCTTTTTATCAAGAAAACTAGTTTTTTTACTTAAGATGATTCATCTTGATTACATTTATTTATAATCAGAAATATAGGTATATTTAAATCACATAACTGAGTGAATTCTCAAATATCAGAAACCCTTAACAACTTATTTTTCTTTAACTTCAAGAATCTAATGCAATAGCTCTACTCAGAAAAGGCAGAGTGTGGCATTAAAAAATCTCCTCCTAGAGCCGTGGTCGGCAACCTGCGGCTCTCGAGCCACATGCGGCTCTTTGGCCCCTTGAGTGTGGTTCTTCCACAAAATACCACGTGCGGGCACGCACATACAGTGCGATTGAAACTTCGTGGCCCATGCACAGAAGTCGGGATTTTGTGGAAGAGCCACACTGAAGGGGCCAAAGAGCCGCACGTGGCTCGCGAGCCGCAGTTTGCCAAGCCGCGGTTTGCTGTCCACTGTCCTAGAGGATTGTACAAGACCGAAGTGCTTTGGGATTCAGATCAATTTCTTGGGGATGACACAGAGTTTCTGAGTCCAGGGCAAGAGCAGCGGGCGGACAAGGGGGCAGTGCTAGCACGGCATGCATGAGACAGGCTGGCGCAAGAAGCCGGGGTGGAGGTTTCTGGGAGGGGGTGCCATACCCACTGGAACCATGTCCTGGTACTGCGGCCTGCTGACGGTGTTGAACGTGCTGGACGGCCTGGGAAGGACGGGCGGCCCCGCGTGTCGCGAATCCTCTCCTACCTGCAGACACAAGCATCCCTTAGGCTCTGCACCGAGACCTCGCGTGCTCGCTATCAGCACCTGAGCCACGTTTTTCTTTTTGCTCTTTTTCTGGTTAATCCTCACCCGAGGATATTTTTCCATTATTTTTAGGGAGAGTAGAAGAGAGAGGGAAAGACAGAAAGAAATATTAATGTGAGAGAACATACTGATTGGTTGACTCCTATACAAGCCTCGACGAGGGCCCGGGCTAGGGGAGGAGCCTACAACCAAGGTACGTGCCCTCGACAGGAATCGAACCCAGGACCCTTTGGTCCGCAGGCCAATGCTCTATCTACTGAACCAAACCTGCTAGGGCGATGAGCATTGGTAGATACCAACTGATCAGAAGAGATGCCAGCGGGGGAGCTGGTTCGAGATTCCCAAAAGCTCTGCTTTAGTTGCTGAACTGAGTGGAGGGGCAGGACGTCCGGGTCCTGGAGAGGGGCAGGGGCAGTGACTGCTCACTGTATGGCACAGGGGTAGCTCCACACGCTCATGATGATGGGGCTGCAGGAGCTAAACAGCACACCTGCTCAGCAGGGGTGACTTCCGCCCGACAGAACCCAGACCTGCCACGGGACACGCGGAGAAAGGCCCATGCGGGACAAACACATCACACCGCGGCAGAGCCAGGGGGCACCCGCCTTCCCCGGTGGGTCAGGGGATCCTGCCTCCCAGAGGAGGGGCCTGGGCAGCCGCCTCCATGTGGGCTTCTGAGCCGGTGCATTATCTGCTCAGGAGCAATTCTGCTTGCCTATTAGAGCGCCCGGCCCAGCAGCTCTTTCTGGTTTGAACCTGCCACCCAGGGAGCTAATCATAGCAGGTGTGGAGGAGCCAAATGGGGCTGCCCTGACCTGAATTGGTTATGGGGCCTATTGTAGATACACACGCTCATTCATACCAGCAGACAAACAAAAAATATTCTGAAGAGGAAACGCCAACACTGCTTTCGCTCCGTGTTAGCGTCCCCCACCCCGATATCACAGGAGCCTTTTAAGACGACAGTGGAACAGTAGCGTTAAGATAATGAAAGGCAAAATAACACGCTGGATTTATACATCGGCACTTTTCAAACAGAGCTTCTCCTCTCACCCATTCAAATCTGCACAAGCCTTTTACCATCGGGCATCAGCGTGGGGTTTTTCTCAAGGCCCTGAAACTGGCAATGTCTCCCCACCCTGCACGGCTTGCTCATCCCCCGGGGATATTCCCACGGTCAGTGTGGAGCAGATGGCCCTCCTGAAAGCATTTCTCACTCGTGCTTGTTCATCTGTATTAGGCTTAGTTTCATCTGCTCTCTCCTTGATGAGAACACAGGACGCGAACATATGTTATGGACGCGTATCACTGAAACAAGCACCATGCAGCCACTGCAGGTGTGGGTCAGTATCACCCGGTGGATGGAAGAGATGCCGCCATCCCCTGACCTGCATGTTTGCTAATGGAGCAGAGGAGCAGGGCTGGGAAGCCCGTCCGTCCGTGTGACTGAACGGTTCTCACTCTGCCTCTCAGGAGCTACTGGCCTACGCGCAGCATGAATCCCTGCGACTCCACGGTCTGGGGGATTCCAGGGTGAACTGCGTCTCGTGTGTCAGTCCGACCTGCGTGTTTGCTAATGGAGCAGAGGAGCGGGGCTGGGAAGCCCGTCCGTCCATGTGACTGAACGGTTCTCTCGCTGCCTCTCGGGAGCTGCTGGCCCACGCGCGGCATAAATCCCCGCGACTCCGCGGTCTGGGGGGATTCCAGGGTGAACTGCGTCTCGTGTGTCAGTCACAGAGTTAGCGCTGCCGTCGCTCACAGACACATTCCCTCCTGTCCGGATGCTGCTGCTGCCACTTCCCAGGACAGCGGAGGTCCCCTCCACACCCCACCCCTCCTTCCTGCCCGGTGGCCAGCCCATGGGCGGCCCTGAGAGCTGAGCCTGTCGCTGCCTCAAGTGCACCTTCCGTCGCGGTGCCAGGACACGTGTCCCCTCAAAAAGGCTGAACAAGGCGGGCCCCAATGCTCCGTCTTTATGGGGTACCTCTCCCCACGGCTCAGTGTCCATCAAGGCAAAGAGCAATGGTCACTCAAATGTTAACGGGCACCTTAGGGCCCCTCTCAAACAACGGGCTACTTCTAGATCATGGAACTAGTCTAGATCCGTGGTCGGCAAACCACGGCTCGCGAGCCACAGGGGCACCTTAGGGCCCCTCTCCCACAACAGGCTACTTCTAGATCACGGAACTAGTCTAGATCCGTGGTCGGCAAACCACGGCTCGCGAGCCACATGCAGCTCTTTGGCCCTTTGAGTGTGGCCACGAAGTTTCAATCGCACTGTACCTACGCGCCCGCACGTGGTATTTTGTGGAAGAGCCACACTCAAGGGGCTGCAGTTTGCCGACCACTGGGCTAGATCATGGAAAGAAAATGTGAGTCCAGCTATTCATCTCACGGGCGCAGCCCTGAGCAGCGAGCAGTCAGCTCCGTGCGGTGAAGTCGAGATAAGATGGTGGCTCGAGTGCACTGGCCACGGGAGCGAGGCAGGCAGCGCCCTAACTGCCGTGCACGGGTCCAAAGGTGAGTGTTCTGCCTGTCAGATGAACGCTGTGTGCATCGCCCACTGCACCACAAAGGCTTATGGGAGAGCAAGGTAAAGATTTATTAGCTGCTCGTAAAGCATACATATTTCTGTGGCTGCCTCATCCTGCAGTAGATCATGTTTATATGAGCGTCTCCTGTACACTCCTCTGTGTCTGCACTTACAACCAGCACACACGCCGGACGCATGAGAGCCAGTGTGGAGAGGATGAGGGGGAATTCCAGAGTGGAATTTTGATGTCTCAAGTCCAGTTACTCACAGCACTCATAATTGTTTCTTATAATAGAAGCTACGGAGGTATATGGCTCGCAATCCAGTACTGAAAACAGGGTACGCACATCGGTGTGGAAGAGGCGTGCAGGAAAACAATCTGAATTAAATCTGTCGAAGGGAATTATTAGAAACAATGCATATGAAGTGAGGATATGTATCCAAAGCAGACGTCCATCCGTAGAAGGAGAAGAAATGTGACCTCCAGCATTCCTTTTCTTTATTTAAGCCTCTACAGAAAAGGAGAAGCAGGAAGGGGTGACTTCTGGTTTTGTTAGGCTATTAGGGAGCCCTCGTGTGGTCGCCAATGGTCCCTGCAAACTAGCCAAGTAGAGCCCAATAGAAATTTCAGTAATTCTTATTCCACCCATTTTCTCTGGGCACTTACAGTACATAAATCAACTCTCAAATACACTCAATCTTAAAGAATATTAGTGAGTGAGAATGCCACAACCCCACCGCCTTGGCCAGGGATCTCCACGGAATCCACCAAGCCTCACTTAAGAAACTCCCTTACATTTCACCCAAAGTTAGCCCACTACAAGTCACATTCCTTCCTTCCTGTGAAGCTGCCCTTAGGTGGGCAAAAGGGCTCATCATCCCCACTTTTTAATAAATATATATTTTATTGATTTCAGAGAGGAAGGGAGAGGGAGAGAGAGATGGAAATATCCATGATGAGAGAGAATTATGGATTGGCTGCCTCCTACACACCCAACACTGGGGATCGAGCCTGCAACCAGGGCATGTGCCCTGACCGGGAATTAAACCGTGACCTCCTGGTTCACAGGTCAACGTTCAACCACTGAGCCACACCAGTCAGGCTCATCATCCCCTCTTACGTATTTTATCACATTATGAATTCTCTCTCACCATCCTCTAAATGTAAGAAAACCTCTCGTTTCTTTCCTCTCCCCTCCTATAGGCTGCTTCTTATATTGGGCACGTGGGCTCCATGTGTCTCCAAAGAAGTCTTGTCAACATCCCAGCACTCCCCAGCCTCCACATGAGCATCTCTAAGTCAAACCAGGAAAGCGAGACAGGGAGGGGGAGCCACACATCACCCCCCTGGAGCACCCAGCAGCCCCAGTCGGGGGTCCCAGGGTCAGCAGCCCTGTCGGGGGTCCCGGGGTCAGCAGCCC
>NW_005365832.1:24704-24933 GCF_000412655.1 Myotis brandtii
CTGGGCCTGCCGCTCTGCAGGGGGAGCCGGGGGTCGATGAACGTGGTGGTCCGGGAGTTGTGGTCGACAAAGAACGCCTAGGAGACAAGCCACGCAGTGGTCAGTGCACGCCACACACTTCTCAGCTGAGCTGCCATTTCTCACTTGTGAGTAATGGTCTTAGCTCCATTTTCTCCTAATTTGGGGAGAATTTCTCCTTAACCCCCCACCCCCCCACCCCCTGAAAAGA
>NW_005365832.1:24948-35334 GCF_000412655.1 Myotis brandtii
CCAAAACAGAGAAAGACATGTTTCCATTGGATCTGGAATGAGGAGAGCAGGAAGGCACTTTATTCCTGGTTTTAGGAAATACTCCAGGCGATAGTCATCAAAGATAGGATCTTAGAAAGAAGTCACATGAGAGCACATTCGGGCTTCTCTTAACTGATGCTCTTTAAGCGCTTACTGCATCCAGAATTACTCTCAAAGTCTTCTCGCTTGAAACTCCTAACGCCATCCGCTGCCCCTCCTATGCAGTCAGCCGCCAGCCCCCCATTTCCCACGGCAGTGTCTCCTCTCTGTCCTGGCCCAGCCTGGCCACATACCGTCACTTCAGGGCTTTCTCTTAGGCATGCAAGCATCACCAGCTCCTCAGGGGACCCCCATCGCTGCCCTTCCTCATGGGACGGCACCTCAGGATCAGAATTATGCTTTCTGAGTGCCTAGATTATATCCCCGCTCCAATCCTGAGCCCCGCTGGCTACCCATTACCTATAGAGAAACATCCCACCCTCCGACCGGGTTTCCAAGGCTTTAAAATCTTCCTCCTGGCCCTAACCGGTTTGGCTCAGTGGATAGAGCATTGGCCTGGGGACTGAAGGGCCCAGGTTTGATTCCGGTCAAAGGGCATGTACCTTGGTTGCGGGCACATCCCCAGTAGGGGGTGTGCAAGAGGCAGCTGATCGATGTTTCTCTCTCATTGATGTTTCTAACTCTCTATCCCTCTCTCTTCCTCTCTGTAAAAAATCAATAAAATATATTTTTTAAAAATCTTCCTCCTTGCCTTCCGGTTTTGCCATCAATCCCGCATTTATACGAATGTTATCAGATACAGTGACTCTGGGCAAGCCGCTGAAGTTCTCTCTGTAGATTCCTTATGTAAACATGTCCCCTCATTCCTAATAAACATTTCTCCCATAATAAGTGGGAGGAAACCATGCCTACTGTGTTCACGGCAGAATCCCTGGTGACATGACGTCATGAATGAGCATAAGCCACTTCCCTCAGTGCTGAGGTAAGGGCTGCATGCAGTGTAGGGAAGCCTTCTTTTTTACCCTTTTGTTTGTTTGTTTGTTTAATTCTAAAGATCAACACCAAGTGCTACTTATCATTGTCTTTAGGAGCCAAGTGGTATAAGTTTTCCAAGTGAAATTCACTGCAAGTAATAACGAAGCCCATGATCTCAAGGACAATTAGGAAATATGTTTCCCACGATCAGATAAAGCTAATCAGGTCATCGAAGATGAAAGGGACTGTGCGGAGAGCCCGGAGACTCTCCACTTGTTAACCGAGGGTCAGGGCACCTGAGACAGGCCAACAGCTTCAGCAGAAACCAACTTCTCAAATGGAGGGGGCTCGGTTACCGAAGCAGCTTCCACACTCAGAGTGAAAACGCCCAGGCAGACCCTGGTGCTGACTGCGTTTATGCCTTTCCAGAAACAGCCCTTCCCACGATGGAGCACAGCTCTTCTGTACACACATGTGCTTCTGTACACACGTGACCAGGAACGGGGGGGCAACCACGGGCAGGGAGCTCCCAGATAGGAAAAGAGGACTTCTTTGTAAAGAAATAACTTCAAGGAGTAGACGCACTAGAGAACAAAGCTGAGAAATGGACAAGATGAGAATCCTTGCCCGTCCCTCCGCTCGATAGCCGATGTCCAGGTGGCAAAGACTGGAATAAAGCAACGGAAGTCTTATAGGAGACGGTGTCGCCAGCCTCGCAGCCCTAGGCAAGGCTCTCTTCCTCCTCACCTGTCAGGGGAACGTCTTTCTTCCCTGGTCCTTGTGGAAAACACACACCGAGGGTAACCCTTAAACAGGCTTGTATCGGCAGGCTCGGTCAAAGGTCACCACCGGCCCCATCTGACTAGGATTTCTAATACAATAGTCTATTATTTCTGCCACTATTCAAAATTTCATAAGATAGGAACTGAATTGTTTTTACAAGTGGGCATTCAAAATAATCTATAATAATAAAAGCATAATATGTTAATTAGACCGGACATCCTTCCGGACAACCAATCTGGACGAAGCGGGGCTGCGAGGGAAGCCCAGGTCCCAGGTGCCAGAGGGAAGCCGGTGCCGGCAGCCGGGGGAAGGAAGGCCTACTCTTGCACGAATTTCGTGCATCGGGCCTCTAGTAGGTATTATAATTAACCCCATATCTACTTTATGTAAATTAAGATTCAGCTCCTATTACCAAAATCATTATATAAGTAGTGTTGCTTAAGGGGAAACTATAAGGAGTACTAAAATAGAATTGCCTGTTTACTCTACCTAATTTCTTGGGAATGTTTTGAAGGGGTGGGTGGCCGTTTGGAGGTAACCACGATACACCTGTAATTACCAGGACACCTGGGTGTGCACACCTAGGGCAGCTCTGATTCACATGCCGAGTCACAGTATAATTGGATGTTCCGAGGCTCTTCTAAAACCCATCCTCTACAGAATCGCACTGTCAATGCCTGGGGGGAAGGGCTCTTCCTTACTCACTCTGTGATCACCACTAGCTCTGAGGGTTCCTCTAAACTGCCCAAAACGCTAACATGCAGGCTCCTGACCCAAATACAGAAAGACAACTTACAATGAACTAATCAAGTATAGAAAGTCATGTTCTTTTACATAAGCATAGACATACTTAAGGATTTTGAAAAATAAATGAGTGTGCGTGTGTGTGTGTGTGTGTGTGTGTGTTGGGGGAAAAGGGTAAAGAGCTAAGGACTATAAAACCACAAACAGGATAGCAGGTTCTACACCATCCCAGGGCCGACATGAATGAATGACCAAGCTAACACTTGAGAGGCAGAAGGCAGCGCAGTGATTCGATGCCTGGGATCTGGAAAAAGGCAAGTCTGGCTCTGAGCCCCGGCTCACCCCTTACCAGAGACATAACCTTGGGCAAAACATAACTTTTTTTAAACCACAATTTCTTTTCTGTGAAATGGGGATAATAACACCCACATCTAAGGAAGGTGAAGTAAGATGGTTCATATAAATTGCGGAAGACAGCGCCTGTGATCCCTTACATATGAGTTAGTGTTACCATGACTAACAGTAACAGTTTTCACTTCTAGGACGCTTTTCCGAGGATGGCAGTGTGTCTGCCTATCGTCCACAGACAAGGCTCGAAGGATGGAGAAGCCGTGAAGCTCCCGGTCCTGGGCTCCCTGTAGGCAGGCGTGGCCCACACTAAGGTTGGACGATGAGACACAAAGAGAGCGTCACATGGTTATTCTGGGAACCCCCATACCTTATTCAAGGCGATTTTACAAGGTCAGGCCCTGCATCTGCCCTTCATCCATCTGCTCCCCGAAACAAGGATGCCATTGCCAGAGCCCCAGCAGCTGTGTGGAGCCATGAAGATGAAGAATGGATCTCCCAACTCGAGGAACCACCTTGAAAGCCCTCGACTTCCTCTCTCTGAACTTCTTTAGGTGAGAGAATGAAATCTTGTGCATTAAACCTTGTATGGGTCTCGGCTACAAACCAAATCCTCTCTGTCCACGGAGGTCTCGGCGTGGCGGAGGACACGTGGTCTTCCTAAAACTGGAAGCACAGCCCGGCCGGCGTGGCTCCGTGGCTGAATGTCAACCTGTGAACCAGGAGGTCACGGTTCCATCACATGCCCAGGTTGCAGGCTCGATCTCCAGTGGGGGGCGTGCAGGAGGCAGCTGATCCGTGATTCTCTCTCATCATTGATGTTTCTATCTCTCTCTCCCTCTCCCTCCCTCCCTCTGAAAACAATTAAAAAATCCTTATTTTTTTTTTAGAAAAGAAGCGATTCCTGGGCAAGCATTCCAGCTGTGCTCCGCCCACCGTGCGGCCTTCGACAGGTGTCCGTGGTCTCTGCTTTATCCACATAAGGGGACCACGCAGGTCACCGGGGAGCTGTGGGACACGCATTCCACTTCACACCCGAGAGGAAAGCGTAGAGAAATCACTGTGCCACGTGCAGGCTCGCCATTTCTATTTCTGACACACAACTCAATTATGCCAGGAAAGTGGGTCCCTTCCCCACTGAACACCCGAACTGGTTCAAGCCAGTAATGACACTGACCTCGTCCTTTTTTAAAATAAAATTGGGGTGACATTTGATGACACCATTCTGGAGTAGCCTGACTGTGTTTATGAAAGTATCTAACATGTATTGACAAGTTCTGTCTTGGTAAGCAGCATGTTGAGAATGCAGACTCCAGGAAAAAAAGCAACGGTCTCAAAAAAAATGCATCTTTTTCAGATTAGCCACGAGCAAAGCAAATTTGAAGGACATAGACCTCCTACTGCTGAGTTTCATTAAGTTCATTAAGGAAATTCCCTCAAGCCGCCCGGTGCTGGGCCAACTACGACCCACAACACAGTCACAAGGAAAGGAATGCACGGACCCCAACTGAAATCTCACCCCGCTCCCTGCTCCCGGCCTGGTCTCAGGCAGGAGCTCTGGGCCGCCCGGAGCCGAGGGGCACTTTGGTGAAGCCAAACAAAATATGCTTCTCTCTTTACACAATTCTTTTTTTTAAAGCTTCTATTATTTTAAGAAAAGAAAAGGCCATCCGTATTTGTGAAGAAATACCGACCTCAAGCACAACAAATCTTACTGACAGAAGTTTGAAATGGTTTCTAGTTAACAAACATTCTGCCAAACCAGAAATCCATATTAAAAGACTGTGTCAACAAACAAAAAAGAAAAACAAACAAAACAAAAAAACACCCCAAAGCACTTGTAACTACGCTACAGAAAGGGCAGCAGACCTTCTATCCCCCTTTCTCACAAGAGCCATGGAAACAATGAGAGAACAACAACTTACAAGTCAGAAGTCCTGCGAAATGAGTCTGTCCTAACTTCTGGCTTCTCAACTCTACAAAGTCTTAGAAATGTTTAAAAAAATCAACTTTAATCTTTATAAAGATCATATTTATGCACACATCCTCTCCTCCCTTCCAAAATATAAATTTCTTCTCCGCTCCTGGGTCCCCTTGTATCTCGCTAAGTATAAGGAATTACGTGATTCTTTTCTCCGTATTATATCCCATTACCCACAGTAGAGATGAAAAAGGCTTAAAGATACAGTTGACTATAAGTAAAAAATAGTCATGCTAACGTTTTCAACCACTTGGTTCACTTGAAGGAGGGAGTGGTCCCAAATATTTCATGATACGTGTATCAGTCACACAAAAAAGTTAAAGAAGAAGGTTGAACTGCTGTGATCAGAGATCTAAAGTTGCTAGGAGACGGCTGGTGTGGCTCAGTTGGCTAGGCACTGCCCATGCACCAAAGGCTGCTGGTCTGATTCCCAATCAGGGCACATGCCTGGGTTTTGGGCTTGATCCCCAGTGTGGGGGGGGGGGGCATGCAGGAGGCATCCAATTGATGTTTCACTCTCCTATCAATGTTTCTCTCTTTCCTTCTCTCTTCCTCTCTCTCTACAAATCAACGTAAATATTTTAAAAGTAAATAAATAAAGTTGCTAAGAGGGAAAACAGAAATCATGGTGCTTAAGTTCCAGAAACAGCTGGTTGGTTAGTAGGTGTGGGTAAGTTCACTGTCCCCCAACACTTTAGGTGTGAAATGTTAGCTAAAGGAGAGAGAGTTTACTGGTGTATGCTGGGATGGGAGGTGTTTAGGTGCTGGAATTACTATAGGAGAGCTAGAATATTCTGGGGAGGGCTTGCCTGACTCATAAGAGCTGACGAGAAGTTGTAAGGTATTCTGTGAGCTGGCTGACAACGCTGCTGGCAGCATGAAGCTGGCTGTGACAGGAGAATTTACACCATGGGCAAGGGCAAGTGCCACACAACAGCCCTCCTCCACCCCGACCTGGGAGAGCTGGCTGTTAGCTACCAGCACATTCCTATGGAAGCTGAGAATGGAGTCCTCCAAATTCACCCATTTGGGGTAGCACAGAAGAAGGCCATTGCCATGAAATTTTAAAATAGCAAATTACTTTTTTTTTTAAAAAGAAAAAGATCCACTGCAGGTCATGAAGATAACTGTTTAAAAATAAAAGGCAAAGGCCATCTCCATATTTGGGCAATTCCTTCAAGATTCCATGAGTCTAGCATTTTACTCAGAAGTAAATTCACAAAAGCAATCTCTGCTCTCTTCTCTCATTCGAAAGGCACGCTCCCCCAGGAAGATTCTTTACCGTCGCCCCCTACGTGTATTTATTGGGGTTGTTTTTTGTTTTTAACCTAACATTTTTTTACGCCTTTAGAATGAGCAAGAGATTGTCTAAAAACCATGTGTTATATAGACATTTAGAGTTTAATTCCATCTCCACGTGATTACTGTGTAACTTGAGGTGACTGAGCCAGGTAACCACCACAAAGAGATATTAGTGATTTCAAAGCATTTCAAGAATGTGCCACAAAACTAACAAATGCAGCCCTAGCCGGTTTGGCTCAGTGGATAGAGTGTCGGCCTTCGGTCCAAAGGGTCCCAAGTTCGATTCCAGTCAAGGGCACGTACCTTGGTTGTAGGCTCCTCCTCGGGGGGTGAGCAGGAGGCAACCAATCAATGTGCTCTCTCACATCTGTCTTCCCCTCTCTCTTCCACTCTCTCTAAAAATCAGTGGGAAGATATCCTCAGGTGAGGATTTAAAAAATAATAATAATAACAAAGGTAGTGGTGGAGTTGACCAAAAAATCCCCCCAAAACCTATTTTTCAAGGTACAGAACTTACCCTGCTAAGAGGCTCTGGTATTCACTGAAGACCTCACAATATTAAGTTGCATTTTATTCACTGAGCTGAACCTGACCCAATAAATTGTGGCCATTCGCTTCATGGGGGATGGGAACCAGAGTCTGTCACCACGGGGGCCACTTCCGCAGGCACGCAGGCCGCTAGGGTCGGGGGAAATGAGAACCCTCACGTAGGCTCAGACTGTGGTCCTTCTCACTGCTCAAATATTTGTTCTCTTCCAAAAACATCTACCCTCATAACCATAACTGCCGTGTGTCATGTTTATCGAAGTTGGGTATTTGGACCATTCTGATACTCAAAACCCCAATCTGACATCCAAACTCACAAACCCCTAGAGTTACAAAGCTTGGATATAGAAATAGATGTCAATGTAGCTGGAAGATATTATAGTACGTGTTTTTGTTTGTTTTGTTTTGTTCTGCAGGAAAAAACAAATGATTGGAAAGGATATTTCATTTTAAAATAAAATGGTTGCCGTCTTACATTTTTATTTAAAAAAGAAAACATGGAAGTGTATGATACGTTTTTTTTAAACCTCACTGTTTCTTAGTATTTCAATTTAGGCACAAGTAGAATGATTTGGGGGGAAAAACCCTCCGTTAATACTGTTTGAGAGTACAAAACAAAGAGGCAAGGAGAGAAATAGGGATTCCGTATTTAACACCTGACAGGGAAATCCAATATAACACTTTCTCTAAAAAAATTAAACCAAGTGATAAACCCATCCTGTGAATATAAGGAACAAATGTCATAGCGCTTTCTAGTGATCCGTGCCGTTGTGCCTTCTCTCCGTCACCCTTAGCTCTCTGCCATGGAGCTGCCCCTGCGTTTATTTCATTGCTGTGGGTCGGTGACGGTTCACTTTATGTGTCCAGGTTACTGGGCCACGGGGTGCCCAGACACTTGGCCAAACATTATTCTGGGTGTGCCTGCCATGTGTGGGTGAGATTGACATCTGAATCAGGAGGCTGGTTCAGCAGACTGCCCTCCCGGGTGGGTGGCCTCATCACTCAACTGAAGACCCGGATAAAACAGAAAGGCCGAGAAGAGGGAACCCTCCCGCCCAGCGACTGGAATTGGGACACTGGTGTTTGCTTACCTAACATCGCCTCTCCCTGGGTCTGGTGCCTGGGATGGAAACATATCATCAGCTGCCGTGTGTGTGCGCGTGTGTGTGCGCATGTGTGTGTGCGTGTGCATGTGCGCGTGTGCACGTGTGTGTGTGTGTGTGTGTGTGTGTGTGTGTGTGTGTAGCTGATACAGAGTCGCTTGAAACGTGCCCATACTTCTTCAGAGGAACCAAACATACCCACCTGATGTGTTCCTGCCTCTACACCTTGACTCTGGGTGTTCTTCCATAATCTCTGTTCTCAACATCCCACACACACATCATTCAAAGTACAGTTCGAATCCTACCTTTGCTATGACAGCTCGCCAGGCATCCCATGCCAGAACCTAGCCAGTGGGCCCCAGACCCTGCAGGCCCTGGGCCAGCGCCTGGAGCACACTGCCCACAGTCCGGGTGAGGGCCACTCAGGGCGGAGCAGTCTGGGGAGGGGTGCGTAGTGGCTTTCTACAGGAAGTGCACGATTCTGTGCAAATGTGCGCATTTGATGTCAGATCCAGTTCCCAGGAGAAAGCTACTTATCTTGCTAAGGATGTTTTTAAAAAAAACCCTACTTTTTTCCCCAGCCAATTTGGCTCAGTGGGTAGAGCATCGGCCTGCGGACTGACGGGTCCCCAGTTCCATTCCAGTCAAGGGCATATGCCCGGGTTGGGGGCTCCATCCCCAGGGCAGGGTATGCAGGAAGCAGCCGATCAATGATTCTCTCTCATTAGTTTCTATCTCTCTCTCTCCCTTCCTCTCTGAAATCAATAAAAATATACATATATATATATTTAAAATCCCACTTTCATGACCGTGGCTGGTGGAGATGGCAACCACCAGAGCAGAGGGCAGGAGAGCAAATCCACGGAATGAGCACAGGAGCAGAGCACTCGTGCAGAAAAGCAGGAGCCACTCCGGGAGCAGCAGCATCCGAGGGCAGACTGTCCTGGTCATGAACAGTATGGACAACAAAGACCAAGAGCGACAAAGGGGCCCCGGGTGCAGAAAGCCGTGCTGTGGGACCGCCTCGGTCAGGGCGGCCGCAGGTCATCGAGAGGCGGAAGGGGACGCTGTCAGTCACAGCCTCTGTCAGGCCAGGCGCGCTTCCCATTAGAGTGCGGGTTCAGCCATTAACAACAAATCTTCATCATTTCCGGACAATTCTAAACGGATGAAAGTCTCCAGCTATCGTTCTCTACAAATCCTTTCTTCTACCCAACCATTCAAATGAAGATTTTGGGGAGCTGGGTAACCAGGTTAGCAGCACTCCTGGCTACAAATAAATACAATAATAAAATACAACAGTCCCTTTTATTTTGCAGGTAGTTTGTGTATTCTATATCCTTGCTTTCCCCAAACTAAGTCATAAACGGGGAGAGGTTTTGATTGTACAGTTTTGATCTTTGGCACCATACTGTCAAGTAATATTATGTAAATGGCTGAACCCATTGTGATCACTATAATCATCATTGTTTTTTCTTCCATTTGTAATCCCTCTATTACCTGAGCTGATGCTCACCACAGCCCCAGGGGCTGGACAGAAGGCTACTCAGCCTCCCTTTAGAGCAGTGGTTCTCAACCTTCCTAATGCCGCGACCCTTTAATACAGTTCCTCATGTTGTGGTGACCCCCAACCATAAAATTATTTTCGTTGCTACTTCATAACCGTAATTTTGCTACTGTTATTAATCGTAATGTAAATATCTGATATGCAGGATGTATTTTCATTGTTACAAATTGAACATAATTAAAGCATAGTGATTAATCACAAAAACAATATGTAATTATATATGTGTTTTCCAATGGTCTTAGGCGACCCCTGTGAAAGGGTCGTTCAACCCCCAAAGGGGTCGCGACCCACAGGTTGAGAACCGCTGTCCTAGATGGACAGAGACTGAGTGGGGCCGGCAGGAGGGACCCGGGGTGGGGCGGAGTGTCCTCGGGGCCTTGAACAAGCTTGGCTGTCACCTGTTGTGCAGTGGCCTTCTCTCTGCCCCCTCACAGCATCTGAGGGCCCTCAGTGCCCTGTGGGGGTGAACCCAGGTTCCACAGGGAGACATACGTATTATCCCCATGAGCACCTACCTACCAATGATCAAACCCAGCCAAGGACCAGAAACGTGTGAAACAAGTCACATTTTAACGCCACTGTCGCATCTTTCTTGCAAAAATATAACTGTAGCCCAGATCCCAAATTACCCTTGATTTTCACACTCCTGAGGGTGTACAAAAACTTAAGAACTCTGACCATAGGAAGCAAGCAGAGACATTTTTTTGCACTGGGCAACTTTCTTTGCTTCTATGTTTTGTTTCAAAATGAGGACATTTTTCACCCTAGAACTCCCCCAAGGAGCCTACCCAAATCCTGTGGAATCTCACCCAATTTAAACCCTTGGCCTTAAGTAATTAGAAAAAGAGTCTCTTCAAAATTGAAGACAGCTAAAGTGCAGTACAAGCATAATTACTACCTTGTTCAAACATGTAATGCGAAAAATCCAGGACAACATATGCATTAAGAGAGGTCAAATGGGGGTCAATCAGCGGGTCATGAAGAGATGGAATGGGACCCTGTCAGGGACTTCTGGT
>NW_005365832.1:35551-56321 GCF_000412655.1 Myotis brandtii
GGAGGGAGCCTGGCGTTCGTCCTATGCAGAGATGCCTGACTTTCATACATTCATCAAACTTGTTTTGAGAACCTTCTATGTGACAGGCACTGGGGTAGGAAAGTGTGTAATTAAAAAAAAAACCAACAACAACAAAAAATAAAAATAATAACAGAATTCTTAACATATTGCGGACGGATCATGAGAATTCTCGTGTTTTCTGTTCTAAAGCTTGTGGCCAATCACGAGAATTCTTTAAAAAGATATTAGCTTGTAAGAACATGTAATAAATAACTTCAAAATGCAAAGGGTATTTAATTTTAAAGCATGCCTTTACCATTTACATAAAACGCTTTTTGTACTCCTTCAATAGAAACTTATCTGGCCACTGGGTAAAGCTAGCAATGAAACAACTGGTCCGCAATGTGTTAGGAAGGGGACATCTGTTTGGGAAGACAGAACACGCTAACGAGTATACCATGAGGTGATGGAGACAGACGTCATGAAACAATGCAGGTGAAATGATGGGGGATGCAAGAAAGGGCTGGTCACTGGCGCCTGGAGAGCGGAGAGCAGCTCACCCCTGGGTGCCTTTCGCCATGTGTCGGAGAGCTCACCTCCCACAGCGCCTTTTCCTCCCTTCTCTGGAACTGACCCCACTCACTGGCGAGAGGCAGGGTCCGAGCACCGGCTCCAGAGCTGGGCTGCCTGGGTTCAGATTCCATTCCACCTGGTATTCTTTGTGGGGCCTGGGTCAATCCCTTCCACCATGCTGCGCCTCCTCTGTAAACGTTTCCTCGTCTATGACATGGGGATAGAGCTTGGCCAGGGTGGCTCAGTAGGTTGAGCACTGTCCCATGCACCAAAAGGTTGCTGGTTTGCTACCTGGTCAGGGTACATGCCCAGATTCTAGGTTTGATTCCCAGTAGGGGGCGTACAGGAGGCAGCTGATGGATGTTTCTCATCCATGTTTCTATCTCTCTCTCTCCCTTCCTCTCTAAAAATTTAAAAAACAAAACAAAAAAAACAAGCATTTAAAATGTGGGTAAACAGAGCAGCTATCAACAAAACTGCTATGAGCATGAAAGGATCGAATCTCGGTGCTCACAACATCACAGGGTCAGCACTGCCTCCCACAGAACGCACATCACAGTGGCGGGCACACAGTAGGCATTCAGAACGACTAAATGAAAACGCAAAAGGAAAATGCTGCACTTGGGAAGAGAAGAGGGAGCCAGATTTCATCAGCCCAACGAGCTGAGGGTGAGAGCATTCCTCTCAAGAACCTTTCATGTAGCTGAGGATGTGGACACCCTATTCCACGTCAAGTCTAGAAACCACTCAGCATGGTAGGAAAATAACTGTAATTGGATAGCTTTTGACGTTACAGTAAATGGAAAGAAGTTCACTCCCTTTCAATGTTCTGGAAGCAAAGCAATTCCTTAATAAAAGGGAGGCTGGCATTTCAGGGCTGGGAGCAAACCCACTCACTGCCTGGGGGTGGGAGCTGTGACTTGGCAGCACAGCTGGCCACGACATTGCACGAGCCTCCCCCAAGGGTCCCTGTAAGTCCCTTTAACTGGAAGCCAGTCACCTGTACAGGAAGCGGGGAGGGGGGTCACAGGAAGGCACACCTGCTCTAGCGAAGGCGTCTAGCTTAGGCAAAATCCTGTTCCAGTCCTAACGCAGGAAGCAGAGAGATGAGGCTGGAGTAACAGGCTTTCAGGCCTGGCTGATAATCCGTTTTGTCCACAGGGCAGGGGTCCTGGTCTGTCTGCCATGCCAAAGGGCAGCCAACGGCCTATCCACCAGTGGACTGTGCGGTCAGCTGTCTACCAGCCCCAGCCCACATTCAGGGCTCATTGCAATGCCTACGACTTTCGGTTGAAACTGCCTCCACACCCCCTAACCCCCACCCCCCACCTCAAGCCCAGAGCCCTCAGGGAACAGGATGAATCGTTGTTTCTCACATGCCGAGATCACATTTACTGCTGTCTAATCATCGAAACTTTTATAAAAGCTATGAGACAGAACTTGTCCTTAACCCTCAAGCGTAATTCATCGGCAACAGCACCCTAAATGCAACTGAAACTGTCCTCGAGGTCCCGGGGCTGTGACTACGGCGCTGTCCCCTGCGGGTGTCGGGCAGGCTAGGACGGGCAGAAGGGTCCTCCTCCCCCACGTGCAAAGCTCCCGCGCCCCTTCATTGAGGGTTCAATTGACTGAGCAAGTTAAGTCTCTACACAGAGCAGGCTGTGGGCAGCATTATCGCCCCTGGGGGGTCCCGGGCCAGTGGTTCTCTGACGCCAGGCAAACGTCCTGGCCGAGATGAGAAGAGAAATGAATGCTGGTTGCCGGGGCTCTTGTACACCAGGCACAACACCATCAGTGCTTTTCCGAGTCCTCACCGGGACCAGCTAGGCCAGGGGTGGGGAACCTTTCTCTGCCAAGAGCATTTGGCTATTTATAGCATCATTCAAGGGCCAGGCAAAATTATCAACTTCAAAATTAGCCTGTTCTATGTGGTCAAACATTTCATTAACGCACCCCTAATGCCTTGGCAGGGCCAGACCAAATGATTTCGTGGGCCTTATGCGGCCCATGGGATGGACGGTCCCCATCCCTGTTTTAAATCATAGCATGACTAGGTTCCTGGCATGCTATGTACTTATTATTTGTTTATTTCCCGCCTCTTCCCAGGAGCATGCAGTTGTAGGAAGCAGCTGGCTTGTCTGCCTTGCTTAGGGGCTCGATAAGTGTTTACTGAATGAATGAGCCAAGCACAGTTACTTCAGATATCAGGTCGCTTTAATCCTCCGCGCCCACAAGTGAGGTAAAGTCCTTCTACAGACAAGGATGCTGAAGGCGGTTACTGCATGGAGAGCACGGTGCCTCCGACCAGCGGCCCAGGTGAGCTCAGCCCTGCCCATCCCTGTGACACTGGGCAGGTCACCAACCAATCGCTGAGGCTCCGTACCTGGACCTGGCAGTAATGATAGCAGTACTGTCTATGGAGTTGCTGACAGAAGCTCAATCATATAAAAAGCTTAGAACGTTCATGGCTCGCAGCAGCGCTAAACAAGAATCAGATAAATAGCATCTCAGCTGAGGAACCTTACAAAAATAACCAAGTTCCTCATTCCGATTTCGTGCTCATGTGACAAGCTCCTGGTTACAACCCGGCTTCCCGGTTCACCGTCTACAAAGGAAGTAACCACACAGGTGGCTCCCCCGGCCTGTGTGACCAGCTACGCGTTGCTCATCACACACGAATCCACCTGTGTTCCTGTTTGACGGGCTAACAAAATCCGGGATCTGAACCAACAGGACTGAGGCCCAAACCCGGACAGCATCACAAAGGCACACCTTGTGTGGTTGCTTAGCAACCTCCTAGCCACCGTCTCCAAACACTACAACTGTTATCCAACTCTCCATCACACGAGCTGTTTAGCTGGGAGAAGGAAGTGCCATCACCGAAGACACCTCTTCTCTGATCAGCAGAAGATGGTGAGAGGTTACAGGGGAAGTGTATCCAGGCAAACACGACTGTCTCACGAGCAAAAGCCCCCACACTGTCCTCCGCACACACTGCTTCCGAGGTGTGTGGTGACCGTTTTAGAGACAGCCTGCTGGTCCAGGTTTCGCTCGAACCCAGGAGATGGCCTGTGTCACCTCACAAAGGGCCTCCCCCCGATGTGGAGGGCAGAGCCACATGCCCGGGCCGCTGCACGTTACCTTGCCCTGATGGTCGTGTTTCATTTCCCAGCCCCTGGGCAGCTCCAGCTGTTTGTTGGCGAACATGTTGAGAAATCCCACAAGGTCCCGGTTGTGCTGGTAGCGTTCAAAGTGGTGGGTGTCCCGCCGGACTTTGGTGATCATGTGCTTCAAACACGTGTTGTTTGTAAACATGCGGTAGGCACTCTGGAGAAAAGATGGAGAACCAAGGTTAACCCCTGGGGCAGGCAGGAGCCACATATACACATGGGTGTGTCTGCTCCTCTGGTGGGCAGAGAGCCTCCCACGTAGCTCTAGACCAGCCGTGGGCAAACTACGGCCCGCGGGCCGGATCTGGCCCGTTTGAAATGAAAAAAACTAAAAAAAAAAAAAAAAGACCATACCCTTTTATGTAATGATGTTTACTTTGAATTTATATTAGTTCACACAAACACTCCATCCATGCTTTTGTTCCGGCCCTCCGGTCCAGTTTAAGAACCCATTGTGGCCCTCGAGTCAAAAAGTTTGCCCACCCCTGCTCTAGACCCACACACGGGAAGGGCAGACACAGAACAACATGTTTTGATCAAAATCATATGGAAAGGCTACAGAAAGCAAGGCTGCCTTTTCCAATGAGGTTTAGGTATCTAGTGAGTACGAAGGCCATGGAGTCTCATTCTGTAGGGAATGTCAGATCCGACGTTTTCACCTAACTTCAGTTTTAGGCATAAAAAAAAAAATACATAGTCAAAATCACACCAGGCTGAAGACAAATATACCACCTTCCAGTGAGCCCCCAAGAAGCCAGCTTCCCTCCAGCACCGGGACAGATCACTCACGTGAGTGCCCACGAAGCAGCTGGCACACACTTAGAAGTCAGGTGGTGGGGGAAAGTGCTCGGCCATGTGCTTGAATATGAGAAGCACATGCAATGGGGCTGAGCTGCTCTCACAGTTGAGCTGTGTTCATCTGAGACCACAGGAGAGTGAGGCATAGGCTCTGGGAATGGAATGGAAGACAGCACTATCTGGATTTTATACCTCTTACATATATATATTCTTTCCATTTTTCCTGTATATGTGTATATACAGACACACACACACACACACACACACACACACACACACACACACACACACACACACACACACACACAAATATATGGCCCAATTTATATTATTGAAAATGCACATGTAATAAAATTCGACTACAAAACCACACAAAAAAGTGTTTTGTCAAAAACGCCACAGTCTTCATCTCTATGCTACCTAAGGAATATCCTGAAAACGGACCATAAGCCATGGGTGGTCCACATAGAAGTCGGCCAACGAACATTCACGGCACAATACCATGTGCCAAGGAGGGAACAGGAATAACTATGAAACTGACCTGGCCAGGAATGCTCTGTCCTAGAATTAAACTCTCTTCTCAGGTCGGTTCAAAGGGCTTTTAATCCCTCTTCCCTGGATCTGGAGACCTACAGGTTTTACTTCCTGGGTTATGTTAATTTCCGTCTAAGACAGACTAAGGCAAACCCCACAGAAACCAGAATCCCTGGACATCATTTCATTCTGCCTCTGCCATGCCCAGTACTGTGGTAGTGACTGAGGATAATAGATAAGTGAGTATGAGGACCATCCACATTGCTCCTAAGTGTCCAGGGTCCCTTGAGACGTGTCATGTCCAGGTCAACGCATTCATTGCCAATGTGAGTCCCTCTTGAGCTTTCTTTCCTTTGGCACAGTGACTGGCAATGTTTGGAAAGGGACCCAGCCTGGGCCCCTGGGGTCTCTGAGTGGCTACAGAGATCATAGAACCCTGACAATCCAACTTGCAATGCGAAACACAGCTTTGTTAGTTTGTCAATGAGATGTGCTATTTGCCATTACTGACATGTAACCTACACTATCCTATATAATAAAAGCCTAATATGCAAATCGACCAAATGGCAGAACGACTGGTTGCTATGACGTGCACTGACCACTAGGGGGTAGACGCTCAATGCAGGAACTGCCCCCAGCCCACAGGCCCCAGGCCAGCCAAGGTGGGTGCCAGTGGAGGCCCCCCGATTGCCCCACCAGTCACTCCACAGATTGGCCCTGATCACCAGCCAGGCCTAGGGTCCCTGCCCATGCACAGATTTCGTGCACCGGCTTCTAGTATAAAACTATTATGTAGTTATTCTGATTGATTCACTCATTATATACTTTTTATTTTGCATTAAAATATTTTCTCGCTTTCGAGACGAAAGGAAGGAAAGAGGGAAGGAAGGAAGAACACATTGAACCATTCTCAAATACTAGCGTAGTCTAGTTCCCTAATATGCCTGAGTATACAGTATTTGGAGGTCACATTTCAACCTGCCTAACCGAAAGCAGGCTCTGACGGCTGTGAGAAACTGAGGTGCCCAGCACAGAGTCTGCCAAGCCGGCATGCCTGCACAGGGCTATGGGCAATTAGAGGGCATGAGAGAAAAGAAGGCGATAGCATGAAAGCAGAGATGGAGGCTAATAAAAGCAGTCGAAGGCTGTGAGAGGCGAACGTTAGCTAATTAATAATAGCTTAGATGGCTGACCCTGCCTTGGCGCTGAACGAACACTCGGCAAGGCATCTGTTTGCTGCACTTGGCTCTGAGCGGCGATCTATTTCCACAGAAGGCCCTGCAAGCTCAGAGGCCCAAGACCACACCGACCTGTCTGGTGGCAACGGCAATGAGCTCCCAGGTCACAGTGCCCAGTACGTCTCTTCGGGGACAAATGATGGTGGGATAACTCCATCCAATAAATCATTACATTAGCCATTGTTGTAAATCGGCACATCTCTTGATCCCCTCATTTCTCTCTCTCCACATTAAAGCAACTCAATAGGCCACATCCTGACCTTTATCTGGAGCATCAGGACTGCTCCTCACTCGCTACAGGGAAGAAGCAGAACTTCATTAGGACAAGCAGTGGCCGTAATGAAGTGAGGAGCCCGCCCCAGCCTCCGGCTGGAAGCGAGTCCCTGGGGTTGGACAGCTCTCCGCACCTGAGTCTCGGGCTGCTCTTCTAATTAATTGCGGCCTTTCATCTTCCTCCTCTCCACTCAGTGAGACATGTAATAGAGTGCCAAGCTCAACTGATCTTTGCAAAAAGCATCGACCAAAGCAAATTAAGTGTAAGGAAGATTTCTCTCTTTAGGAACTGGCAAGCAACCTCGAGCACCAGTGGTTTTCCCAGGCTGTGCAACATGCAGTGACTATTAGGGCCCATGCAGAACACTTGGCCAAACAGAAACACCCCTCCAGACGCTACACTTTGATGAAGAAACTACATATAGGTTTATTCATATACTAGAGGCCCAGTGCAGGAAATTCGTGCACAGTGGGGCAGGGAGGGGGTCCCTCAGCCTGACCGGCACCCTCTCCAATCTGGGAGCCCTCAGGGGATGTCCTACTGACAGCTTAGGCCCTCTCCCCATGGTTCTCTGCTGTCTGCGGGGCCCGCTTGGCTGCTCCCGGGTTGCCGCAGCAACGGCCAAGCGGGCCCTGCTCTTGCAACCACCCCCCGGGACTGGAGGACTCCAGCGGACTGGGCACTGCCATATTTATGTTGGAGTGACAGTTAATTTGCCGCAGCGACGGCCAAGCGGGCCCTGCTCTCGCGACCACCCCCCGGGACTGGAGGACTCCAGCGGATGGGGCACTGCCATATTTATGTTGGAGTGACAGTTAATTTGCATATTACTTTTATTAGATAGGATAAGTCTATTCTATTTTTGAATATATTTTACATGTTATTCAATATATATACTATTTGTGTATATGTGCATATATTTATGTACATATGTATATATATACATATGAATCAAAAACATATTAATACACTCAGTTAATATTGTCCTATAGTGAAGATTCTAGTCACAGTCCTGTCACTCATGACAGAGACAAAGGAAGTCATTTAAGCTCTGCCTCAATTGGCCCAGGTGTAGGATGAGATGATAACTGTCCTGCTCTCTTCATAAGTCTGTAGGATTCAAATCCAGTGGGACAAGGATCTAAAACAGCCGTGGGCAAACTACGGCTCGTGGGCCGGATCTGGCCCGTTTGAAATGAATAAAACTAAAAAAAAAAAAAAGACCGTACCCTTTTATGTAATGATGTTTACTTTGAATTTATATTAGTTCACACAAACACTCCATCCATGCTTTTGTTCCGGCCCTCCGGTCCAGTTTAAGAACCCATTGTGGCCCTCGAGTCAAAAAGTTTGCCCACCCCTGATCTAAAAGATCTATAAAGAGGTAAAAATAACTCTAAAAATACAAAGCATACGTAAGTAAATGAATATATATGGGATTATACCTACCATATCTATAACAGATGAATGATAGTAGTGAAGTTGTTTTCTACTCTGAGAACTTGGACGATCTTGAGCCAGAATCCCACTTCCTATGAACTGAAGAAGGGTCTCATCCCTTTTCATGAATTACGTGCTAAGCCCTGACCTAAAGACCTCGAGGACACAGAGATGAGCACGGCATGATGACTCAAAATGATGGAGAAGGAGAATCGCAGGGGCAGGAGGGAGGAAGAGGCTCGCCGAGGGAGAAAGCAGAGTTGGGGAAACAAAGGCCACAGGGGGGTGAAAGCACTGAATCCCACCGACAGGATGAGCAGAGCTAAGGACAGGGGTCCAGAGAGCCAGGAACACTGAGCAGGTGGGACCGGAGCGAAAGCGCGGACAGCGACAAGGAAAAGAGCCTCTGTTCTCTCTCGTCTCATGGTCCTCACTGGTGAGGACCCCTCTCTGTGCGGGGGTTGTTCTCTGCTGTGCTGTGTCCTGGTCTCATAGAAAAAGGTGCTTCACTGTGAAGGGATGTGATTTCCCACCTGAAACGCAGGAGGTTAGGGCAGCGCAAAGGGCCTTGCTTCACAGCACAGTCTCGGGGCAACGCACAGGCTGAGCTCCCCGGAAGCTGCTGCGTGTAAGGCGAGTCGGCAGTCGGTTGTTAATAGCAGACAGAGCCCCTCTGAATCTCTAAATGGCACAAGTTTTGTTTTCCTTTGATGTGATTTAAAACATACTTTTTGGTTAGTCCTTCTCTGTCCCAAAACGCCCTTTCCCAGCCTCCCTCTTGGTGATGTCTTCCCGGCAAGAAATGAACGCCCGATGGCTGAGTGACCCGTCAGCTCAGTGGTCACCTGGATGTTTCAGTGCAATTGTGTTAGAGTCACACTCCTTAGAGCGGAATGTGTGTCGTCTGCTTCAGTGTCTGAGGTGTTAGAAGTGAAAAATATTAAGAGCAACAGAGGGGAATTCCACTGCGATTGGGCAGTGGAATAAGACAAGGACATGTAAACATCCAGTTTGTGTCAATCAACCGATTCCTTTTGTGGCAGGTTTTGCTGTTGCTGTTTTATGGTGACTATATGTCCTGCATCACCTGGCCCGGTCTGTTCTGTTTAATAACACAGGTAAGCACGTTACTGCTAAACAAAATCTACCTTTCATATTTCAAAAATCCTTCATCGGGAATAGGTTTTCCACATTCACACTTGAAAAATATCATCATTGCATCTACAGCAAATATCTCTCACCTGTGGGAGCAGATGTGAGCATCTGTACACCTTAAAGAAGTTCATTATAAACAAAATCAAGTAACACTGCTAGGATATGGAAACAGCCCTGCCTTACACAGTCTGTCTTTATTTTTACCTTACACGTTTTGTCTATATTTTTAATAATAGGGATTTTACATTGTTCTCATCCAGCTAAGGAGTAAAATGGAGGGAAAATTTAACTTCTTGACCAAAGGTATTAACTTAACTCAATTCATCTATTTTGCAATAGTAGGAATACCTGACTTGCAAAAATATATTTATATATTTTAGAACAATGTTTTTCTTCATTAGCTCTTTGAGTGCCAACCAATATCCTAGGAACTATGCTAAAATCGCCAAGGCATTTTTGCTGATTTTACAGCAGTTTAGGAAAAAAATTATGAATTGCAAGTAAATGAAGTTACATATCCAAAAACTTAAGGAAACCTTTACTACATTGACATATTTAGCAATATCATCATCACTAACAAAAGCAGACTTAGAACTGGACGCCATTTCAAAGCTTTGATAGCGCTCCCGGCACTTTTGGCAAAAGACAGGAGGAGCGCGGTCGCGCTCCCCGGCACTCTAGGGGTTAAGCACTAAAAAGTTTATGTGGTGGAATTAATGTATTTCTAGAGCTTATTAAAAGCCAGAGTAATAATTATTTGGCATGTATTTGGCAACATTATTCAGTTGCATATAACTGATATATTTATGTGTGAGAATTATTAGACACACATAGGCATACCATCTATAAAAGACATGACACTAATAATTAAATCTTGAGTTATCAGGAGAAATGATTTATTGGGACAATTTGGAAGAAATCTGATCACAACCAACAGAGGGCAGTAGAATATATCTTAAAGCAACCATAATGCAAAACAGAAAAAAACACCAATATTTTGTTTTCCAATTTTTCGTTAGAGTTATAACAACCATATATCTACTTAATTATGTTCTTCTCAATAAAGATGATTAAGTAAAATACTGCTATATGAAATCTATGTTTTTATGACTAGCTTAACACATAAACTGATAACTTCAAATCATAAAAAAGAGAACTAGGAAAGCTTTTAAATTAATATACTCCTTTAGTATGCTGAACATTTTCAATAATATAAACAGGGAATTTATTGGAGCAGTTGTAGATCATATACAACTCAGGCAAAAAAAAAAGGCTAGATAATAAATCTTAAAATAAGGAAACCAAGTAAAAGTTTGTTTTGTAACATTTTCCATTAACCTAAGAAAAAGAAGAAATGCCAGCAAGTAATGCCTTTTACCAAAAATTGGCTGACTTATCCCCATAAATTCATATCTTGAGACCATGAGCAAGAATCATCCAGCTACTATAATTCCTACGATGCATAAATCCAGGAAATACCCAGCAGGGTTTCAATCTTGCAGATGTGCTGAGATGCACAGCATCGATCATTTTGCAGCCAGGAACGAATGCAGTTCAGGCAGGAAAAGCAAACACAACTTAAATGCTTTAGGAAGAATTGTTTAAAAACAAGATGGGCTTCCCAGCAAAAGAAGATTTAAAACCATGCCCACAAAAAGAGTACGGACCACCAAAGCTAACATGCAAACCAAATAAACAAGAAACCTGTAGTCTGCTGCGACTGCTCACCCGTTAAAGTAAGTTAGTTGTCAGCAGTCCTGCTGAATTATGGTGTGCCGAAGGCAGTGACGTCGTTAAATGCAACATCTCTTTATACGTGGAAATCCCAAATTATGGGTCACAGACCACTTACATCAGCATCACTTAAGCCAGTGGTTCTCAACCTTCTGGCCCTTTACATACAGTTCCTCATGTTGTGACCCAACCATAAAATTATTTTCGTTGCTTCTTCATAACTGTAATGTTGCTACTGTTATAGATCGTAATGTAAATATCTGATATGCAGGATGGTCTTAGGCGACCCCAGTGAAAGGGTCGTTCGAACGCCAAAGGGGTTGCGACCCACAGGTTGAGAACCGCTGACTTAAGGGGTCTTAAAAAAATGGGGGGCTCTTGGGACTTACACTACACCTATTAAACCAGAATCTCTAACGTTTGGAGACCAAGAATATGCATGTATTTATAAAAGTCTACTGAGTTTAAAAACTGCAGCCTGGTGGTCCTTCACAGCATAAACCCTGGAGTCACTATCTCTGAAACGTTACCCTCCATGATACCACTGAGCTGTATGACCTCGGGGATAGTATTTAGCCTCTCTGTGCCTCAGTTTCCTCATCTGGAAACAAGGGCTTTTCATCTAACTCAAAACTTGGGAGGAATGGGTCAAATCATATAGAGTGCTTAGCACGGTGCTTGGGCCACACCTGGTGCTCAGTAAACATCAGCTATCGTCATTCCTACTTTGCCACACACACACACACACACACACACACACACACACACGGAAGATGTCCTATGGCCCGCTGCGTTTTCCAGCACATCCTTCCCGATGCGATACTCACGGGGTTCGAGTGTAGCACGGTGAAGAACTCGGGGCTGATGAGGAACTTCACGGGGGGAGACTGTAACAGCAACGTGAGCCTGGATCTGGAGGTAGAGTGCGGCAGGACGTTCTCCCGGCGGAAGTCTGCGTGGGGCAGACCAGACGGGCGTTCAGGGAGAGCGGTCCACGCGACAGAAACATACCTATGCGCGTCCACCTGGGGACACCTTCATCACTCACATCACTCGCTCTATTGCTTTATCCCCCAACACTTCCATCTCTGATGTACATTCACACAGAAAACCTGATGGCTCTTCATTAGACTAAAGTGAAATTGAGGGTATTTCCGGTCAGTTCACACCTGAGTGCATCCGATGGTGTTTTACGTGACCGGACTCGATCTTTGCCCACCAGCCCACAGATCCAGAGATTAAAGTAATTTATTTCCTATGTGGGTTTGTGATTCTTTTCTCAGTACTGACACAAAGTCCAGGATTAAGGAGGAAGAGGTCCCTGGTGAATTCTACTTTTGGAGCTGGATTACCAGATCGTATCGAAGATCCAAAGTTCTCTACGAGAAAAGCCTCACTTTTTGGCAATCCTTACTTCATCTGTGTTCTGCTTCTGTGCTAGGACAGCACCCGCCCCTAGCCCCCAACCCCCACGCGCCGCTTGTACCTGCGCTGGCTTGGTGGAAGTCGGTCTCCTCCCCGGCCCCATCAATGGCGGTGGTGTTTTCCTCGGGCCTCTCGTTCGTCATGGTTCTGCGGATGCTCTGATACCTAAAAGCAGGAGCTTCGTCATATCACAGCAGCCCTGAGATCTGGGGCTCAACCCCTTCCCCGAGCCCCAAGTTTCCGCTGTCATCCCTGCCTCGGCCACTTCCTCCCAAACCTCCATCCCCTGACCGGCTAGGCCAGGGGTGGGCAAACTTTTTGACTCGAGGGCCACAATGGGTTCTTAAACTGGACCGGAGGGCCGGAACAAAAGCATGGATGGAGTGTTTGTGTGAACTAATATAAATTTAAAGTAAACATCATTACATAAAAGGGTACTGTCTTTTTTTTTTTTTTTAGTTTTATTCATTTCAAACGGGCCGGATCCGGCCCGCTGGCCGTAGTTTGCCCACGGCCGGGCTAGGCCATCTCTCACTTAAATAAATCACGTCGCATTGGATGTCTTCTGTCCATTGCTTGTGGACATTTTCCTAACAAATTTTTTAAAAATTGTGGCCATCACAGCCATCTTCCCACTTCGAATTCCTTCTGAGGTCCCTCAATAAAGAACATAGGTGAGCCCTGATGTAGCTCGGTAGGTGAGCAGCGACCTATGAGCCAGGAGGTCACGGTTTGATTCAGGACAGGGCACATGTCTGGGTAGTGGGCTCAATCCCCAGTGTGGGGCATGCAGGAGGCAGCCGATGAATGATTCTCTCTCAACAGTGATGTTTCCCTCTCTCTCTCCCTCTCTAAAATCAATAAGAGTAGTTTTTAATAAAGAACACAGGTGCACACTGATATAAGTGGTTACTGGATTTTATCCAAAGAACTTTTAGCCCAGAAATTGATCTACGATGGGAATTATCTCTCTCATTATGCAATTTTCTACAGTATGTAACATTATGGTATAAAAGTGTGTACATCAAATATAAAATGCTGTATATACTTAATTTCAATTATTGATATGTAGTTAAATCACTTAAAAGACATCAGTAAAGTGTCCTATAAGAGAAAAAACAATTGTGGTCCTTAACCAAAGAAAACTAAATCCCTCTGTTGTTCAAGAAGAAACAACTTTTTGCTCTGTAGCAATCAGTACCTGAAAAGGGACAGATTAAAAAGCTCCCACTGATAATAAGGATGCATCACGCATGAGCGGGGGTTCCAGATATTTAAAAATGTATTTGGCTTACTAAAAAGCAATGCCTTGGGTTGACAAACAGGGTCAGCATCCTACATTTCCTTTCCAGTTTCCAAACCAGCGGTGTGTGCGTGCGTGTGCACGTGTGTGTGTTTGTGTGTGCGTGTGCTGTAGGTGGTGGTGGTGTGGGGGGGTATTATTATTATTTTTAACCAAGATATGTTCAATAAAAACCTATGAATCAAAAGACGTAGCACCTACACCTTAATGACAGGACACACGGAGATGACAGCGAGACGCCCGTGTTTCCTGCCTCGCACCAGGTAACCATGAGCTCAACCCCAGCGCAGACCCGGGGCAGCGCGCGCCCTCACCTGCGGTTCAGCTGCTCCATCTGCTGGATGGAGTTGGACCTCTGCAGCACCTGCGGGGCGGGGGGTGCCGTGGGCCGCTGCCACGTCGTGGTCCTGTTCACGTGGTCCACGTAGAAGATCCTGCCGTGGCTGTCAATGCGCGCCTCCCAGTCTAGACAGCAGCAACGCACCCAGAGGGGTGAGGAGGAGCCGAGCCGCCCGCGTGGCCCATTCACTCAGCACCCGCTTCCCCTCGACACACTATCATCTGGGGCTACTGACACAGCCCTCCCCGCATAATCCACCACCTCCCCTCCGTCCGCACCTGAATCTGCTGTGTCCAGTTAGTGACCAGAGCCTCTGTGCACAATGCCAACCCTTTAAAGACTCTCTGAATGTACAGATCTGCCCACGACACTCATCCTTCAGAGATGAGCACTAGTATTTTAAAAATACAAGCCATTGGTATCCTAATGCTTTAGGTATTTCCATCAAAATTGGTATTGCTGTTTGTTTTCCCCAAAGCAAGATTTTTTTTCCTGTTTTCCCCCCAACTTACATAAAAATCTCATAGCTGGCCCTAGCCAGTTTGGCTAAGTGGATAGAGCATTGGCCTGTGGACTGAAGAGTACCAGGTTCTATTCCCATCAAGGGCACATGCCCAGGTTGCAGGCTCCAACCCCAGTAGGGGGCGGGCAGGAGGCAGCTGATCAATGATTCTCCCTCAGCATTGATGTTTCTCTCTCTCTCTCTCTCCTCCTTTCTCTATGAAATCAATTTTTAAAAAATTTTTAAAAAAATCTCACCGCTGGAAACTTCCACATGCATATTTACACACAATTTTAGTAAATAGTCTTCAGAAGGAAAGAATGCAACCCAGTCGGCACACAGCACCGCTGGCTCCGCACTTCCATTCACAGGTTTCCAAAGATGAACACATCGTCAGAGCGAGGGTAACTACTTGCCTCCCACCGCCAATCAGCACGATGTTTTAAAAGACTGTTTCACTGTATGCGTGAGCGGCCTCATTGATGAAGTGTGTGCGTCTTTGTAAACAAACATATAAGTGCATGTTCCGTGCACACAGCTGGCAGACGGGTCCTCGGAGCCAAACGCCCCAGCTCCGTGACCCTGTCCAAGGCTATTCCCCCATTAAAATACCCAGAGCGTGAGCTCATGTTTTCAAAAGGCAAAACTTTAGTCTCGGTGGCAGTCGGGAAGAGTAATTTACAGGGGAAAACAGCCGAGGTCTGCTCCTTAACCAGGTGAGTCCTCGCACATTTCTATTTCTATCCTCATTGTTTTTCCACATTAAGAAGCCCCTTTCTCCTAAGCAGCTTGATTATTTCAAAACGCTCCTGTGATTGCGCAGCTTATCCACAGACCACAGGCCTCCCCCTGGGGACCCGGCGGAAGCACGTCTGCCCCGACCACCATGGCACTGCTCTGGAGGCGAACGGGGCAAGTATTCCCCAAGTCCGAGGGCTGGCGAGGCTGCATGCGCCACCCCAGCCGGCACCAGACAATCAGGGAGGGCTGCCTGGGGGAGGGGGTGGGGAGGGAGCGAAAGGTCTTTTCTTCGTTGATCTCAACACATGGTGATGTCTGACATGTGGCAAACGAAAGGAAAACTGGGCTGGAGAAAAGCACCACACAGACAACACAAACCCCTCGAAGCCACTCAGGCCCGGAGGTAACAGACGCACAAGGAGCCAGCGAGCCAGCCCGCCCGGTCTGAGTTCTTCGGGCCCAGCCGCACCCCCTTCAACAGGACACTCCCAACCTGCCACCCGCTGAAGAGGAGCAGCCACAGGATCGATCGCGTTTCCAGGGCCCACTTTCCAAACCCTTGGGTCCACTCCGTTGTTTTGCTCTGCTCCTTGCATACGTTCCCATCCCAAATGTTTCTGAGAACCAAGTATTCCCATCTCGGCCCTTGCTCAGTGGAGCTGCCATACCCCAGGCATCCGCTCTACTATAACAAACCAAACCAAACGTCCATGGACACAAGCGGCCGCCCCTCCCCGGGAATGTGTGCCGTCGCTTCCAATGAAAAACAAACAGGATAGGTCACCTGGGGGGATAACAGAGCGAAAGCAACGTGCAGGAAGCAGAAGAGTGACGCTGCCGAGCCCCCCAGATAAGGTTATGACTACAATTTGGCTAAATTTTCTGGCAGCTAAAGCCGAAAAGTAAGCACATTGCCATTTTCTGACCAAAAAAAAAAGCAAAAAACTTGTCTTCAAAGATGGAACTTTTTCCTTGAACAAACTAAGTAAGAATTTTCCCCGAGAAATATTGGTCTGAAGTACAAAAGTCAGTGGATCAGATCTATGGTTCTGGAGCCCGGAGAGCAGGTCCCTGCCCCTTCGGGGGTGACAGGAAGGGGGGAAAAGGACTGGGAGGTGCCAGTGGTGGGGCTGGTGGCACAGGTGCACTGGTTTGGGGGTACAGCAGGCTGAGGTCCTCCCTGCCTCGTGTGTTTGAATAAAAAGTTGTAAAGGATCTCAAATAGCTGTATATTTTGTGCCTTGATCTTTAATTTAGAAGAAAGTCGCTTTTTAGATAAAAAGTATCCATTCTTTTCTCAAAACTCACTTTTAAACCCTAGAAAACAAGAGTTTCCTTAGCCTTAAACATAGTAGAAACTGTGAGATTAAACAGAAGATCTGAAGGATGAGATGAAGCGGTGTGGGGACAGGCCTCAATCTATTAACTCATCCAGTATCACATAACCACCCCCATCCATTTTTGCAGGTTGAACGCGAGGAAACAACGCTTACGAACTTTCCTCCCATTCATCAGTCACTCATTAAATCGGATATACTATTGCATTGCCTTTTTACTTCTGAAGAGATCCATTTATTCAAATGAACTACCAATGGCTCCTATTTTTAAAATCCTGAAATGTATTTAGGAAATGAAAAGAGCAGCGTGTACACAAATGCACTGACAGATCACAAAGAGTGGTCGTCATTTCAGCAGGAAAGGACCTGTCTTTTATAAAATACAATCTAGAGGCCGAAATCACAGTCCAGCAAAAATCAGAGCAACTGGATATGGTCAGGGGGCCGCCATCTATCCACGCAGGGATGCGATGCGAGGCGGTGCCTGCTCCAGGCCCCGTGACTCTGTTTACCTGCTATGCACCCACACATGCATCTACACGAAGCTCCTCGGAATTCGCCCCTGGTGTTCCCAATTCACTCTCCTCCCGTGAGATCTAAGTATCTCCCAGGAATACGTTTCTTTCCTGCCTCTGAGCTTTTCTCCAAGGGTTGACAATAAGGGAGTTCTTTCTCCCCCTCTCCCCCCTTGCTTATGATGACACAAGGATTAATCTCTTGGTTGATTTTTAAAAACTGCTTAAAATACATGTTTCCTAGGAGTAGCCGCCCTCGGCTACCCAGGTGTATGCACAAGAGATGTGCACAGCAGAATTTCAAACGGTTGGGCCAATATTTGGACAAACTGGACATAGCCCCACCCTGCTTTTCTGCCGGCACTCCCCGAACCTCACCACTCACATGTTGGCCTTTAAGGCATACTCCCCTGACCCACCCTAGGTCCCATCACTTTTAAAGTTAAGAAGGCCAAAGGCGTCCGCCTCTTGCCAGGATCACATATAAGATGGGTGAGAGGGAGTGACCAAGAAGGGAAAGCAATACGGTAGAAAAATGTCTTTTCCAACAATATGATCCCCAAAGCAGTGGCTACTGAGTGTTACTTTTGTTCATCAGAATGCTTTGCTCTCTGGGGGAAATACTGCTTTCAGGAATCCCGGGAGCGAGCACAGTGTTAAAATTATGCCCCGGTGACGCCTGGCCGTGGGCATCACTAGACCTGTGACTGCAGGTGTAGAGCTAGCTCCCAGCGTCCCCAGCCCTCAGCCTTCCAGGGATATGCGCTTCCTGATCATGGAAGAAGCGAAATATCTTTCAAGTCCCCAGACCACGGTCATGCTCCAAGTAAATGGTTAATGTGTGAAATGACGAACACCTCTCTGTATACGAGAAACCCAGGCGCCTGGACTTAGTGATTTAAAACGCTGCCAGTGAATGAACAGCCGTCTATCACACAGACAGGCTTTTCCTAAGAGACTGAACCAAACTGCCCACCAACTGAGAACACACGCTGCCATTAGGCGCACGTTAAAACATGTATTATAATCCCACTAACATTCCCTCCATCTGACATACCTGATTCTCTTCCCCTGAGGCACTACTTACTCCCCCGGGCACTACTTACTCTCTACCGTTCCCAGCTGCCCTTTCATTCAACAGCACAGAGCTCGACAGGGGTCACCTTCCATAGGGGTCAACATCCACACAGGGTCACCTTCCACAGGGGTCACCTTCCACAGGGGTCACCTTCCACAGGGGTCACCTTCCACAGGGGTCACCTTCCACAGGGGTCACCTTCCACAGGGGTCACCTTCCACAGGGGTCACCTTCCACAGGGGTCACCTTCCACAGGGGTCACCTTCCACAGGGGTCACCTTCCACAGGGGTCACCTTCCACAGGGGTCACCTTCCACAGGGGTCACCTTCCACAGGGGTCACCTTCCACAGGGGTCACCTTCCACAGGGGTCACCTTCCACAGGGGTCACCTTCCACAGGGGTCACCTTCCACAGGGGTCACCTTCCACAGGGGTCACCTTCCACAGGGGTCACCTTCCACAGGGGTCACCTTCCACAGGGGTCACCTTCCACAGGGGTCACCTTCCACAGGGGTCACCTTCCACAGGGGTCACCTTCCACAGGGGTCACCTTCCACAGGGGTCACCTTCCACAGGGGTCACCTTCCACAGGGGTCACCTTCCACAGGGGTCACCTTCCACAGGGGTCACCTTCCACAGGGGTCACCTTCCACAGGGGTCACCTTCCACAGGGGTCACCTTCCACAGGGGTCACCTTCCACAGGGGTCACCTTCCACAGGGGTCACCTTCCACAGGGGTCACCTTCCACAGGGGTCACCTTCCACAGGGGTCACCTTCCACAGGGGTCACCTTCCACAGGGGTCACCTTCCACAGGGGTCACCTTCCACAGGGGTCACCTTCCACAGGGGTCACCTTCCACAGGGGTCACCTTCCACAGGGGTCACCTTCCACAGGGTCACCTTCCACACAGGGGTCACCTTCCACAGGGGTCACCTTCCACAGGGGTCACCTTCCACAGGGGGTCACCTTCCACAGGGGTCACCTTCCACAGGGGTCACCTTCCACAGGGGTCACCTTCCACAGGGGTCACCTTCCACAGGGGTCACCTTCCACAGGGGTCACCTTCCACAGGGGTCACCTTCCACAGGGGTCACCTTCCACAGGGGTCACCTTCCACAGGGGTCACCTTCCACAGGGGTCACCTTCCACAGGGGTCACCTTCCACAGGGGTCACCTTCCACAGGGGTCACCTTCCACAGGGGTCACCTTCCACAGGGTCACCTTCCACAGGGGTCAACATCCACACAGGGGTCACCTTCCACACAGGGTCACCTTCCACAGCCCCTTCCCACCCCAACCCTTATCCTGGTCATACACTCATGCTTTAGGGTCACCAGGGTCACCTTCCACACATATGGCCACAAGGTAATGAAGGAAACAAAACAACAACAGAAGGAGGAGGAAGAAAAGGAGGGGCATACGTTAACTAGGAAAATAAATTACAGCTCGGACGGTGTGGCTCCGTGGTTGAGTGTCGGCCCATGAACCAAGAGGTCACAGTTCGATTCCCTGTCAGGGCACATGCCCAAGTTGTGGGCTCAATCCCCAGTAGGGGGCGTGCAGGAGGCAGTCCATTGATGTTTGTGTCTCGTCAATGTTTCTATCTCTTTCTCCTTCTCCCTTCCTCTCTCATTTGTGTCTCATCACTGTTTCTATCTCTTTCTCCTTCTCCCTTCCTCTCTCTCTCAAATCAATAAAAATATATATTTTAAAAAATAAAGTTCAGAATAAGAAAACCCTTCCCAGTTCTGAGTCTGTGCTATGTAGGCCGATGAAACTGTCCTTTGATTTGTTGGTGCATCTATAATGGAACATTGTTTAAGGAATCATCCTATTGAGCCACATTCGTTGACACACAATACAATTTTTATGTGTGCATTTGCACCCCAAGACACTCAGAGACACGGCAAAAACGTTACACCTGATGCCAAGCCCACACTCCTTCCTCCTCTGAAAGTCTCACACGAGCAGGTGAACCTTCAGGTCCCTGAAAACCCCTGCGGGTCACCCTGACCTTGAAGCTGCCGGCCTGCGTGGTTTTGTATCTACAAACTCCAGTCCTAACAGAGATGCATTGTGACGCTTGGTTTTGCTCTTATGCTGCCCAGACAAGGGCCTTGTTGCTGCGCATGTGTGGGCCCGTGCAGTTCTCACCTGTGCACCTGCCCTCGGGCATCTAGGCCCTCCAGGCCTGTCCTGTGTGGACAGGGCTCCCCCAGAACCCCCCCCCCCATGGGCCATCCTCCTGGGGAGAGCAGGTCCCCATAACGTATTCCTGAGGCGGAGCCTCAAGATCTATCATCTGAGTCTCAAGACTTCTTTGACAGGCCTCTTATCTCAGCATAAAAGGTCCATTGAAAAATATTAACAACGCTAACCACTGAGCCCCGGGGTGAAGAATTCAGGCCACAGTCAGCCTGCAGCATAACTTGCATTAACGGACAAAACCATCAGAGGCCTCTCTGGGCAGGCTGCTTGAGCCAAGCGCCATGCTGTCCCCCACCTCCTACCTCCAGTGGCGCCCTCCTCCTGGGCAGCGGCCCCTTCACCAGCCGCCTGGGCATCGCCGGCATCGCCCTCTTCCCGGGGCTGGCTCTCCACAGCGGCAGCC
>NW_005365832.1:56993-97551 GCF_000412655.1 Myotis brandtii
CGCTCTCGCCCTCGGGCCTGGTGCTGGCCTCGCTCACGCTCTCGGTCCGGGCGGGGTCGCTGGGTTCCGTCTCAGAGGACACCTGGGAGGGCTCCGAACCCTGGTCAAGGGACTCGGTTTCACTGGTGGCCCTCCGGCTCCCTCCCGACGTGTCCGGGGTGCCCGTGTCTGCCCCACTCGTGGGCGGGTCCACCTCTTGGGAGCCACAGGGCTCAGTGCCGTCCTGGTCCTGGTCCTGGTCCTGGTCCTGGTCTGCGCCGGCTGGAGACTCTGGACCCTCTTCGCTGTCCCCTGGGGCGGGGCCTGCTGGGGAGGAGCCCTCGGCCAGCTCCTCGGGGAGACCCTCCGGCTTCCCCTCCAAGGAAACGGCATCGTGCGTGGGGGCGTCCTCGGTCTCCAGCGGGGTGTCTTCCTGCTTCGTCTGAGAGGACAGGCTCCCGTCGTCAGTCCTCGATGGCCCGCCGAACATGATCAGGCCCCCCTCCTCCTCCAGGGACGACGGGGAGCCCAGGCCCGGCTGCAGCTCGTGGTCCTCCTCGTCGGAGTCGATGTGGAGCATGGCGCTGAGCCTCGTGTCGGTGGGGAAGCTGCTCCTCAGCTTCGAAAAGCCCAGGGCAGGGCGCGGGGCCCGGCCTGGCAGGGCCTCCGTGTTCCACGGCATCCAGGTAATCGTTGAGTGAGTCCTGGCCTCCGCGGGGCGGCGAGTTCCTTGAGGACATGGAGGTCAGATCCTCCGCGTCCATGTCCAGGGTGGAGCTAGTCCTGCAGGAGTGCTTGGGAGTCCCCTCGGCACTCTCCTCGGACACGGGCCCGTTGGAGCAGGCCGGGCCGTCGGGGTGGGTCCCGGCCATCTCCTCCTCGTCCGAAGGGCTGCCCAGGTCTCCGTTCACCGAGCCGACCCCGAGCATCGTGCCCACGGCTTCCGGGGAAGCATCTGAAGGAGAAAGCAGCGTTCATCAAAACCAAGCCCTCTCGCAAATTAACTTTTCATGTCCTATCCCTTCGTCAACCATCAGTTCATGGATGCAGTCCTCCCCCTGAGCCCTCTTCCCAGCATCGCTGACGCGCTAAGACTCACGCCTCACCAGGAACGGGCCTGTTGCCGGTCACTCTGACATACGAGGTGCACACGTTCACTACTGCGCACGGGCGACCGCCCGGCGCCCACATGCAGGCGTACGCACCTGAGAGACGTTTCTGACAAGCAGGCTCTTCGGGGCTGTGTGACCATCTCCAGGTCATCACTGGGTCGCTGTTTTTGTTTTCAGAACAGGACACCCATTTGATCCTATGCACATGCAAACTGACAACGAAGACGCAACGCGTTTTCCCACAGGGATGGACTTATCCCGGCATCTCACCTTCATGCAGGGAGGACGTCACCTCCACTTTAAACTGGAGGTACCCGCTCACGTGGTCGGCGGGCAGCCTTCTGCCGAGGTTGTAGCTCAGCATCTGGTCGCTGCAGAGGAGAAAGGGTTTTCGTCCTTCTACACTGGTGCCAGCCTTTGTTTTCTCCCCACAACCCCCCACCCTGCCCCGAATCCCATGTACTTCTCTTAACACTTACAGACTCATCCTGTATGATAAAGAGCTAATATGCTAATTAGACCGAACAGCAGAACGACCGTCCAGACGACCTTCCAGACGAGGCAGCCGGGGCTGTGAGGGCCGAGCCCATTGCACGAATTTCGTGCATCGGGCTTAGTAAGAAAATAACAGGCTCAAAGGCACGTTTGAGTCCAGTGTAATACTATTCACTCGAACAAGTGAATACTTAGATAAAAGGAAATCTGGTCAGCCCAACTGGCGTGGCCCAGTGGTTGAGCACTGACCTATGAACCAGGAGGTCACGGTTGATTCCCGGTCAGGGCACATGTCTGGGTTGGGGGCTCGATCCCCTCTGTGGGGCGTGCAGGAGGCAGCCAATCAATGATTCTCTCTCATCATTGCTGTTTCTATCTCTCTCTCCCTGTCCTTTCCTCTCTGAAATCAATAAAAATACATTTTTTAAAAAAGGAAATCTTGTCAGAAGGAAAATTATTAGTAAAAGCAGAAAATGCAGTACAGCGTGTGTGTGTGTGTTTTTAAGTCCACTGATTCGCTCCCTCATTGTGAAGGGTGCCCAGGGAGAGGACACTTTGAGAATCACGGAGGAGCTGTGAAAGGCCTGAAATGAGGGGATTTCTGGGCTCAGGTGCAGGCACAGTGGGCCTGGCTCCTTGGCACTGAGCACGTCAGGAAGCCGGTTCTGGAAGGACCCGCAGGCCAGGGCTCTCGCAGGCACGAGGTCCTGGGGGGCACTGTGTTCTGAAGAATGGGAGCTGGGGGATAGGAGGTGGCAGCCACGCCCTGACAGCTGCTCCCGCTGAGTGAAGGGCCGGGGCGCTGACCCTCCCCGTCCACCTGCACAGTAAGGGGGAGCTGGCCCTCGCTGATGGGGATGGGGCAGCTGGAGAAGCTGGATGTGCCCCTGGGGTGGATCTGGCTGCTGCCCTGGCAGGCGTGCTGAGGGGACCGCATGTGGGCAGGCCCAGGTTCTGCCCCACCTCGGCTCCTGGCTCAGGCTCCCAGCCTCCTCTGGGATGGAACTGTCTGTCTTTTCAATTCCGTGTCTATTTATCAACGTCAACTGCAATTACATCATGTCTTGGTATGCAAGCCACTTTCATTCCGCGTCTGACCTACATTTAATAAGGAAAGTAACCATGGCCTGGCCCCCAATCACTCCATCTCCGCTCTCACACTGCCCTCTGCTGGCAGCTGCAGGACACACCGCGCCGCTCCCCGCTGCTGTTTGCAGCAGCACTGCCAGCGCAGGGCCCCAGCAGGCGGTTTAGGGTTAATCTGCATCACTGTTTGTGCTTCTCCGCCCCCTCAGCACAGTGCTAAGGAGCCGCTATCTGTGTAAGAGCACGTGCTAATTAACGTGCAATCCCAGGTCAGCTCCCATGAAGTTCTTTGGCCCCATAGCAAGAATCTCATAAAACAATACTATACCCTTCACCTTTCTCTTTTTCTTCCCTAGAAACGTGGCAAGGATTTTTCTTGTCTTGACTGATGCCTCTAAATGCTTTGTTTCCCCAAACTGAGTCTCCCTGTGTGTCACTCACGCTCCGCTGGGGGCTCTGCCTGCTCTGCCTGCTCTGCTCTTTACCCCTCCCAGCATGCTCTGGGGGAGGCCCTGTTGGCTAGAGGCGACGGCACAGGGAGGAGAAGCAACCTGCCCCTGGCCAGACACGAGGGAGGAACAGAGCCAGGGTCAGAACAGGGATTCACCTAACACGGAAGCCCGGCCCTGCTCTCACCACGTCCCATCTGACTCATCCTGCCTCTGGCGGGGACACATTACTGTGAACGGTGTATGATACACTATCATGCGCTCTAATTATGGGGAAGAAGTGCCCAGGAGCTCTCACTACCTGCCTGGAGCGTTCCTCACCGATGGCAGCGCAGCAATGACGCGGCCTGGACGGGACGCGCCCGGACAGAGGCAGGCCCGCCCTCCCTGAAAACAGCCGGCTTCACGAAAAGGCACCCAAAGCAGGTGGATCGCGAGGAGCCCCGGCTCACCCTGCACCGCCCCTGTGAGCCCCCACTGTGTCCGACCGTCTCGGCCTCCCACACAGAGTAAGGGAGACCCGGCATTTTTCAAGAAGTAGCAATTACCGGATGGGAAGCAATAATCCGATCAGAAACATGTATTTCGATGCTAACATCTGGCCTACTAATATGTAGTACGTGTCATTCTTACTTAATGAAGCCAATCCCTGGGCCTCCGCAGCAGGCAATGCTTTCACTGTTCGTGTACAGAAATATTTTGTAATTCTGCTCTGCTGTCCATTCATGCTGGACCTCCTTCCGGCACACGTGGACTCCATGATCTTTCAAAGACTAAATGAGCCCAGCTGTGTGGCTCAGTGACTGAGCGTCGACCTGTGAACCAGGAGGTCATGGTTCCTTTCCCGGTCAGAGCACATGCTTGGGTTGCGGGCTCAGTCCCCAGGAGGGGGCGTGCAGGGGGCAGCCAATCAATGATTCTCAGCATTGACCTCTCTCTCTCCCTCCCTCCCTCTCTGAAATCAATCAAAAAGAGAAAGAAAGAAAGACTAAATGAAAAGCCAGCAAGTCAACAAGTTTCACACACTGACAAGGTTTTATCTTTCCTTGATCATTCTGACTGACATATGTCAATGAACACTTCTGCCATAAGTAGAGTCTCATTTGTTAATTACACCTTTTATTATGTAAATTATATAATTATATAAATTAAATGGTAGCTACATTTCCCATATTTATTCTCACGCTTTATAATCACTCACTTTCTATAAATCCTAAAAATAATTTTAAAAACTTCCCAAAGTACATTATGTTATTCTCACGCTTTATAATCACTCACTTTCTATTATAAACCCTAAAAATAATTTTAAAAACTTCCCAAAGTACATTATCTCCACTAGCAGCAATCAATGTTATCCTTAAAAATAACAATAAAAAAAATAGTGCATCTCCCAGCTTGTATCTGATAAACTAGCTGCTAGAATTTCAGTGTGATTTATACTTCCCGTGGGCTGGCTCAGCCCCAAACTCCATCACCTCTGAGGGCCAGAGAACTAGAATCCATTGGAATCTCTTAGTTTCTGATTTCTACGGCGTCTTAGAGATGACCTGGCCTAAACGCCTTATTCGTCAGGAGAGAAAGACAATGCCCACGGAAGCAGTGGTGCCAGCCCCGTGAGTCAGCTGCAGGGGAACACGGTGCCCGCTTCCCTCAGGCCGCTGGACCATAGGATGCTCCTGCCGGTCCTCACGGGGCTGCAGACTGACCCGCACTCAGCTCCCAGCTCCGCCACCTGCTGGTGAGCCTCTCCTTCCTCATCTCTGAAATGGGTGCAATCACATTCCTCACCTCCCAGAGCTGTTGAACAGATGACATGAGCTAATGCGTGTCACGTGCTCAACTCCTGCCACAGAGCGAGTCTCGGCAACTCTTTTGTTCACTAGTTCTGCTGGGACGAGTTCTGCTGGGACAGCACAACCACTAAGGCTGCCAACACTGACACGGCCGCTGTCCCTACTCTTACTGCTCTTACTCCTCTTACTACTATTACTACTCTTACTACTATTACTCCTCTTACTACTATTACTCCTCTTACTACTGCTGCGGCTACTGCTACAACTACTACAACCGCCACATGTTCAGCACGTTCTCTTACAATGACCAAGGTCCGAGTGCCGCCTCAGGCGCCAGTGTCACCGCGCTTGCTGGTCCTCGCCGTGTACACATCGACAGGCCATTTATAACAAGGGGTGGAGGCATGTTATGATTTCTTACCTACGTTATTCAAACTTACAGAAGGCTCACAGACAGCAAACGTAAATGACAGCTGCCTGGGTGAATGTATATGTCTAGGAGTTCCCCCGTCAACCAGTTCCCCGGATGGGATCAATCCGGACAGGGAGGGGTCAACTCGACACCAGGATCCTGACTTGGGGAGAGACCTTTATAGTGAGATTCCAAAAGACTCCACCCAGCTGAGCACTGATGTGGTGCAGAAATGCTCACGGCAGGCCACCTTGGAAAAGACAGACACCCCCAAATGGTGCATCACTAAATCAAAGCGCTTCGTCCTGCACGTTTTCATGTAGGAGCATTTCCGCTTTTAAAAGAGATGTGTTATCACTTCTTATCAGTGAGCAAAGGCCTCGGGCTGGAAGTGAAAGCATCATTTCAGCTGCTTCTGTGCAAACCCCCCCCCCAAAGGCCCACCCGGAGGTGTTTGGGGGGGCTGGTTACCCGATGGCCTGGCGCTCCAGCAGCCGCTGCACGGGGATGGTCAGCTTCCCCAGGAAACGCTTGATGATAGGACGGCTCTTGGCAAATTTGTCTTTAATTTCAATTTCTAAGACATCGGTAAGAAGTGCAAAAAAGGAGTATTTCTGAAAATAAAAACAGATAACCAGCTGATTCAGAAAAAGATAAACAGGAAATTACATCACTTATTATGATAGAAAATGTCATCGCTTTTCAATCTTAATGACGTGCAGAGTCCACATTGCTAGAAAGAGCTACAGCTGTTGTCGATCTTTTATTCACTCAGACTCATTAACATGCACAATGATTCAAAACCAACAGCTGCCCGGCTGGCGGGGCTCAGTGGTTGAGCGTCAACCTATGAACCGGGAGGTCACAGTTCGATTCCAGGTCAGGGCACATGCCTGGGTTGCAGGCTTGGTCCCCAGTGGGGGGCGTGCAGGAGGCAGCCGATCGATGATTCTCTCTCATCACTGATGTTTCTGTCTCTCTATCCCTTTCCCTTCCTCTCTGAAATCAATAAAAATATATTTTTTTAAAAAACAAACCCAACAAGGTAGGGATCTGTATGACAAAGGGAGCCCCTTCCCTTACCACATCCTTTCCTGCTTCAACAGTTTTAGGAGATGTTACCAAATATTAAATTGTGCACAACACAATTTTAGTATTCATATATTTATTGTATCTTAATTCTTTGAAATTTAACATGCTGGTATAGGATGGTTTAGAACAGTGATGGCGAACCTTTTGAGCTCGGCATGTCAGCATTTTGAAAAACCCTAACTTAACTCTGGTGCCGTGTCACATATAGAAATTTTTTGATCTTTGCAACCATAGTAAAACAAAGACTTATATTTTTGATATTTATTTTATATATTTAAATGCCATTTAACAAAGAAAAATCAACCCAAAAAATGAGTTCGCGTGTCACCCCTGACACGCATGTCATAGGTTCGCCATCACTGGTTTAGAATGAACCGATATATTTGGTTAACAGCAATTTTCATTCCTGATCCCATGTTATGTAGAAGTTGCCCAACATAGGTTCAAATACCCCTATTAAAGTAGAAACATCTACAGAATACCCTGGTTTCCTTGGTAAATATTCAAGTAAATATTTACACCCCCCTCCTCAGGCTTGCACTGGCCACGTGGGTAAGAACTTTGTCAATATCAAATGTGAGGAAGATAAAGTGATTGCTGATTATTGCACTCTGTGCCTGCTAGCGCTCGTGTTGAGATAAATTTTATGTTTTCTAGGCTTCTAATGTGTTGAAATTCGGTGGTCCGCCTTTACAAGTTATTCACTATTTTGGAGATAGTACTTGTTTTTAAAACCAGGAATAAGAAAACATGCTTTTATCTGTTTAAATAACCTAAGAACTCCTAAGAGCCATATCTTTTCTCCACTTGGTTAGAGGTCCCGAGTTATCTCCCTCTCCAATGAAATACTTCCACAACATTGTCAGAACATGGTTGTCAATAAACAGTTAGGGAATGTTTTAATTATCGGTGTGATTCCTATGCCAACAAAAGTTTACCCAGAAACACTATCTAGTACTGGAAATGTCTTGGGTCCCAAAGAAACGGCTGTCCTCACTCGAGGAGAAACGGGGTCTCTGTTTGCCCTCGGGGTTTTCTGTAGTTTTAAGGAGAGCCCCTCGCTGGGTCTCCCTGGCACGCGGCACCGAGCCGACTGGAAGCATAAGGGAGCTGGGAGGGAGCCTAAGGACCCCCAACACAATCTGGCTTCACTCTCTGAGTAGCGCACTGAATTTCCCGAGATCAAGAAATCCCAGACACATTCGCCAGAGCCTGCAGGCGGGGAAACTCCTTTAATTTGCACTGAATATATTCGAGAACGAAACACCAACATTTCAAATAAAAACCATCAATCTCTCTGATTTCTCCTTCTGCCTCCAGGTCCAACATGACTGCAAGATAATGCTGCTGGGCCTGTCCTGTCTCCACATTTTGACACTTTGTGCTCATCATTTGTTTGCATTGATTTTGACTTTTAAAAAAATATATTGCAGCCCAGCTGGCGTGGCATTGAGCGTCGACCTATGAACCAGGAGGTCACGGTTTGATTCCCGGTCAGGGCACATGTCCGAGCTGTGGACTCGATCCCCAATGTGGGGCGTGCAGGAGGCAGCCGATCAAAGATTCTCTCTCATCACTGATGTTTCTATTTCTCTCTCCCTTGTCCCTTCCTCTCTGAAATCAGTAAGAATATATTTTTAAAAACCACACACACACACACACACACACACACACACACACATATTGCATTAAAGTATTTCTTTTGATTTTTGAGTCTTTTGGCATCCTTTACATTGTGCACTGTAAGGTGCTTCCCTTGCCTTATCTTAGACCAGCCCCGACTAGAGGGAATATCTCATTCTCACTGTGCCCTCTTTCCAACAGGCCCCCTAGACACCTCCTGCTCACACTGTACACAGCTCAATGCTGCACAGAGTCCGCAGGAAAGGGCTGGAGTTGGCCACCTCCTCCTCCTTGGTCACGTCTCAGACCCTGGGGACCACCTCACCTCTCGGTGCCAAATGGGGTTGGTGGTGTTGCTGATGATGGTGGACCTCCGCTCCTGCCCGTGGTGGGCACAGGTAGGGAAGCTGCTCTTTTTCCCCGGCCGGATGGACATCTTCAGGTAAGGGTCCGGGTTGAAGAACATCCCTTTCTTTAGCCCGACAGCTCTGAGATCTTTAAAGAAAGAGAAAGAGAGGAGGGAGACAGGGAAGAGAAAGGCAGAGGAAAAGAGACAGAAGGACAAGCAGCTCAATGACAATTGTTCTTAAATAATCAGGCAGGAAGCGCTAAACAGAAAGGATCTGGTGAAACGATAGCACAGTTATTCACACTGCGACCACGTAGGTCAGTGAGTTCAGGCGGGTCGTGACTCGTCCCAGCAGAGAGGCCTCCTAGCAGGCTGCAAAAGTGAGCCCAAACTTTACCCTCAGCTCACACACCTAGATTCTAACGTGTATGTGGGTTGGCAACCAGCATTACAATGTCTTGAGAGAAATCCTCAGTAAACTGTTTATTAAAAAAAAAACAAAACACCAATAGGTCCCTCATGAGAGAAACATGAATCTTCGACATACATACAGGAAATGCACCGACCGACGTTTAACTGGGGCGGACACTGCAGAGCACACATTCAGTCGCACACATTCACCATGTCACGTATCTTCCACAAATGCCATGAATGATAGCGAAGCGGGAAGACCAGAAATATTTCTGAAAGTTGAATGCTACCTACTGGATTAAATAACTGTGAGGTTACTTCCTCAATAGCCTAAGTCACTTAAATATTGAATGAATGTCCCATGTCTCATCTTCTGCAGCAGCTGTGATTTCACTATGCGAGCTGCTAAAAGTTCTGGCTAAAGTCTGGTTCGTGAAGAGAATGACACTTTTTTTTTTAAAGGCCAGGCTTAGGGATACACACACGTCAGGAAATGAAGCTGCTTCCCTGGGCCCCACACACCTTTCTGAGAATATCTGTGTGACTAGGGTCAGCCTGAGAACTGAGGGATCTTTTAGTGTCTGGAAGAACTGACTGTTTCCAGGTCACCTCACGCAGTGATGCTTAGGCTAGGAGGCCCCGCCCACTGGTGCAGATAGAAACCTGCAGGTGGCCCATGAACCTCCAATGACCCTAAATTGTCTCCAGGGTCATCCTACTCAATCCTATTTCTGAAACACAAAGTCTTTCTTCGAAGGACAGAACTGGCCGGGGGCTGCCCAGAGAACCCTACTCTCTGGGGACTGCTCCCTGCAGGCGCTCACGCCCTCATCTACCAGTGGGAACTTGGGGTCTAGACGTCTGTGCCATGAAAACAGACCGGGAGAGTCTGATGACACGCAACGGGCAGTAGAGGGAGGCAGTTTAATGTGTTGGCAAAGCCCTCGCCGGTTTGGCTCAGTGGATAGAGCGTCGGCCTGTGGACTGAAGGGTCCTAGGTTTGATTCCTGGTCAAGGGCGCGTACCTGGGTTTCGGGCTCGATCCCCAGTGTGGGGCATGCAAGAGGCAGCCAATGAATGATTCTCTCTCATCATTGATGTTTCTAGCTCTCTCTCCCTCACCCTTCCTCTCCAAAAAATAATTTAAAAAACATACACACACGCAAAAGAAAAACTTATTTTAATATGTTGGCAAAGATTGAAACATTCAACCAACAGGACCTGATGTTAAGAACATGCAGGGAACAGAGTGAAATCACTGACCTGAGAACCGGCGGGAGCGACGCTGCTGTCCCCTCGGGAGCCTGACTGTTCCCATCCCTGTCCCGCCCACCAGTGTGCTTGCACTTCATTACCCATTTAATAACGCTGCGTATCTTCACTGGGCTTACTTTAGCATAAAATAGCCAGCCTTGAGAGAAAAAATGCAATTTACATACTTATTTTCTTACCTTTCTTGATTATGCTCGCCTCCGACTCAAAGACAGAAAAATGACATTCTTTAGATAGTAAGTCGACTTCTTTGCAATAAATGAGGAATAACATGTACAGAAATGGCTGCCACACAGTCTGACAGAGCTAAATCATTCATGCAAAACATTCCTTTGAACACAAAGAATTTCCCCAGAAGATGAAGCCACTGTGATGAAAGAAGTCACTGTTAACCCTCACACCAAAGTTTTCCACCAGGGACACTGCGCAAATAAACCCTCATTGAGAAATACAACCAACTCCCAGTTATGTGTGGTCGGACTGCTCAGTTCCCTTCACCCGTCTCATCTCTGCTCTTGTTTCTCCCTTTTGCCTTTTATATCCCTTATTGCTCATAAATATCCACATCACCTAATAGACCAATGAAGGACTCAAAGTCACGAAGGTATGACATGGTAGATATCCTGGTTTACAGCTTTATTTGGAGAAGAGGTTTAAGATATTAATCAAAACACAGTTGTTTTGTTTTTGGCATGTTGGTGTTTCTTTTTTGTTTTGGTTTTTTTTAAGAGAGAGGGAGAGGGAGAGAGAGAGAGAGAGAGAGAGAGAGAAACAAAAAACATCAATTGGTTGTCTCCCACACATGCACTGACTGGGGATCAAACCCACAACCTGGGTATGTGCCCTGACTGGGAATCAAACCCACGACCTTTTGGTGTATGCGATGATGCCCCAACCAACTCAGCCAGGGAAAACACAGTTTTTGGATTTTGCCGTAGAGTTCAATTATTTGTGTCCCTACTTATCCATAGATAATCAAGAGTAGAGCGTTTGCAGGCAGCCACTCCACAGGGCTCAAATGCTCTTGGATAAATGTCGTCACTCACTGTCAATATGCTACAACCAGATTAATTTGTTCAGAATTAGAGACTTGTTTTCATATTCTATCGTTTTAGCCACTTCTGTCTACCACCTGCACATATCTGACCACATGGTAGGAAATAGGACATAATGTTAGCCAGCCGCCACGTGTATTGAGGTGGAACATTAGAAGAAGTTGTGTTTAAAGAAGAAACATCTGGCTGTGCCCCTACTTTTTAGGAAAATGTCCTGGGATTTTCATGTTCTAGATCAGTGGGTCTCAACCTTCCGGCCCTTTAAATACAGTTCCTCATGTTGTGACCCAACCATAAAATTATTTTCGTTGCTACTTCATAACTGTCATGTTGCTACGGGAATCGAACTATGACCTCCTGACTCATAGGTCCATGCTCAACCACTGAGCCACGCCAACTGGGCTGTGCGTATCCTATTCAGACTGATACTGACCGCTTGGAAGCACAGGGCGATGCTTCTACACTAAGAAAACATGCTCATTCTCCCATAGTGAGTTAATTAGCACCCCTCTGCAGTCAAAATCAATATGTGTGTATCATTTTTAAAATATTTTTATTGATTTTAGAAAGGAAGGGAGGAGAGAGAGATAGAAACATCAATGATTAGAGAGAATCGTTGATCAGCTGCCTTCTGCACGGCCCCTACTGGAGATTGAGCCTGAAACCTGGGCATGTGTCCTTGACCGGGAATTGAACTATGACCTCCTGACTCATAGGTCCATGCTCAACCACTGAGCCACGCCAACTGGGCTGTGCGTATCCTATTCAGACTGATACTGACCGCTTGGAAGCACAGGGCGATGCTTCTACACTAAGAAAACCACGGTGTGGTCAACCTACATGTCCTGAGCCACGCAGGCCGGCTCGTGCTCCCCACCGATAAAGAAAGGACTTGTGCACCTGCAGCCCCTGGGGACTGTGAGGTCTAAGGTACAGGTCGCCACCTGCCATGTTCTCGAGAGACGGACAGATGAAGGGACAGGGGAGTGTCACAGGCAGCGGTGCGCCTATGTGCCCTGGTGAAAACCTAGACATGTGTCAACGCTGAGGGTTCCAACCAAAACATATGCACTGGCCACGTCTGAGCCATGAGTCACCAGTTCACCACCGCCGAGACCCGCCAGAAAACAAAACCAAGCAAGCTTTCCCAGGAAGTGCCTCCTCTGCTAGGATGGACATGGTCCCCGCAGGCCACGGCAGCCATGAGCGACTTCCGTGCGCCCTTCGGCCAGATGCGACGAGGGAGCACCACTGCCACGTCTCTTTTGAAGATCGGCCTGCTGACTCTCACTCGTGAGAACATATATTTTCATGCACATTTTTTTTGCAGCTAAGAAAGTAACCTGCATTTAAATTTGAGAAGCACAACACAGATGGAAAATGAAAACAAAGCATCTGAAGTGATAGACACCTGTCAGACTTCATTTCGGATGTGTTGTAGCACAGTCGTCCACTCTGAAAGTCCGTTTCAAACGCTGACTTTCTTGGGGAATTCTTGACTTTCTGACTGCTCATCGACTTTTTAAAAATCAAAGGCTTTCAAACTTTTTGAGTCCCCTACATATGAAGTAACATGTGACCATGAAACCCACATACACATACAGAGGTGTTTTTATTTTCCTGTGTGAATGTTTTTCAGTTTGTATAAACTGATGTTCTATGAAAAAAATATTTCCCTTTGGTGGTAAACTGATTTTTTTCTATGCTTTTTTAAATTGCTAGTTTCAATAAAATAAGCCTTGTAAACCACAAATGAGTTCCCACTCACAACCAGGTCTTTCGTTTTATGATACACAAACAAGCAATTAAAATATTGCAGCAACCAGAAAACAACAAAACAAATTGTTTTGCCCACTTTCTATTTTTATGTGTATTCCTCCACAGACATTGGGGTTCCCCCTGGCTTCCCCCCTCGTTTCCACATTTCCCTTTCCCTAGATGAGGTAAGCACAAATCATCTCCAATAACCAACGCCCTCATGTGTGGTTAACACATGACATTACAGATTTTTTTTAAAGTAACTATACACAGTTACAGTCTTTTTCCCACCAGAAAACTCATTAGAAGAAATAACTTCTGAGTTTATATCAATGATCTATTTTTATTCTGGTAAAAGATATACTTGAATTTCAGAAGTATGACCCCCCAGATCAATAACTAGTCCACCTATAACCTATGAGAATCTGTGAAAGAAAGGACTATTGATGCCCTTAAAATCGCAGACTTTCAAGCTGGACATTGCGCCAATGAAAGGCAGCCTTACCGGACAGCGTGAAGCTGACGAGCTTCCGGGAATGCGGGCTTCCAGAAGCACCTCCTTCTGCCCCCATCTGCAGACAAAAAACACGCGTGTGAAGCTTCACAGGGTCTGAGGCTGCTCAACCGTCCTGGGGAATCACGTATGTTTGCCAGTGTGATGATGTTCGTACCAAACATGCCTGTAGTATATACCTTCTCATAAGCTGCAAAGCTTGGAATTGAGACACAAATGCAGATTCTCAGAGATGAGAGAAAGATCACACCTAACTTCATCTTTACCCGAAATGAGACCGATAGGAGCTTCTAAATTCACTGGGATATGAATCAACTTACTTTCTGTCCTTTTAGTTCTTTGCTAAGGAGATAGTTGATAGATAGCAAATGTACTTATATTGCTATTACTGTATGAAAACATTCCTTAAGTTAAAAAAAATCAAACATCAAATTCCTTCAGACTTTTTAGAAAACCCTAGAATAAACTAAACACGCGATTTATACCAGACTCATCCATACATATGTAGGATGATGCTCTCTCGCCAAACATTTTTGAGTGGCCACGTGGATGTCCCATCCCTTTGGGAGCTCCTATATGATTGAGCTACAGGTAGATGGCACATGCTATTATGATTAGTGGTAATAGGCATTCTCAATGCTGTTGTACTAATCACTGCGTTGTAAAGCTTTTCCTAAAAGCTTTCGAGTAAATTATCTCATTGAAACCAATCATTTATAGACCACATAGCAGATTTAGCCTTTCCCTCAATTTATGTACAATTAGTGCTCAAGTTATGGCATACTAGGAAACAAAATTTCATAGTTGTCTAAAAAAAAAAAGCTGCAATACTGTAACAGACAGGCTGAAGGCAGAATATATGTTGAATAGTTGGAAAAGTGAAACCACATTAGTTTATATTACACCCTTCCATCTTTTATCTTTGGAACACTCCCCACACTCGTTTAAAAATCTTATGCCATCAACAAATAAAACTTTCACTAATCCAAGAAAAGCCGGAAAACGTCTAAAATTTGCCCTTAGATTCTCAACCTGTGGGTCGCGAACAATGAAAATACATCCTGCATATCAGATATTTACATGACGATTCATAACTGTAGCAAAATTACAGTTATCAAGTAGCAATGAACATAATTTTATGGTTGGGGGTCACCACAACATGAGGAACTGTATTAAAGGGTCGCGGCATTAGGAAGGTTGAGAACCACTGGAAATGAATTCCATGCCAATTCTGAAATATCCATTTCTACTTCCTTCTCCACTTCCTGTAACGTAGTCAAAACTATTTTGTGTGACACTTGGCTGCCTCCTGATCATGTCATTTGCAGTGTCCTTGGGTCCCATCCGGGTATCTTTTTACATTCTGCCCATCAAACCAACTCCTTGATGACACGGGGCTGGCTCTCAGTGAGTACGTATGCTTTACTACACTGTGTGCCACCTCTCCGACTCATCACCCCCAGGTTGACCGGCGGGGCAATAGCAAACCAGCCAAGCTACTGACGGCTGGTCACTACCGCGTCCTGCTTTCACCACGCACAACCCTGGACTGTGGAGTGGTGAGCAGCAAGGGAGCACAGTCTGCAGCTGAGACAGCCAGACCCGATAGGTCATGGCCTCCCCTCAAATGGACCCCATGGCCCTGTGCGCTGTACCGCCCCCAAAGACACGATGACCCTTCCTGCTAAGAGAGACTCACCCAAAGTGAGTTAAAGAAGGCTGAAAAGATTCATATTCTTTTAAAAATAAACTTTAAATGGGTTTTCTGAAAACCTACTTAAAATATTATAAGATATTACAGAAACAAAAAATTTGCCCTTAGATTCTCATTTTAAAAATGTGATTCACTGTCCGGCAAAAGGTTAATGTGAAACAATGTTCACAGAATTCACAGATAGACACTGTCCTTTCCTACCATGGTGGCAAAATGCTCATCTGAAAGAATACCCAGAGCATTCGATGTGACCACCGATGACCATGAAGCCAGGGAAGAGTACGCATTCCCTCTAGCTACGGGGGCATCGGCGATGATAAACACGTCTGCCCTCGCTGTTTGCAGAAAGGTTTTTAAATAAACTCACTCCCTAGATTCATTCCAGGAAAAGCCAGAAGCAACCCTGTCAACCCAGTGCAGAAACAATACATGGCCGTGAGTGACGGTCGCCTTTGCCTGTCCCTGAGGCTAAAGGATTTCCTGTTCCAAGCGTCTGAGATACACATCACTGTGTACTCTAATGAATGACAGTGACGTCAAAGCCCCAGCGGCAGAGAGGGCACAACGGTTTGTATCCTGGACTCATCGCAGAAGGATGTGTGTGAAAGGAGCAGATTAGGGTGGCAGCTCATTTCCTGCCCTAGGGAGTCTCCCAGTGACTTCTTCCGGGACTGTTCTAAGTGGGCCTGGTGACTGTCGATGCAGCTTATCCGTCTCAATAACTAAACACAGGCCACATACCGTGCCCCGGGAGGCCGTCACGCTGTGACACAGACACCGCACTCACCCTCACAACGAGGCGCCCGGGTGGCCCAGCCTCTCAGTTTTGGATACAGACCCGGCCGTCTCAAGCCTGGTCGGGAAACGATTGGCCGCCAATCCTATGAGTCACCCTTGGAACCACAATATTCTATTCTGATCCCAAGCGCTGTATCGACGAAGCCTTTAAGGTGCTCTACACGCTGCCTGAAGCAAATTAATTATCTCCAAACGAGCCACAGGATTGACAGAATAATCTCAATGCAAAGATCAATGGAATGAGATCAATGTTCACCCGGCGGTGAACTCCCGCTGCCTTCAATGATAGCTGATTGTTGAAACTGCTCGAGTCTAAAAAAAATAAATAAAAATCCTGAGTTCAGAAAAATCGTGTTTGGAAGCGACTGCCTAATTTCACACGCAGTTAATTTTTCAAAGGGTTTTATTACAAACGCGCCACACTTCTGGCTTTGCAATGTTTCTCTTTAGAATATTAATTAAAGCGTGCGCCCGTGCTGACTATGTGACACAGCAGATGCTGTAGTCAACAACTGTTGTTCTCCTGTGGCCTTCCAAGTCTCATACAGTACATGTGGGTTGTTCTTTCCTATTCCATACCATGTGTCCTACGATGGGAACTCAAATATAATTCACATGTGAGCTCAGTACTTAGATATTGCAGATTTTGCACATACTGTTCCCTCGACCTAAAATGCTCTTCCCTACCTCTCTCCACCTACGTGACTCCTACGCATCCTTCAGACTGTCCTGCAAACACGCCTCCCTCAGGAAGCCCTCCAACACCTTCCTGATCAGGATAAATCCTACAGTACGTGCTCTCATAGCCCCGTCTTACTCCCGCTCATTGTCATTAGACTCAAATAACTATAATGTAACTTAATTGATGCCTCTCCTCCCCCAGGAGACCGGTGAAAACAAACACTGTGTTTTGCTGATCATTTCATCCTGGTGGTGAGTGCGATGCCTGGCATTAGCTGGCACCCAGTGAGTATTTGCTCGCATGAGTGGAGAAAGGGAAGGACTGGCTGGTACGGCATTGGTGGGCCTGCACAAGTGCAAATTGCCATCGGCAGAGATTACTTTCTGAATCTCAAGGAGTCAACCTGGCCACGTGCCTATTTCCAAAAGTGCGTGCATCTATACATTTACACACACACACACACACACAATGTCATGAAGGTTCAATATTATGGGAGTCAGTATTGTTCTTCTATACTTCCATGACCTGAATGTTACGAACGAGTGATACAAGTGTAATGATTTACATCTCTTACACTCTCGGAATTCCCTTAAACCCGTGGTCGGCAAACTGCGGCTCGCGAGCCACATGCGGCTCTTTGGCCCCTTGAATGTGGCTCTTCCACAAAATACCACGTGTGGGAGCACATACAGTGCGATTGAAACTTCATGGCCCAAGCACAGAAGTCGGTTTTCGGCCTGGGCGAGTCTATTTTGAAGAAGTACTGTTGATATTTGGCTCTGTTGACTAATGAGTTTGCCGACCACTGACCTAAACTATCCAAGTCCAATCGCCCGTGTACAATGGAGTGCTTCATGGAGAGCTGACGACACAGAACTGAGTGTACCTTGTGAGGCTGTGAGACTCTAAGGTTAGTGGATGGAGTGAAAAATCACAACATTGAGAAAAGGAATCCCCCGGGAAGTACCGGGTTAGAAATGGACACACTTTCCCTTCAAGGGTCCACAAAACCAACGATGTCCTCCAAAACTAAGTTAAATATCTCTTTCTTCCACTGAGGGCCTGGGGAAGCGGCTGGCCTCACTGACTGGCCAAGTCGTACAAAACTACGTGTGGTCCCTGGAGGCACCAGACCCCAGCTCGGCCGGAGAGGGACTCAGCACTGAGGCCTCCTGGGAAGAGCACATGCCTGATCCTCACCTCACACTCCCTTTGGGATGGAAGCTCACTGAGCAGCAGGCAGAATCACACACGTTAAATCATGACTGCTCTCCCTTCTGCGCACTGAGCTCCTTAAATTAAATCCACGTGAAGAGGCAATGTTGCCATTTCCTACCGACCCCAATGGAGTCTGAAACCCCTTCCACAGTGGAGCACTCACTAATTTGCTTCATGGAGAGCTGACGACACAGAACTGATATAAATCAAATCCTGTTTTCCCACTGGTTAGAATGATGGATGCAGGTAAGCCAGCCTGCGCGTGATTCCCTTTAATAAAGTGGAGCCCCCCCCCCATGCTCTGTGTTTCCTTCTCATTGTTCCCCATCATCTGCCAGAGCTGCAGGTGCAGAAATAGAAAGCAAGGCCCCAGGGACCACCCACACCAGGAAGCAGCAAGCAGGACTCACCATCACAGCGGGGTTCCTCACGGTGATGCAGGGGGTGGTGGCGCGCAGGGCTCCGCTGATGCCGTGGTAGTACTTAAAGCAGATCTTTATCTCCGCTGCGGATGGAGTGGAGAAAAACAGTCATTCAAACATGGAACAGTCATTCAAACACGGAACAACCAGCTGAGGCCATTCCCACACCGCCTCTCAGAAAGCCCTACTCCTGAGTCTTTAAATGGTCCCTCCTTTTCCAAGCAGAGGCAACGGACTGGTTATGCCACTTCTTACTTGATCACAGATGCTCCTCTGGGATTTTGTAAGAACACTCTCAAATGTATTAGAAGATAATGCGCAAACGTGCCACAAAGTAAACCGTGTGGAGATGAGGCTAAGACTAGCTGCCTCAGCTGCGTGGAGGTGTATCTCTGGTCTTGGGGCTCCTTCACCTCACACCCACTTTGGGAGGCAGAAGGCCTGTCCCCAGGCTGCAGATGGAGTGTGATGTGCTGAAGGTCAAGCAGGAAATGACAGCGTCAGGACTCAAACCGACCTTAGGTATCAAAGCCTTCATCCTGAACCTCTACAATACAGACAGGCTGCAGCTGTCCACAGACACAGGGACACAGAAAGCACGTATGAGAAAATACTGTCTGAGACTATGCAGTGCTAGGGCCTGGGAACCTGCATTATTTTAAATTTCCAAGTGATCTAAATGCAGCTACTAGACAGGGATCAGATTTAGTAACCACTGGTACAGACACTCCTGGCACGTGAACAGACAGATGCAGATGCAGATGTATGTGGAGATCTATATCCACAGGTTATGTGTGTGTTCATATCTATTACACACGAATGTAGCATATACGTATTTCATATGTGTAAGATCTGAACTCGATAAAGAGCAATACAAACGTCATTTACTGATTTTGGAAAGTAACAATTTCGAAGATCGTGAAGTCCGAACGCGTCACAGGTAGATGGCACAGGCACTGGGATGTTTCCGTGTACAGCGAGCCTGAGTCACGGAAGTGTCACCGCAAGATGCCTCGCTCCCCAGGTGTCATCCGATACAGGCAGGGATGCTGATGGGCAGTCCCAGGGCCAGGCCCGCCTACAGGAGCGGCCTCCTCCACTGAGTCCGCTGGACCACTAAAGGGGGAGCCACTGGACGTATTTCCCAAGGAAGTCCACCTCCCACGGACCCTCCCGGCTGCACCCGATGACCTCCACGGAGTATCTGGTTCACTTGTTTTAAGAGAAAAAATACAACAATTAAAGAAAAATCCTCTTTTAGGAATTTATATTATTGCACGTTTCCTATCCATGATGAAATACAAAAAGAACAGTCTTGTCATGAGGTAAAATACTGAGTCTTTCCATCACGAACGTGAATCACTATGGTGATCCGAAATGTAGCGAGCACTGCCGAGCAGAGGATTGTTACCACGCACCCATCACAAACAGGCCCGCCCCACGCCGGGCAGGGAGAGAGAATCCAGGGAAGGCATCTGGTCTAGCAGGTGACGGAGTGTTGAGGTGACAGCCACAGGCCTGACAAAGCACAGGAGACAGACCCTGACGGGGAGGATGGCGGGAGAAGGCTGGAGGCAGCGACCAGTGAGGACACGCGGGATCAGGAAGGCTCACAGAACACACTGGTTGGGACTGAAACCTGCGGATGGAAAACCTAACAGACGAGCAGGCTGGGAGCGAGGCGTGGCCGAGGCAGGAACGATGAGCTGCGGGCTCTGAGGAACCACCTGCGTGGGCATCCCAGCTTCATTCGCACCGCCCCTCCCGGAACACGCCAGGTGTGGCTGCCGCGAACACCCACACGGGGCTCTGAGTATGACTGCAATTGTAACAGCTGCATAGACCTGAGCAAACTTCCTCTCCCACCTGCTTTCTCCCAAGACCAACAGCACGTATTCGGCAAGAACACGGCTCAGCACAATGCACAGGCCCGTCGAAGCCGGGCAAGCTCGGTGGCGGGCGTGAGCCTTGGATTCTGCGGACAGGAGCTCATCAGCGTCACCCCCTAACGCTGGAGACCAGGACTCCGAATCTGCCTGCAGCAGGACCTCCATGACCAAGTCAACGGGGAGGGAGCGAGCAGCTCGCTTCCCAATACGGAGACGTGCATTTGTATAAGACCTTCCCCAAACTCTCCAGTTAGGATGCCATCTCCTCTACACGGTCAGCGAGGGAACACACTCCAAGACAAAACAAGTGACTGTTCATTTTTTAAAAATATTATTTATATTGATTTCAGAGAGGAAGGGTGAGGGAGAGAGACATAGAAACATCAATGATGAGAGAGAATCATTGATCAGCTGCCTTCTGCATGCCCTCCACTGGGGATCAAGCCTGCAACCTGGGCCTGTGCCCTGACCCGGAATCTAACCGTGACCTCCTGATTCATAGGTCAACGCTCAACCACTGAGCCATACCGGCTGGGCTGCTCATTTTTATCTGTAGGATAGTGGTAGCCAGGCCAACTTTGCCAGTTGACCCATTTTAGGTGCTATTTTATTCCTTGCTATAACCCAAATCTCTAACCCCAGTGATACACTAGAGCAGTGATGGCGAACCTTTTGAGCTCGGCATGTCAGCATTTTGAAAAACCCTAACTTAACTCTGGTGCCGTGTCACATATAGAAATTTTTTGATCTTTGCAACCATAGTAAAACAAAGACATATTTTTGATATTTATTTTATATACTTAAATGCCATTTAACAAAGAAAAATCAACCAAAAAAATGAGTTCGCGTGTCATAGGTTCGCCATCACTGCACTAGAGTCTCAGTGACCTCTAAGATGAATTTACTCTGAATTGAACAAAACAGATTCTGTGGATGGACATGATCACCCCAAACAGGGCAGAGCCAACAGCCTCCCACGGCTTCCTGGGTGGGGCAAAGCACAGGGGTTGACGCAGATCACCCGTCACAAAAGCAAACACACAGCAGGTCCCCAGAGAGAAAAACACAGAACAGCTGTTGGCACCTGGACTTAAACCAGCCAGGTCCCGGAGCAGGACACCAGGAAAGATGCCTGTCCCGAAAATACGGGAATGTTCCATGCGGGTGGGAGCTGTCGCGTCCTAATATTATTCAGTGCTTTCGGTCACTCAAGATTAAAATACATGCCCTCTGAGTAAGAAAGAAACTAGCATGTTGACCGATGTCCTTGAACATTTTAGTTATGAGAAGAGTAACTGGAAAGAAAACTCGAAAGGGTGGAGAGGGCTGTTGGGGCCCAGCCTTCTGTTTGAGCTACATTTTTAACCTCTCACTGCAAGAGGAAAACAAAAAGCTATTCCTGCGAGAAACAGATGCAAGGACGGGGAAAGCCAATGCAGGTGCGATGACCGAGCATCAGAACAGGGAGAAGCCACTGCTCACAGGGCCAGCCTGCTCACAGGCAGGGGAGATGGAGGATCTGGACTAGGGAGCAAGGAATGATCCATCTACCCAAGAATGGCTTCTGCACATATAGGTGGACAAATAGACAGGAGGAAGGCAGGAGAGAAAGCAGGTCTGAATGAATGATCATCCTATATAATAAAAGACTAATATGCAAATTGTCCCCTCGACCAAGAGTTCAACTGGGAGTTGACCAGGAGGCGGGGCCAGCCAGCCAACCAACAGCCCGCAGCCCTTCCCCCCGGCCGGCCCTGCCTTATCGGCCCGATCAGGTCAGGCTGGCTGGACCCCACCTGTGCACGAATTCATGCACTGGGCCTCTAGTAGTCTATAAAAGACTATAGAAACAGACATTCTGGCATGTCTGACCCAAGACAAGTTTTGAAACCTCTTACATTTCAAAACTCAAGAATGCACACCACCCAGATGAGCAACCCAGTTTCTGCGAGCATTAGCTCATTTGAGGACTATTTGACAGTCCGATGACAAGTGCAGAGGGAAGCGGTCCTCCTCTCCAATGCCTAGCAAGGTCATCTACCCCAAATTAAACCAGTCTTTGTCCTTCAAATTCATTCAGGCAGGTCCCATAATAATATGCCTGACCTCCTGCCTCCTGCCTCCTGCAGGGGTTTATCAAGACAAACAGAAGCCATCTTTATATTCAGAAATAGCTCAGTGCTCAAATCTAGGTTTTTCCCATGAATTTAGGTCAATTTTTGGAGAATTTTACTTTGACTAGACTTCTGATGAGCTAAAGATAAAAATTTTCTGTCTGAAGATGAAAGCAAATGTTTTTTGGTGGTGTTAAGTTTTCAAGATCAAAGATTAAAAATATAAAAACTGTCTAACATACTCAGCCACCCCCTGATTTAAAAAAAAAAGTTTCATAATCTCACCAGAGGATATGTTTTTCTTGATTTTTTAGAGAGAGAAAAGGAGGGAGGGGAGGGAAGGAGCGAGAGAGAGAGAGAGAGAGAGAGAGAGATTAAGTACTAGCAGGAGGGGTAAAGAAAAACCTTCTCAGAGAAAGAGAGGTTTACTAGCCCCTCATCAGCCAGGACATCCCGAACCTCTACCACTTTCGAAGGGAGAAAGAAAGTCAGTCACAAAAACTGAGACAGTCTGTACATGGGTGGTGGTTGTTGTTCACACATACTGTTCCAAGTGACAGCAGCACGTGACACTGACTTCTTCCCGGGGTTCCGAGTTACTTATCTCGGAACACCCCACAGTATGAATCTACACGCGCCACCCGGGGTGACCACTCCCGCAGCCTTCTGCACTTGGGAGCCAACACGAAGGTTGCTTCCCCTTTCCCCCTGACGTTCAGTTGGTGATATTTCTCAGCCAGGTCAGCCTCTCAAACCCTGGGACCCTCTCAAAAGAGGAATCACCCTAAGAGGAAGCTTGGCCCATTCTCATTCCCTTTTCCCCCATGGCCTTTTATCATTTATTTTTCCGATGACTTAGGTAGTAACGCCAGCTGGGCCACGGTTGGAAAGTAAAGTAGAAAAAGGCAGGAAAAAGCACCCATAATCTCACCCCCCAGAAACAGCCTCTCATTCACGTTTTGGCAAACATACCCATTGGGGCTTTCCCCATCTGCCATGATTTCAGCTGGGGCTGTGCTGTATGTATCTGCCTTTATATCGTGAGCATTTTCCCTTAAAATTACATTCTACTTAAGATTTAAAGAGAGAATCTAGCCAGAAATTGAACTGAAAAGAAGGCATTGCTTAGGGGTCAGAAATAGGATTAGAGAAAGCTCTAGAATGCTGACCTCCCAGTGAAAATGTGGAAGAAATTATCTGATGGCAATTCAAAGTAATGGCTGCTAATCTTCCAAAACAGCTTGTTATACTGCAGAAGTTTCATATGCGTTAATACTGTGCCTACATCAAGTTGCTACTCAATCAAACCTTACTTTATATTTTAAGGTGTAGTAAGTACCCTCCCTGTATAGCATCCCCACACTCTCTTGTTAAACACTCTGCGTATGGAAAATGTACTTGTTATACAGAGAAAAATAACTGGGAAAGTGTTTAGAGCCAATTTTGTCTACAGTAAGGAAAAATTCTGTACGTGTAGACATTAACCGGGACCAACCAGTAAATCATTTGCTTACAGTAGTATCTAGCTACTCCACAAAAATGTACTTACTATGTTTTCAATAATATTAGTGGGAAGTATAGATACTCCGCTTCATCCAAAATAAAAAGGAATGACATATTTCTGTGAATCACGTGTGCTATGTGAAAGCATCTGCATGTACAAATGAATATAACATCAGATAACTGGGGCGTGGTTGAATTATCGGCAGGCAATTTTCGATTCCTAGTAAAGAGACCTCTATAGCAGTAATTAGACCTCTATAGCAGCCCCAGACTATCTTACTCACACTTGTAAAAACCAGGACCCAAATGCAAAAGTTACCCCAGACTATCTTACCCACACTTGTAAAAACCAGGACCCAAATGCAAAAGTTATTCTGCCGCTGGGAAAAATAATAGCAGAGTTAGCAAATAAAATTTTTAAATTAAGTTAAACTCTTAAATTTAAATCTTGAATTGTTTTTCCTGCTCTCTAAAATTAGTAATAATTAAATATGAATTACAAATGTAGTTGCAAGGTATATAAAAATGTGTGAAGTATTAAAATAGCCGCACGTAATTTATAGATCATATGTTCATACAATACACACACACTTTTCAAAATATGTGAACATTCTCTAATGAGCATTTTCTAAAATAATACATTTTCCAGTTTGGAGTTCTATGGTATAAGTGTATGTAAATCAGAGCCAAAAACATTTTAAATAGCACCCAGAAAAGACCCCATAGATTCCTGCATATGTAGACAATGTCGCATAACCAACATCTATTTCACACATGGTTACTTACGTTCCATGAAATAGGGCCCGGGCTCAATCCTCCACACAATCTGTCCTTTCTGTGTCCCGGTCACACCCCTGTTTTTAGAATCCCAGAAGTTGGCTGGAGAATTCTCATCTGAAAAAAAAAAACACAAAGAAACACTTTTCAGCTTCATTACAACCTCTTTGTCCTTCCTCAGCTCAAAGGCCAATACAAGTTCTAAGATAGAGAAAAAAATGAATGGGAAATATCAATGAACACTATCATGAATGACGACTCCCAGCAGATTATTACGCTGAGTTTCTACACTTGCATCTTACGGGGGACTTGGGGAGGGTGAGGGTGGAAAGACGGTGGCATCTCTGGGTTTGGCCAGGTCGCTCAGTGTGGCCAACAAGAAGACTACAGAGAGCGAAGGGCACAGCAGAGCCTGGGGGCCGAGCTGATGTGTAGGAAAGGGGCTGAGCCCCATCCATAGAATCTTTATGGAAGGAGGGAAGAGCAGAGCGGGGAGAATATAACAAGACTCCACATGGGGGACAAAAAGGGACGTTAAGCTAGAAAACGGAGTCAGACACACTCCAGGCTTGCCACGGACAGCGTCCCGGCACCAGGTCTGCTAGGAACACCTTTCACAAACCGCCAAAGGCAGGAGACCTCGAGCCGATGGAAGAAAAAGAAAGAGGCAGCATCTGGACCTCCAAAGGAAAGAGGATAGAAAGAAAGACCCAGGGAACAGGGCTGAACGTGGCATTTTCCAAGCTGTCTGACCTCATGATACAGAAAATGGTCATATTTGTAGGCACAGTGGGGTCAATGGAAGAGGCACTCACAACTTCAGATGACGGGCGGGGACACTCTGGTGGCCCAGACTCCGCCCCCACCCTGAGCGCTGAGGAATGCATATCCTATATAATAAAGAGTTACTATGCTATTAGAGCGAACAACAGAACAACCGTCCAGATTCCTTCCAGACGACCGTCCAGATGACCTTACGGACGAAGCCGGGGCTGCGAGGGTCGGCTGGGGCTGCGAGGGGCTGTGAGGGCCGAGCCCCTTGCACGAATTCCGTGCATCGGGCCTCCAGTTCTATATAACTTGCTCACATCCCACTGTTTAAAGCTCTGTCCTAGAGCCTACAAGAGGAAATGAGCTGAAAACGCGAAAAGGAGGCCCTTCAGAGGTTGACAGGTGCACAAAAATGTGTACAGTAACACTGGCTCTTACCGTCCAATGTACCTCACTTGTTTTTGTTTTTTTTTTAAATATATTTTTATTGATTTCAGAGAGGAAGGAAGGGGAAGAGACATAGAAGCATCAATGATGAGAGACAATCATTGATCAGCTGCCTCCTGCACCCCCCTACTGGGGATCAAGCCTCCAACCCGGACATGTGCCCTGACCAGGAATCGAACCATGACCTCCTGGTTCATATGTCAATGCTCAACCACTGAGCCACACCGGCTAGGCCAAATGCACCTCATTTGTTTCCCCAAATCCCTTTTCCAGGAGGAAAGATTAGGGGTGCACTTTAACCGAGAGCAGGGGTCAACCAGACAGGGTGAAGCAAGAGCTCCACTAAAAAATGGAAAGACAGAGGAAAGATCCCAAGCCCAAGGGAATATCCCAGAGGAGAAACCTCTCTTCTTCTCTTTAATCCTCACCTGAGGGTATGTTTTTATTAATTTTTAGGGAGAGAGACACACACAGACATAGATAGATGCGAGAGAGAAACATCGACTGGTTGCCTCTCATACACGCCCCAACTGGGGATCAAACCCACAACCTTTTGGTGCACGAGACGATGCTCCAACTGACTGAGCCACCCCGCCAGGGCAAAACCTCTCTTCTTTTGAGCGTAAAAGAAACAAGAAGCGAGGCTGGGATCACCCAGCTTTGAGAGACTTCCGCCTGCCGTTGTCCTGGGAGCCCAGCAGCTTCATCACATTGACAAGCCAGAGAACTCGGGGAGGGTGGTCCTTTCATGGGATTGGCATTCAGCACATTAGAAGTCAAAGACTCTTTCCGTGAAAGTCCAAGGAGCAGCCACGGTCCTTTATAGGGATGAAAAGGCATAACCCATTCAGGGCATCACCTCCACACGCGAACAAACACAAGGACCCGACTCCAGCCATCACAGGAATGCAACCACAGCACTGATCTTTCTAAGGCACGCAGGCAGCCGCCTAAAACTGGACGTGAGAGATGTCCTGGGGCTCCTCAGAGCAGGTGCTGCTCCCTGCCCATCCGCTGAGCTTATTCCATGCCCACGGAGCCCCACCTTTGTCCAAGGCAACAACGTGCCCAGTTACACCTGCTTCTCTCTCCAAAGCCCTCATAGCTGAGGGTGGCATGTGGTCTCGCTCCAGCCGGTGCGATGTTCGTGGAAGCCTCCTGGGTGGGACTCCTGGGAAAGCTATTATTGTTCTAATGAATAAAAAGACAGGAATCTGAATGTTAGCAAGCACCCCAACCAGGTGGTTCCGACACAGGTACGACACACACCGCACCTGGGAACATTCTGCTCCCGGAGATTTCCAGGGAAATTGGGCAATTACAGCAAAGCTCTGGACAGTGGACATCTCTTTGGCAATTGTCCCTTTCATTTGTTAGTTTCTTCCTTCCTTCCTTCCCTCAGTGCAAAGGCATTTGCCGAGTGCCTATACCAGTGGTTCTCAACCTTCTGGCCCTTTAAATAGAGTTCCTCATGTTGTGACCCCACCATAAAATTATTTTCGTTGCTACTTCATAACTGTAATGTTGCTACTGTTATGAATCGTGATGTAAATATCTGATATGCAGGATGGTCTTAGGCGACCCCTTGAAAGGGTCGTGCAACTCCCAAAGGGGTCCTGACCCACAGGTTGAGAACTGCTGGCCTAGACGGAGATCAGGAACACCCATTTCCTGCCATCAGGAGGTGACAGTGCAGGAGAAGATTGGCACAGGAGGCACAGGCCATGTGAAGAGCAGCAGGGTAGAGGCTAGGTGCCTACTTCAGGATGCACTAAAGGGGACGGAGGAGGAATGGCCGGTGCTCCCAGGGACTGTGCACAGTTCACACGGCTCTGGGTCCATCAAATGGGAAGTGTCTTTGGGAGATGCACATGGAGCTATCCTCTGGGAGAGCCACAGGTCAGCCAGTCATTAAGTTGTCCTCTATTCCTTGGCTTCTCTGTTCCCTAAGACATACTGTTTTACCTCACAGGGTTCTTTTTTGGGGAGTAAGTGGGGGTACATGGATGGTCATCGGAAGCAGCAAGCAAGTGGCCATACTTAGAGCTGAACTCAGCAGTGACAGTTTCTATTGTTGCCTGGGCCCCAGGACATAACACCCTGCAGCCGTGGAGAAGTAGGGTTCGTTCTATTATCCTATAATGGGATTGTAAACAGTTATTATTTTAAAAAGCTAACTGAATTCTTTTTTTAAATGCCACAAAAGCTAACATAATGTAAGCACAAAGTCTTTTTAAGTTTTTTTTTCAAACTCTTCCTTCCCCATATTTGATACACAAAATTCAGTGTAAAAATTTTCTTTAAAAAAAAAAAAAGTCATCTTCTCCTGAATGTGGTTTTTCGATTCACGAAAATGTTCAGGAATCGGCTTTTAAGATAATAAAATGATATACAGGAGACATGACCAGACATGTCAAAGATATCCAAACATAATTTGGATTTGGAAATGATTCAGTGTCTATCTTAATATTTCTGAAACCTCCATACAGTACTGGAGATAAAAATAGGATGAAAATAACATATTCAAAGCCCTCACTCCTCTATCAACCAACCCAGGGGAGTTGAGAAAAGGTAAGGACTTTTAGGAGAAAGATGCCATGAGACTGACTGTGTTAGAGAATAAAAAAAAAAATAATGCTTACAACTCTTGCTTTAAAATAATCCCTCCTTACATTTTCTCCAAAAAAAAATGGCATAACTATCTAAATTGATTTTAAATGACCTTTCGGATACATGTTGAGTATAACTATGTCCTGAGATTGGATAGTGAAGGGGCCTGGCTTTATTCCGGCTACACGCAGACATCAGGTGCCTTGTCTAGGACTTGGGATTGGGAGACTGACACTGAGCAACAATTTGAATCAAAACGATCACTCCAGACGCGGGCCAAGTACACACCCTCACAGAGACCACGTGACTGGTAGAACTTCGCAAATTTACCAGCCTGTACAAGGCAGGTTGTGGAATCCACTGCAGGGTGGGAAGAAAACTCCGAGGATGACTTTGAGATGCGGACGACGTTGTGGGGAGGGGTGAGTCTTTACCAGTGATGGTCCCAAACAGAGCACCAGCCTTACTCCACGCTCTGAGGATCATAATGAACTTCCAGATGAGGGTGAAAATGTGGCGTTCGTGGTTAACCCACCCTCCCTAGATGGACAATTCCATCCACCGAAGCCCTCTCTGGATGGAAGAAAGAGTGTGCGTGACAGGCGTGCTTGGAGATTACAACGCTGACACCGGCCACCCGTGAAGAGGGCACCCATGGGTGACGAGGGCTTTGGAGCCACTTGCATGGTAAGTTCCCTATCGACACCAGAAGAGTTGGATGGTTATAATGTGCCAGGGACGGGACAAAAAGACACCAGCACATTACAGGACAGGTCTGCAAGTCTGGCCTTGGGGACAGTTGTACCTTCCCACAATTTACCTCCCCCAGAAGCCAAAACCTCCCAATTACTTCTCCACAACTTACTGCCCTTTGTTCAGATGGCATATGAGCTCCTGAGACTAACCACATCCTGAGTCTTCATTTTCATGAGGATCTCCATGCACACAGAAATAAAAAATGTGCAGCTAATGAGATGTGTACGCCTCTCCTCCTGTTGATCTGTCTCTGGTCAGTCTGATCTGCAGGCCTAGTCCCTGAACCTAGGAGGATAGAGGAAAGGTCTTTTTTCTTCCTCAAAGGTGTGGTCAAGAATGGCCAGCATTTGGTAGCTTGGTAAACACCTTAGCACAAGATCCAATATTAGGCCCATGAGTAATCTATAATAATAAAAGTGTAATATGCTAATTAGATCAGACAGCTGAACGACCTCTGGACATCATTCCAGATGTCCTTCTGGACGAAGCCCCAGCAGCAGGGACTGAGGCAGAGGCCGTTAGGGGCAATTAGGCAGGCAGGCAGACAGAGGGGTTAGGGGCGATCCAGCAGGCAGGCGAGTAATTAGGGGCGATCAGGCAGGCAGAGGAGTGGTTAGGGGCGATCAGACAGACAAGCAGAGGCGGTTAGGGGCAATCAGGCAGCCAGGCGAGAGGTTAGGGCAGCCGTGGGCAAACTACGGCCCGCGGGCCAGATCCGGCCCCTTTGAAATGAATAAAACTAAAAAAAAAAAAAGACCATACCCTTTTATGTAATGATGTTTACTTTGAATTTATATTAGTTCACACAAACACTCCATCCATGCTTTTGTTCCGGCCCTCCGGTCCAGTTTAAGAACCCATTGTGGCCCTCGAGTCAAAAAGTTTGCCCACCCCTGGGTTAGGGGCAATCAGACAGGCAGGCAGAGGCGGTTAGGGGCAATCAGGCAGGCAGGCGAGTAGTTAGGGGAGATGAAGCAGGCAGGCAGAGGCTGTTAGGGGCGATCAGGCAGGCAGGCAGGGGGCAGTTAGGAGCAACCAGGCCAGCAGGGGAGGCAGTTAGGGGCGACCAGGCAGGCAGGCAGGTGAGCGATTAGGAGCCAGTGGTCCAGGATTGTGAGAGGGATCCCGGATTGGAGAGGGTGCAAGCTGGGCTGTGAGGGACCCCCCCCCCTGCATGAATTTCATGCACCAGGCCTCTAGTATTCTATAACAATGACACTACAATACTTCAATCCTATTTCGTGCCCCAAGGCTGTCAGGTTAGAACAAGTTTTCCTGTTACTACAGAAGGTTCATGAAAAAGAACAGAGTAAATGACCTTTTTCTAAAGGCCCATAATTTGGGGCAAGATAAAATCAGAGACGAGCGGGCCACCTTGAGGACCTCAATAATAATGTTGAACACTGCAGAACTTACTATGTGCCTGGCACTGTTCTACTGTTCTGCCTTCATTAATTCAAATAGGCAAATAAAGTATTCAAAGCCCTCACTTTTTTATCAGCCAACCCAGGGGAGTTGAGAAAAGATGAGAACTTTTAGGAGAAAGATGCCATGAGACAGACTGTGTCAGAGAATAAAGAAAAATATTGCTTACAACTTTTATTTTGCTTTAAAATAATCCCTCCCTACTTTTTCTCAAAACCCTCTGCTAACAATCCTGTAAGACACTATTATCATATTTTTAAGGATGCGGAAACTAAGGCACAGAGAAGTGAAGGAATTTGCCCAGGATCCTGAATCTACCTGCAGAGTGAACACAGGCTGCTTGCTCAGAGGCCACGCTCCTCGATGCGACAGCACGGTGTCCACCTGGGCCAGGCGAAGAGCCTGGACTGCATTCTGCCGACCATGGAAAGTCACTGAAGAACCGAAAGCAGGGAGGGACATGACCTGCACTTTTAAAAAAAATCCTTCTGGCTGGTGCCTGCAGAGTGCACGGCACAAGGACAAGCGAGGACGGCCCCAGTGCTTCATGCCCAGGCAAAGCACCCAGTGTGGGAGCATCACCTAAACATGGCCCTCCCCCGGACCCATCCTTCCTGTGCAGACAGAGCTGGGCAGCTATAAATAGCCACTCCTGGTGCACAAGGCTGCACACCAGGTCCAGACGCTGCAGCCCCGTGACCCCGGGAGGTGACTCATCCCCGCTGGGCTCCCTCCAATCAAACCTCCATCCTGCAATTTCACTCGAAGTCCACCAGGCTCTTCTCCTCCCTCCCTTTACTCAACCAGCTCCTGCAAGTCCAACCTTCCCACACTCGGCCTTGACCAGTCACTTATAACTCCGTCAAACACTTCATGGCACATATGTAACACTAGGGGCCCGGTGCACAGATTTGTGCACATTGAGAGGGAAATAGTTAGAAGGAATATTTTAATATTGCTATTTGCCCTTTCTCCCTCAGTGCCTGGGAGTCGGGCGGCACTGGTCGCTGTCTACGGGGCGATCGGTGGGGCGATCGAGCCCCCACTCGCACCCACCTTGGCCTGGTGCCACCCGCTCACCTGCTCCACCATCCTGCATGTTCCCACTCTTATCAGGGCCCATCAGGGCCGGCAGCGCCTCCACTGCCACCCACTGCCAGCGCTGTGTCACCCATGCCCACCATGTTCCCCGCCACCCCCTGGTGGTCAGCGCACGTCATAGCGAGTGGTCGAACTCCCAGTGGAACCACCGCCCAAGGGGACAATTTGCATATTAGGCTTTTATTCTATAGGTTAGCACTGGCCGTCAGTCCACACACACCCTCTCTGCATTGCATCGAGAGCAGGAGCTTTTGGTTTTGAGGGACGTAACATTTATTCCAGGTGCCATGCAGGAAGGACGCCTCTTGGTAATGGCATTGCCAGGCTGTCTGCAGGGGACTGGAGGATCCCAGAACTTCAAGACACAGCAGACCTGAGTTTAGACTTTACTTCTCCCATTTACTGGGTTTATGACCTGGGATGAGTCCTTACCCTGCACAGACTCCATCTCTTCCTTCTGGGAAATGATGCCAGCTCCCAGCTCAGAAGGCTGAGGAGTCCGTGGCACAGCATGAAACCTGGCGCATATGAGGAGCTCGGCAGGTGGGCTTTTTAAACTTTTCCATTCGTTTCATCCTTCTTTCAAAGTAAACATCCCACCTGTTTACTTCTCGTCTGTGTTTATTTTTAATCCTCGGAAGCACCGTTCCTCAGCTTCACTTGGTTCATTTTTACATTTTAAATGCATTTGTTTTAAGTAAATGTATTTCATTCTAATTGCTCATCAATATACATAAATCAAAACAGAAGCATGCTTATCTGTGTGGTTTTGGAGACTGCTTTCTTAAGCAAAGGACGTCAAATGACTGACAACGCACGTGCAGGCGTTCACACAGGGACAGTCGCTACGCCCTTACACAGGCACAGTCTCGTAGCGTCTCAACACACCCAGGTCTTGGATGGGACGGTGCTCGGAGCTTAAAGTCCTGCTGGTGAGCCTTAAGCCTGGCTCCCTCAGGCCTCAGGCAGAGGCGCCCTCCCTCCCGCCACACAGAAACCGGGACTTGGAACAGTGTGTCTAACTGGGGACACTGTCTCAGCGCCGTGTGTGTGTGTGTGTGTGTGTGTGTGTGTGAGTGTGTGTGTGAGTGAGAAAGCTGCCAGGAATGACGAAGCTCTGATTACATAGCTTCTTTCCTCTCATTATTTTTTTTAAATGCCATGCATACACTAAGCTCTCACCCAAAGATAATCCCTTTTAATACCAGGGGAAGTTTAAAAGCAACCTCTGCATCCTACAGGATGTGACTGGTACATGACACACAACAGCGGGGATTCCGAGAAATGCACGGCCATCCTAGTCTCACGTTCAGCACAAAAACGTCCTCCGGTTGGGGTGAATGATGGCCTTGATCTTCATGAGCTCATACTATAAAGACAGAGCACTGCAATCGCTAATGTGGGAGCTAATCCACTAGGCCTGACAATATTAACCAGAAGCTTGTGGGAGCAAGCTTTCTGGAACGTTCGTTGCTCCTGACCCTAAAGAATAATTTTGCCGACGTGGCTGCTCCCTATGGGTCCCTCCCCAAAATGACTTAATCAGCAGAGGAATGACCTTCTCGGAGGTCAGACGGCTCACCCGAATCTTTACTAAATCATCAACGTGTTTTTCATTAAACTGAGCATGAGCCAATGTTGCCCCCTGCGGTGCCATTGACATTCCAGCAGGTAATTCTCCGTGAGGGTCTGTCCAGTGCGTGATAGGAGCTGTGGCATCCCTGGCTCTCAGGTACTACATGCCAGTTGCATCCTATTGGACAATAAAGCAAATAACATTCCCACCCCCTTGAGAACCATTGGTGGGCATTTTCCAGCCAAGAAATAAAAATTTTCATTTGAAACACTAGCTAGTCAAGGGTCAGAGTAGAACTGAAATGTTGCCCTGCAATCGTTCCAGTGTTTAAACAATTCATTAAACCGGGTCTAGCAGGTCTAGGAAAACTGGGCCAGTCTGCCACAGTGCCACAAGAAAACCTTCTTTAAAAGACACCGTTTTATCCCCAAGTTCAAGTTTTATTGTAAGATCGTTACTAAATCAGCCTCCAGAATGTGGCTCTCTATGAATACTTGTCCATATAAATATTACATCACAAATACATTTCTTCAAACATCTCATTCCCTGAGAAAAGGGTTTTAAAATCCATCCAAAATATTATTCTGGTGGCAGATAACCCTTCATGAAATCTATTTAGACTCAATCAAATGCCGTTTCAGAAGCATTCTTGTAAAACCTGTGCTTAGCATCCCAGTGAAGTGATTCATCGAGAACTAGCGGGACTCCAGGAACTCACAGTGAGGGGACTGCGTATTTATTTGTACAAGTTTTAGTAGCTGAACCCCAGCACCGATCTGCTGTGAGAACTGTGCAGTGACTGAATGAGGTGAACGCCCCGCATAGCAAGTGAAGAACGGTCCCGAAGCCCGCTGGGAGGGACCACATCTAAGAACTTATCAAAGAGAAAGGCGGCGAGAACGTGGAAATCGGGGGACAGTGCGGTTCATCCCCCAGAGCTTTCTGACCCCTTACCTCACACAATCCCACGGCGTCCCTCTCCGCCTTTGCCAGGGTGGACGCCATCCTCTCAGATCCGACTCAGGAAGCAGTGGGAAGAAACAGGTTTCGTTTTCCTTAAAATCATGCACCTGGCCTACCCCTGGGCAACGTCGGTCACAGGAGGGGCCAGGACGGACGTGTGGGGGAGGTCGTGAGTCCTGATGTGGCCCTGAGAGCTCAGCGGGTCCACCTCACTGCTGCTCCTGCTTGTCTTCCTCTTCCCCCAAAGCTCAAGAAAGAAGAGACTAAGAAGACCTCTGCCAGGAGACTCCAGTCTCACCAGGAGCAACACTGAGGGCCGCGGCCGCCACTCCTCAGGGCTTATCATTGCTCAGGCATCCTAAGTGAAAAAACATAACCGACCAGCCGGCCGTGGTGGCCACACCCCTGCAAAGGGTACAGGATGCAATCGCCCCATCCTCCCCTCAGCTTCCTTCCTGTGCTTTCCATGGGAGAATTCCAGAGAATGAGTTATGTGTCCACACACGCACACTCACACACACTCACACACACACACACACACACACACACTTCATCTCAGAGTGGGCTGATGTCAACAAGCTGACTGCTATCGTGAAGAGGAGAACTGTGTGTGTGATTGACTCAGAACAGAGCGGCCACCATCTGGGAACTCTAGTTTACTGGTCCCATGATCAGATATCACTTTCAGTCAGGTTGCTAACACAGGCTCCCAGCGCCCTAACCAATCCAGGATGGGGTTGGTGGACTTGTGATTTCAAACCATAAAAACGGAATACAACTTTTTCAAACACCGCAGAACTCCCGTGAAAAGCCAACACCGTGCTTATCAGTCAGAAGTCGCTCCCAGAGCTCAGTCTCAATGCAAAACCACACGAGACCATCACTCTAGCTGGGGCTCTTGGCCTGGGCTGGGGAGAGGCTGGCGGTCCCTGGTCCGATGCATGTGCTTTCCTGGAGAAAGGGGCCGGAAGGGCAGTCATTGCAATTCCAAGTGCTGGCTGATGGGTGAATGCGATCAAAGGCTGCAAGACCCTATCTTCCCAGCGAACTTTCCAGGAAAGCAAGATAAAATATCGAGTGTCACGTGCTTTTGCTGTGTAGAGAGACAGACTGGATTTCAGCTACACTCTACAATTGCTGCAATTGGTGGCTGCAATTTCTTCTCTACTATTCCCTTGACCCAGATATACTTGGCCATGAAGCTTCCAGGGCCCACAGAGCTTTGGGCTGGCTCTGTAACAGACTGAGGAGACACAGGAAGCCTGGAACTCCAGAATCAGCAACCCCTGAGCAGAACATGCAAACCCAACTGAGTCTCAGGACAAAACACTGCAGGTGTGAGGGTGCGTCCTAGCAAATAACAGTAACAGCAAGCACTTACAAAATGCCAGCCCTGTACCAGGGACACGTGGTAGATACTTCCATCTCTAACGGGTGTCTCTGTGCTCCAAGGCTGAGCGGTGGTGTTATTAGGCCCACATGATTGGGGAAACAGAGAGAAAGTGACAATAGCCGGGATTTAATGTTAGATCTGAATGACACTCAGCCCCATGCTCATCCTATATAATAAAAGGCTAATATGCAAATGGTCCTGACGCTCTCAAGCCGTAATGACCAATCAGCAGGAGGCTGCGTGTGCGGCAGGTGCAGGTGGGCGGGGCTGCGTGCGTGGCGAGGCTGGGGACATGAGGCTGCGTCCCACACCCGGCGCTGGCTGGGGACGTGACGCTGTTATTGTTTATTTATTAATAAACGTATGTATTATTTTCATATACATTTTACTAATTTTCTTTCATCTCTGACACTTCTATTATAGAGAAAGGGCAAATAGCAATATTAAAATATTTCCTCTAATTAATTCCCTTTTAATGTGCACAAATTTCGTGCACCGGGCCACTAGTTTACAATAAGCTGCCTCCTTCAAAAGACACCAGCGACCTCACTAGCTCACAGTGGCCAATGGGCCCACAGTGGCCTCAGGTGCCAGTAGGAGATTAGAGAAAATAAATCTAGAAAGGACCATTCACTGGCTTCAAAGACGACCACAGCCTTTGAACAATGGACTTCTCAACACCAGCCTCTCCACTTCCATCCTCAGAGAAAGTGTGCAGCCCTGAGCTCTTGCCTGTTTCCCAGCTATGGGCCATCAGCCTCTTCCCGGGGCCGAGGAGCGGCTCACGCACCTGGGCAGGTGCAGCTGCTGCCCCACTCACACCCAGGTCTCCGGACACCCCCTGATGCTTCTCCCACTCTGGCCTTCCAAGCCTTTGCCTTCCAAATACTGTAACATTCTCCAGATGTGCCCTAAGGCCATCGTACTCACATTCCCCTTCACGGGGGTGGTATTTCCTAAACACAGGCCATTCGGCCAGCACCCTCTCAATCGCAGTCAATGGTAGGCTTGAGCGTTAGCCGAACGCTAGATTCTGGTCCACCCACATGTCACTGATGTCTATGTACGACAAACAGGCTATTTTCCTGTGTAAAGGAAACCTGCTTCCCCACAGCACAAGCCATGGTCATAATGGAAGGAGATGTCCAGGCTGAAAGAAACTTACAGAAGCAAGGGAGGTTAGATAAACGTTGGCGTTTAGACCTAAGGCCATCGTACTCACATTCCCCTTCACAGGGGTGGTATTTCCTAAACACAGGCCATTCGACCAGCACCCTCTCAATCGCAGTCAATGGTAGGCTTGAGAAGGTACGGCCAGGGAAGTGAGTATTAAACCCTCAAATTTACATATGCTATTGTTCCTTTCCCCCAAACCAAAACCCTCTGGGAAGAAAGGCCCCCCCCAAAAAAAAATCAACAACAACAAACAAAACGGGGAAGCACATTAATACTAATATTGCATTCATCTAACACCGCAGCATTTTCATGTACTAGGGGATACTTGTGAATAAAACAAGTGTAGAAAGAGAAAGAGAGAGAGAAAAACACTAAATAACAGATAGAAAATGAATTCTTTACCCTGGCCAGTGTGCTCAGTGGTCGAGTGTCGACCGATGAACCAGGAGGTCATGGTTTGATTCCCAGTCAGGGCACATGCCTGGGTTGCTGGCTCGATCCCCAGTGTGGGGCATGCAGGAGGCAGCCGATCCATGATTCTCTCTCATCATGGATGTTTCTATCTCTCTCTCCCTCTCCCTTCCTCTCTGAAATCAATAAAAAAAAAATTTTAATCAGGGAATGGACACTGTCCCTTTGCCCCATCTCCATAAGGTCTCCTTCCGAAAACCCCACTGATCATCACAGCTCTCAGCGTTCTGAGCTATCGATCTAGGAGGCTACTTGGGAGTGCCAAAAGGATTAATCATCGGAAATGAAAGACATCACTTAACTCAAGTAGCCTATTCCCAAAGCTCACAGGACACGCATTAAGAGGAAAAGGCGAAAGATTTATGCATTCTGAAGACACACTACATACAGAGAGGAGCAAAGACAAGATTCTTCGATTGCAATACGAATGGACAATGGAAAAAGTCAACAGTTTATGCTGGTTCCAAACACACAAAACAGAACCGAGGTTAGCACATCAGGAAGGAACAGCCCTTTTCCTGGAAAGCGCATTATGAATTTCCCTTGTGTTTATGCATTTTGCAAGCCTCTGGGTCTGACATCACTCACGGGCATGACTTACGTTTTGCAGCAAGTGTCTGCTTATCTGCCCCCATTTTTATTGGCGGCTCTTCCCTCTGACAGTGTGTCCGCTAAAAAGCCAGATGAATGCTCGTTGCATCTCCACTGTGTTTTCAGATTCCCCAAGTCTCCCAATGGGAATACACATCCTTTCGTGTGTCCATCAGAAAGCGTTTTTGAAAACATATGAAAGATGAGACAACTGCTAACAGAGCAAGGGACAAAGTAAAAACAAAGAGACACATATCCATGAACTACGTGGGTGTTTTTTTTTTTTCATTTGACTTAGGATGTGGTAGGCGATCCAACTGAATAAAAATAAGAAACGCTACATTCCAGGCCCTGGGAGTGTGTCCTCACGTTCCCGCATGTAATCCTCAGAATAACCCTCAGGCACAGTTATTCCGACCCCACCCCGCACAGATTAAGAAAGCCAATGACAGAAAGACTGAGTAACTTGCCCGCGCAACATAGCACAGCAAGAAAGAGCTCAATTTCAGATCTGGAGTCCGGGTGACGGCAAAGCTTACCCACACATTTCCCACGGACACAATCTTCCCACCAACAGCTAACGACCGCCCACCAGGGGTCATGAACTGTGCTCAGTGTTTCAGAATCATTCACTGACAGAATCCCCTCAGCAATTTACAAAAATATATTTTTATTGATATCAGAGAGGAAGGGAGAAGGAGAGAGTGGTAGAAACATCGATGATGAGAATCACTGACCAACTGCCCCCTGCACGCCTCACAATGGGGATCGAGCCCACAACCCGGGCCTGTGCCCTGACCGGGAATCGAACCGTGACCTCCTGGTGCATAGGTCCGTGCTCAACCACTGAGCCACGCCGGCCGGGCTCCTCTCAGCCATTTTGAGAGGCAGCGCTAGCCCCAGGGCAGGGGAAGGGCTGGGCGAGGTCTAGTCACTTCACAGGGGCGCCCAGAGGCGAGGCTGGAACAAGCAGAGACGGTCCAGGAGCTGCCGCAATTTCCCAGCCGCATTTCTCTCCTCCTCTGAGTGCAGTGAGGGGAGATGTGGGCCTGTGACTTTCTTAGGGTTTTGCAGTTTTGTCTGGGAAATTTTCATTATGCTTTGGAAGAGAGTCAAGTCCCCAAAGAACTGACTTTCTCACCATCCGTGGATGGGGAAATCCCTTGCTCAATGTCCATCGGAGACAAATATCAGGATTCTGACACATTGCTTTCATACATGAGAACAAAGGACCCTCACTTTTCTATTTCTAACGGACCAATACACACAAGCAGATGTGAGGTGCCGGAACTCTTCCAGGCATCCACCAGTAAGAGTGATGTGGGTATATCCCTTTCCACGGTCCCACTACAGAATAAGAAAGTTCAGGGATGAACTTGACCACAAGAGGGTATGCAGAGGGTCTCTACCCCTAATCTGTGAATCTTTGCTGACATGAAACTATCATTTCAGACTGTTCTCAAAAAGCAGGTCTTACCAGTCATCTTACCACTGGGCCCCTATCAACCACCTAATGATGTTCATGAGATCCGGCAATGACAACAGTCACAAGAAGCACACGTGTCAATAAATCCTCCCCGTCCTAAGTCCCTGGGGCCCGGATCTCATTGTGCGGTCCTCCGGCCTCCTCGTGAACGCTGCATCCTCACTGTCTCCCTCACGGGGGCCCTGCCTGCAGACAGCAGGAATGTTAACTTCCAGACACATTCTCACAGCTCCTGCGTCAGCAACGGGTCCCTCGGCCGGGCTTGCGGCTACTCTGGCTCTGAATGTCACCAAGAACCACCTTCCCCTTGTGATCGAAACACGAGTTTTTAAAGGGGGATCGACGGAGAAGCTGGGATGCGCATCTGTGTGCACAACAGACGAAGGCTCAGTAGCAGCAGATGCACCCTGCCTGCCACGATCGCTAGCCAGGATGAATGAAAAATGAGGATTCCCCCCCACCACGTTACTGTGTCCCCTTTTTAAATGAGAAAAGGAGTCACATTTTAAATGCCCAGCTTGGAAGTTGTAAATGGTCATACACTACATTTGTTCATTGTTTTCTTAACTAGCTTCATTCTGTAAGGCTTGGAAGTTGTGAATGGTCATACACTACATTTGTTCATTGTTTTCTTAACATTTTTAAATCCAATAGGAGACATTTTCTCATTTAGCCAGTTAATTAGATGACTGAGAAATCGATGACCTGTGGGCAATACAGAACAGCCCCGGTTCGCAGCTAACACGGACATCTATGAGCTCTGTGACCTTGATTAATCTTAAGCTTTAGCTCCCTCAGCTACAAAACGGGGTCACACCACACAGCAGCACACGTCTGAGAGGACTGCAGAGCACGGTGTATAGGCTCCCTCAGTCAACGCTCGGGTCTGCGTGTTATTGATCTTCACGGGGGAGACTCCCCATCCCTGAAATATCGTGAGACGTTTTTAGAATTTATTTCTGTGGCAAGTGACAGTCCACCAGGAAGGCGGCTGCTAGCTGGACTGACCTCTGGGGTCACCGGATCTAGGTTATCCGACGTGAACAGTTAGTAACATTCAAGTAACGTCTTTGGAGAAAAAGGATGGTCTTTCTTCAACCGGCTTAAGGAAGTACAGCCCTGCTCGCCCCGCTTCCTGTGCTGCCTGCATGTGTTTCAGCAATCACTCTGGGCAAGGTGAAGTGGAGCAGATAAAACCCAAATCACAAGACACCTCGGGAAAAGACGATGGCGCTCGTCCAAACGGCCTTTCCTGGAACACGCTGTACCAAGGTG
>NW_005365832.1:97716-99902 GCF_000412655.1 Myotis brandtii
GCTATTGTTTTTTAAATTTAATAACATTCAGTAGTAAAAGATAATAGAACAAGGAGGGGGGGAGCAGAAACACCAGGAAAGTCAGGATTGTTTTATACATGAAAAAAAATCTGCCATGGCATTAATAAGCTAAATAAGATGCGTGTTCAAGAAACACGTGCCACTCAAGATTATATACATTCAGTGGCCACTGTGTCACAGTCTGTAATAATTATAAACTATATATATAAGCATCGAAAAATAAATGAGTAGATAAATCACAGCACAGCCATATTATAGGCTATTAGGTAAGCCATCACACAATGTCCCCAAATAATTACTTTTCTTTCCAAATAGCGTTTAATGGCACGTAAAATGCTCGTGAGATAGTAAGGATAGTAAAAACACACTGCAGAGCTATATGCACAGTAACTTAATAGGGCTTAAATATATATGCATCTATTATTTTTTTAATATATTTTATTGATTTTTTACAGAGAGGAAGGGAGAGAGATAAAGAGTTAGAAACATTGATGAGAGAGAAACATCGATCAGCTGCCTCCTGCACATCTCCTACTGGGGATGTGCCCGCAACCCAGGTACATGCCCTTGACCAGAACCGAACCTGGGACCTTTCAGTCCGCAGGCCGACGCTCTATCCACTGAGCCAAACTGGTTTTGGCGATGCATCTATTATTTATTGGAATAAAGTTGAAAAAGGACTATGCCAAAATGTTCATAGTGAGTACTGCTTGGCTGGGAGGCCTAAGCGTTCCTCACATTCTTCCTTATTTTCCAACTTGTCTATAATGGACTCGCATTACCTTAATCATCAGAAACTAGGCTTCAGTCTGGCCCAGGGTGACAGAGAAATACAAAAGCAGTGAGAGAGAAAAATGACTCACTTCTCTGTCTTTCTACATCCTCTGCATTTCCATGCAAATCTGTCTTTAATCATCAACTATGCTGACATTTTAAAATATGACTTATGTTGTGAATTTATGAAGCACTCAAATCAAAAAGTTTTTATTTATCAAGAGGAGTTGCCCCGAAAAGTAACCTTGTAGCTAATGACATACTGTCTCAAGATACTAAAAACCACAACTAGCATCCATCATAAGCCACCCCTTGAGGACAAAACAGATGCAGGATCTATCTGGGAAGGGGACAGTAAAAAATCATCTGAAGCAAAAGAAAACTCATTTGAATCTGAGTACGTTTAAAATTCTATTCAAAACTTCAAGGACTGGAGTCACCAACTCAAAGACACCTGCTCCCAATGGAATTATGATGTTGAGTAATTTTTTTTTCTTTTTTAAGTCTTTACCTGAGGATATGTTTTTATGGATCTTAGAGAAAGGAGGGAAAGAGAGAGAAAAAAACATCGATTGGTTGCCTCTCATACATGCCCTGAGCAGGGAATCAAATCCACAACCGAGGTATGTGCCCTGATGGGGATTCGAACCTGCATAGGGGACATCTCTCCAACCCATAGACCCACCTGGCCAGGGCCACACAGCTGCTTTCTGAAGGCGGCATCGCATCGGCTAGCTTTTGCTGGCGGGGAGGACTAGCACTGGGCGTGGCTGCTGTCGCCACGAGGAGCACCCTGAGAAACTGAAGGGGAGCACAGACCCCTCCACTCCACAGGACGGCCTGGTGGACGACAGGAAAGCACCGCTGCCCAGACTGCGGAGCGCGGACTGGGACATCAGAAACCGTGACGGAGTGTGATCTGGGCAGCTCGTCACTTCCCGGGCCAGGGGGCCATGCAGGACACGTTCTCACACCCGTCGGATTTCTCTCTCCATGTGGCACAGCGGCCTCACGCCATTAACTGGAGAATGTTCCACAGATGAAGTTAACTGTCTGGTTTGCAGAACCGTCTGTGGCAGGCAAATGGATGTGCCACCAGCGAGCCTTCAGAGAGGTATTTCCCTAGGAGCGCAGCGTTTTCTAAGACGCATCTGGGGCAGCCCAAGTGAAGTCACCAGGAAAGGGGGCTCCCTGTCACATCAGAGTGGGATATGGTGGACACTACACCACACCCCTTAGCGTCCACACACTCATCAGCAAATATAAAAGCTCCCAGAAGCCTTCAGATGTCCACGGTGTCCGAAATGGATGTGACCAGAGACCTCGATCACATGACACCTACACACAGCCAGAAGGAAGCACTTGGAGAGACTGTGCCATGGTGACACGCC
>NW_005365832.1:100164-101894 GCF_000412655.1 Myotis brandtii
CCACCGAGATCAGGAGGAGCGTTGAGCTCCTCAGGCCCTGGACTCGGTCAGAATCAGAAAGGCAGAAGACGCTGAACAGGACCTGTAACCTTGTGCCCTGCTGGTGGGAATGCAGACTGGCACAGCCACCGTGGAAAACAGTACGGAGTTACTGCAAAAAAAATTAAACAATGGAACTGCCTAGGACTCAGAGATTCCACTTGTGGGAACATTATCTGAAGAACCCGACACATTCATTCGGAAGAACATATGCACCCCGTGTTCACAGCAGCGATGTTTACAATCGCCACGATCTGGAAAGAGCCCCTGTCCGTCAGCAGGTGAGTGGATAAAAAGCTGTGGGACATTTATATAAGGCAGCGGTTCTCAACCTGTGGGTCTCGACCCCAAAAAAAGAAGAAATGTTACTGTGAAGGAGGCCTCGTTCTTGCATCCTCTCGCTTTCTAGGAAAACTGCACAGGAAGCCAAGTCATCGTATAAGTTTGCTTGGTAGCAAGAGTTCCACAGTAGGGGGTGCGACTTGGGATATTTAAAGGTCCCTAGCAAATAGCATCTCCCACATGCAGGTCTGGCCCCTGGGACCACACGGACCTCGTCTGTGGGCCAGAGATGAACGCCACTTAACTGTAAAAAATATATATATATATATAGGAAATCTTACCCATTGCAACAGCATGGAGGGACCTGGAGAGCATTACGCTAAGTGAAATAAGCCAGTCAGAGAAAGACAGGTACCGCATGATCTCACTCATATGTGGGATCCAAAGAACAAAATAAACTAACAAACAAAATGGACAAAAAAGAAGAAATGTTACTGTGCAGGAGGCCTCGTTCTTGCATCCTCTGGCTTTCTAGGAAAACTGCACAGGAAGCCAAGTCATTGTATAAGTTTGCTTGGTAGCAAGAGTTCCAAAGTAGGGGGCGCAACTTGGGATATTTAAAGGTCCCTAGCAAATAGCATCTCCCACATGCAGGTCTGGCCCCTGGGACCACACGGACCTCATCCGTGGGCCAGAGATTAGAAAGATACTGCCCGGGACCACACTGTTTACTCCAAGCTTCGACAGCTCTCCAAGACCCCTTCTGACCTATTTCCATAATATTTCAAAACGCTGGGTCTGCTACCGCCTGGGCTTGGAATAATAATAGCTATTAACTCAGTGCTTCCTTGATGTTAGGCATTGCATGAAGTACTTTTAATTCATGGGTTCTGATCATTTTCCCTAGAACCCCATGAGGGAGACCCTATTACAATACCCATTTTATTCACGGGGGACCTGAGGCTCAAGGAAATTAAGTGGTTGCCCAACATCACAAAGAACAAATGGCCACGTCAGAACTTAAACCCGGGCCCCCAGATTTTGGAACCCCCACTTTTCACAGGCTGCTGCCGTGATTCAGAAACACAAGAGCCTTGCAAGTTCTTTCAGGCCACTCGGCACGGTCAATATGTCAACGTTAGAATTTAGCTCTCAGAGGGAATTATGTTTACATTGTGCGAGCCCTCCTTGTACTCCCCAAAATTATCATGTATTATGACTTCACAGCAGCTGCCGATCACTCCTCCCACAGAGGGGAAGGCGTCAATGCATGAAATGCTTACCACGCCGGAAGGGACCCTGGGAAGCCACCCTGGAAGGGGCCCTAGTCTTTTCTGTGCCTTGATTTTCCCATCTGTGAAACAGGAATCACACTTCCGTTAATTCCTAACGTGGCAGGGAAGTCCTGT
>NW_005365832.1:103254-106988 GCF_000412655.1 Myotis brandtii
TCATCACAGAGTTCAGACCATCTAGAAGGAGAGGCAAGAGCCAGACAGGTGGAGGATCCATCGAAGGTCCTGGCGCAGACAGTCAAGTGACTTACCCAGATCAGATACTTAGTAGTGGGGCTAGAGCTAAGCCAGTCAGAGAAAGACAAGTATCCCATGATCTCACTCATATGTGGAATCTAAGTAACAAAATAAACTGATGAACGGAATGGATCCAGAGACATGGAAGCATGGAACAGAGTGCGGAATCTCGGAGGGAAGGTGGTGGTGGTGGTGGCGGTGGCGGGGAATGGATGGGAGGTAATCAACCAAAGACCTTGTATGCGTACATGCATAACCCATGGACACAGACAATAGGGTGGCGAAGGCCTGGGGCGGGGAGGGCAGGGGCAGACTGGAGGGGTTCAATGGGGGGAGAAAGGGGGACATATGTAATACTTTCAACAATAAAGAATTATTTAAAAGAAATAAATAAAATAAAATGTTTGCCATTCAGTAGGGGTAGGCCAGACCCCACCGTGCACGAATCTGTGCACCGGGCCTCTAGTTGGATTATAAGAGTAACTAATAACTGAAACCCCTGGAATAATAACGTAGACTAGAATCCGGAAGCACTGCAATTTGTCTTATAAGAAATTAACTGGCTCCTCCCTCGGGAAGTTTTAAAGGAGTATGTTTCATAAATATAAGAACTAAATTTTAAATTTTAAACAATTTTTCTTTTTTTAATATATTTTTTAATTGATTTCAGAGAGGAAGGGAGAGGGAGTGAGAGAGACAGAAGCATCAATGATGAGAGAATCATCGATCTGCTGCCTCCTGCACGCCCCACACTGGGGGTGGAGTCTACAACCCTGGCATGTGCCCTGACCGGGAATCCAACTGTGACCTCCTGGTTCATAGGTTGACACTCAACCACTGAGCCATGCCAGCCGGGCTCAACAATTTGTCTAATCACAGTGAATAGTGTTCGATGCCTCACTACAGATTCTTGAGGCCTTTGCAGAAGGGATGGCCTAACCATAACTGCCCACATTTCAGAGAAACTGCATCCATCCTGCTCCATATACATCAGCAAGGAAGTGGGACAGACAGAGGAAGGGCCCAGAGAGGGGTAGGTGACTAATGCCCGCATTCCTCTGGAAAAGACAGAGCATTCCTGCTCGTGAGCGCAGAGATAAGCGCGGGCATTGTATTAAAATCAAGTCCTCCGGCTGGAACAGGATAGCCCAGAAATAGCTCAGAGCACGGATACTTGCGACTTGAACGTGTACTTTCAAAGAGGTTATTTTTATAAACCAAATATGCACAGGAAACTTTGTTATTCTACTTCTACTCCTCAGCCTACAGATCTGTATTGTCCCAGCACCAAGTCCTCTCCTTGGACTGAATCCCAGTTCCAGCTACTTGACTTAAAAATCAGGCAAACCTGACTAAATACCATCTTGTTCCTATAAAGATGCCCTTTACGCACCTCCCGTTTTCGGACCCAATGGTGACTCTTTTGCCCTCTCTCTGAGCCACTAACTGCATTCTCAGAAAATGCAAAACACGAATTTAAAACAAATTCCTATTTTATCATTAACCGGTATCTACCTAAAACACAAAGTTTAAATTTCCATGCAACCTGGAAAGGTATACAACTTCATCTGTGATGTACGCCCTCACCGTTCAGCAGGCTTATAACCCTTATCATTTGAGCAACTTCTGACTTAATTTCATGCTGAATAATAGGCTTTGTTAAATGGATGCGGTGGTTCTGGAGGGATATGTAGCAGGACCCCTCAGATTAAATGTGCACATTCTCTGCCTCAGCAGTTCCATGCCTAGAAATTGTTTCTTTAGAAATACCGATACAAATACTCAAAAAACGTAAGTGTGGAAATGCTCACTGCAGCATCATTTGTTATATCAAATGTTGGCACCAATCCAAATAACCGTCAATAGGGTAATAGCTAAATAAATTATGGTACAAGCATAGAAGGGAGTATTATGACAAAGTCTGAAAGTATTATAAAAAGGTATCATGAATATTGAGATGGATGGAAATTCAAGACACGCTGCAAAGTGAAAACAAAAGAAAATTAAGAGGAGAATAGCATGATACCTTTTTGTTTAAAAGTTTATTTCTACGTGCATGTGTGTTCATGTGTGTGCATTATTATGCATATGAACCCATCATTAATAAGTTTTATCTTTGGTGGAGAAAGAGAAACAGTCTGCATTGCTCATCTTACAAAAAAATATAATACTCTTGTAACAACTTTCAAATAAAAAAAATTTTTAAAAACTCTACATCTAAAAAGATAGATCTCTCCCTCCCCTTACCAAACGCTCCAACATATCATGTAGGTAACAACATACCTGTCTCAGATGTTTTATACACACAGATGCAAATGCACATTCACAGAGGTGTTCATATGAACCATGAACATTTAAAGGGCTTCCATTTGTAATTTTAGAAAAAGAGTTTTATTAATTGCTATGCTTGGCTCACCAATATGATTTCCAATGGAAAACAAAATTCCCCACCTAAGTTAAAACACTGACTCAAAATAAATAAGTAAATAAATAAATAAATTTAAAAATAAAAACACTGACTCAAGGGACGGTTCCCTCTTGTAGGATCATCAAACGGAGAGAACACCAGCAATAACGAGGCTTCCTGAGGAAAAACACCTGCCATAATAACCTCAAGTTTCTAAAGGAAAAAGAAATGGCAAGAGGTGGGCAGAAAGTCAACAACCAAGCAGCCACACGGTACCTGCTCTCTAAGAGACCTTGGACTTACACTGGGGGCGGGGGTCCTGAGCAGTAGGAAACGCTGGACCTGGTGTCCAACAGAAAAATCTGGGAGAGACTTCCAGGGTAAATGCCGTACACGGTACACCTCCACACAGGTGCTGACCTCAACTCTTCTTTTTTTATTTAAAGAATTTCCTTTTTTAAATTTTTTTATTGATTTCAGAGAGGAAGGGAGAGGGAAAGAGACATAGAAACATCAATGATGAGAGAGAATCATTGATCGGCTGCCTCCTGCACATCCCCTAATTGGGGATTGAGCCTGCAGCCCAGGCATGTGCCCTTGACTGGAATCGAACCCGGGACCCTTCAGTCCACAGGCCAATGCTCTATCCACCGAGCCAAATCAGCTAGGGCACCTCAACTCTTTGCTTTGACTGTTCAGTACCCTGAGAAATACCATGTTCCTTAATGTTTCTCGGTCATTCATTTAACACAGTGGTTCTCAACCTGTGGGTCGCGACCCCTTTGGCAGTCGAACGACCCTTTCACAGGGGTCGCCTAAGACCATCCTGCATATCAGATATTTACATGACGATTCATCACAGTAACAACATTACAAGTTATGAAGTAGCAACGAAAATAATTTTATGGTTGGGTCACAACATGAGGAACTGTATTTAAAGGGCCAGAAGGTTGAGAACCACTGATTTAACAGCTTTTTCCCCAGAGTGAATAAAGGCCCATGTGGAATGACATGTTTTTTATGTTACCTAACACAAATGACTTCAGTGTACCTTTAACAATGACACAGAACCAAACCCCTTCCCCCTGCAAAAAATAAAACAAAACAAAACAAACCACATTATAACAGAGCAAACAAAATTTCTATGGCTAACAATTTAATTTGGAAGGCCAAATATGTACTCATGAAGGAAATGTAAATATCTGTAAACCAGATAAAGAATTAACTGACAGATTTCTTTGCCTTG
>NW_005365832.1:107004-119046 GCF_000412655.1 Myotis brandtii
GGTATTCTTCTGTGGCTCCCAGCTGATGGCCACCTTACCTGTGCTGGGTAGGGCAGGACATGGGCAAAGAGAGAGCTGGCAAGTACCAAGTAGCCACAGACCAAAATGACACCCCAATCTATGTTTTGATTCTTTGACAATTGATGTGACGTGCAAGAAAGTGTTCAATAAATACATTTTAAGGAACATGATTACACAAATAAAGCAACCGACCACTAACTGTTTTTGCTTTTCACATGCGCTTGGGTAGACACGCGGACTCTGAAGGAAGACTTCCAGGAAGAGCCAGACTCCGCCATTAAAAATTCATCTCATCCCATGAAAGATTCAGTGCGTGCGGATCTGCAGGTCTTCAAGATGCCACCATTTTCAAAACGTCCTTTCAAAGAGACGTTTATACGACACAGCTCGCTCCTGCACAATGTGACTTGGTTGCTAAGTCCTCGGCGACTTCCATAATACGTGTGAGGAGACTGAGTCACTTCCCTCAAGTTGTACAGCTATCTTTTATCAGAGAAAAAAATTCCGACACTTAAAAGCTCTCAAGGAAATGGACCAAAACATTCTGGAAAAGTCATTCTCTGCAGGGAAGATAAGATAACCAAGGCTATAAGACTGCGGGGGCGGGGGGGGGGGGCGGTAAGGAAATCCACAGGAAAGAAGAACAAAATGCAGGAGGGCCTCAGCTCTTTGGGAGAGAACTTAAACACACACACACAGAAGCAGGTCTGTCTCCTGGCTGAATACAGGAGCCCGATTATAAGGCAGACTTTTATTTTGCGGGCTTTCACTCGGGTTGTATATCAAGCGTGCTTCCTCCTTCAACACCTGTCAATACCTTCTATGGACTCCAGACTTCATTTTACAAAGATGCTCCATAGAAGTGATTTAGACTCACAGTCACTCAAGATCAGTGCTTCCGGTGGCACCCCCCACCCCGCCCCCCGCCCATCTTCTGGTAGAAGAAAACGCGGCTCACATTTCCCAACACCCATAAACCTGTCCGACCACAGAAAGGTCCAGACTGTCTTTGAATGCCTCTCCCGGAAAACGTTTATCACTTGATAACGGAATGACCCTGTTTCCCTGTGGAGAAACCCTCAGAATACTCGCATTACATTCCAAAGGGCTTTTCATTCCTGAGATGTTCGTGTTTCCTGTCTTGGCGCACAGGAAGTGCCCCTTAGCCGCAGGGCATGCGCTCCAAAGCCCCCATGGATGCCTGAAACCGTGGTAGCAAACCCAAGGTACCTTGTTTTCCTATACATACATGTATATACAGCTATGATAAAGTTTACCTTATAAATTAGGCACCCTGGCAGATTAACAACAGTAACTAATGAGACAGAACAATTTAACGACAGACTGAAATAAAATGTCTGTGACTGTGGCACTGGTAAGTAAACGGGGTGACTTGAACTCAAGCACTGCAGTGGGTCTGACCACCTAGACGGCTGCTAAGTGACTAACAGGTGGGGAGCGTCTACACGTGAACACACGGGACAAGCGGCAGACAAAGCAGGAAGTCAGGAGATGTCATCACCTTCCTCAGAATGGTTTTGGTACAATAATAAAGGATGAATATGGGTAGATGATGGATGGATGGATAGATAGATAGATAGATAGATAGATCAATAGATAGGAAATGTTCAATAGATAGATAGATGATAGATAGATAGATAGATAGATAGATAGATAGATATAGATAGATAGATAGATAGATAGATGATAGACAGACAGATAGGAAATGTTCTGTACCCTTCCCTCCACTGGACTTTGTCTCAAGATGCAAAATCTTTATAAACAGCAAATTCCAAGTCCCACAACTTGACTGTTTCAATATGCTTTAGCACCAAAATAAACAAGACCCCTCAGCATGCAGTATTTATGATCAGTTAATTCAAGAAGACTACAGAGTCTTATAGAGAAAACAGAATCCAGGGAATAGAGGACTCGTTTTCACTGAGCTGATCAATGCAACAGGAGCTCCTGTTCGTCACCCTGTTTTCTCTTCCGTCACCACAAGGGCTACCGATTCCACACGGCACTGGTACTGATCCTGCCACCAACAGCCTCGAAAAGAACAGGGTGGAGAATACAGCCGGCGGTGTGCTGGGGCCAGCTGTGAGCTTCGGGAACTGTGAACGCTGGCTGCCAGGCTGCCCGGAGCCTGCAATTGGCTATGGGGGAGTCTTCGTGCATGGAGATCTGTAACACTACAAAGCAGAGGCGTTTTCAAAAGAGAGAGCCAGTTTCCCCACACACCACTGAATGCAGTGCTTGGCCGCAGAGGTTCCGGGCACAACACACAATGCAAGGGCAGCAGGACAAAGGCGAGGCCTGCCCTCCAGCCCCGGACACCGACGTCCCCACTCACTGACCATGGGAGATGGAGCGAGTCCAGGGGCCTCGGCTTTGTGGACTAAAATGTAAGAGACATCACACACGTCACTTCCCGATCCTCTCTGACCTCCCCATCGGAACTGCATGGCTCTGGGTTTGGGTCATACCCACCCTGACGCTTGTGCCCTCTTACAGGAAGTGCCCATGAAGCCAGTGCCGGGCAGCTCCGAGGCAGACCTATCCCCCTGCATTCGTGAGAGCACTTCTGTCTCATGCCCTTGGCCAAGCAAGCGGCCCACACGTGACCATGGTCCTAAAATTCCCAGGACCCCTTAACTCCTGAGTTACATTTTTCTTTTTAAAGTTCAGTTTGGCCCGGCCAGTGTGGCTCAGTGGCTGAGCGTCGACCTATGAACCAGGAGGTCACAGTTCAATTCCCGGTCAGGGCACATGCCTGGGTTGAGGGCTCGATCCCCAGTGTGGAGCATGCAGAAGGCAGCTGGTCAGTGGTTCTCTCTCATCATGGATGCTTCTATCTCTCTCCCTCTCCCTTTCTTTCTCTGAAACATTTTTTTGAAGTCCTAGAAAACCTCCAGCTGATCCAGGAGTGTCCTGTAGACTTAGGCTAAAGGCCCACAGGGCATTCCTGGCCACATCTGTCAAGCAGGTGCTACTTCTATACCTGGTTCAGCGTATGGCTCATCAGGAGCCCTGTGGGCACGGGCAGACGTGAGCAGCCCAGGCTGCGAATGAGATGTAGAAGAAGCGATGTACCAACACCAGGATCCTGCCTTGAACCCGGGCCGGCATGCCGAGCCCATTGCACAGTGAGCCCCTTAATCGCAGAAACTGTGTATCACCCACAAAACCTGGCTCAAGAAGCACAGAGCATTTGCTAAAGTAAATTCCCGGGTCTGGTAGAGTCGGGGGTTCATCAACCCGGGGCTGGCCTATGGGCAACAAATGACAGGTCAGTGTTTCTCCCGGAGAAGCAAAGGGCTCCTCTGAATGGCTCTGTGATGTGAGGCGGCAGTGTGGCCGGCACGGCCAGGTCATGTAAACGATGCAGACGCCCGGCTGCTCTGCCGAGGGCTCTTGCTCCCAGAGGCGAGGCTTCGTAAGCATCCTCCCCATCCGCCTGTCCCGCTCTTCAAGATAAAGATGCATCGAACACATTTAGAGGAAGTATTTAATTGGCAAATGGCAACCGTCCATTTGGACATAATCCGAACAGTGGTGAGAAGGAGAACATCATCCAATTTGTCAGTGAGCTGACAGCCAGATTTTTAAAAATTCAGGCAGAGGGAGTAGAATTTAAAAATAGAGGTTACGCTTCGAATAGATTCTAGAAAATGATCGTGCATGTCCAATCGAACTCACCGAAACAGAGCTTTAACCGACCGTGGGGGAAGCAGAGGGGTTATCTGGATCCCTCTCCCTGTCGAACCAGAGGTGCCTAAACCCTGAAACCAACTCCTAAAGCTCCGAGGAATAGAGGACCCACAGAACCTCGGAACCCGGGCGAGGACTAAAGCCTTCTCCAAACCAGCAACGCTCTGAAGCTAAAGAACAGAGGACCTTTCAGGTGCACCATGTCCAAGCATTCAACTGCATGTCCGATCCACGTGCACCCTTCAGGACATGGAGTCTCCCTCTTCCTTTTAAATGCTCGCTGATCCAACAAATGTGCAATGCACTTGAATTGCATACTAGGCACTGGGGACCCAAACACGGTTAAGACGTGGCCAGTCTGTAAACTCGCCGCGTACAGCACAAGGAGAGAGTGTGCTGAGAGCTGTGACCACAGCAGCCCGTCCTAAACACGGACTCTGAGCCCCAAATGCCCGCAATGCAACAGCTCAGCGGGAGGTAGCAGCATCTTTTATTTAAGGGCGAGGCTCTGTGGTCAATTCAACCCGTGCTCTTTTTTTCTCGTGGGCGCGACCACTTCTAAAGATAACAATGTGTTGTTTTGGTCAGAAGTGAAGAAACCGCAAAGCAGTGGAAGCTTAAAAAAGCAACCCAGGTTCCACTCGGAGGCCCGGTAGAAGCGCGGATGGCCCTGGATGCGAGTCAGGGCGGCAAAGCCCAGACCTCAGGGCACTGTTCATAAAAGGAGACTCGCCAGAGGGTGCCCAGCTCAGGAGACGGTGCTGGGGGGCTGGGGCATTACTGAGGCAGGAGAGGGGGCAGCCTGGGAAGGCCTTAAAGCTCCCAAGGAGGTGTTTTAAACTGGAAACGCTTTATAGATTTGATCAAATTACACTGGGAGAAGATCATGTGATTCAGTTTAAGAATTCTTATTTAGCCCAGCCGGCGTGGCTCAGTGGTTGAGCTATGAACCAGAAGGTCAGGGTTCTGTTCCCGGTTCCCGGTCAGGGCACATGCCCGGGTTGTGGGCTCGACCCCGCAGTGAGGAGTGTGCAGGAGGCAGCCAGTCAATGGTTCTCTCTCATCATTGATGTTTCTATCTTTCTCTCCCTCTCCCTTCCCCTCTGAAATCATTAAAAATATTTTTTTAAAGAATTATTTAGTTACATTGCTAGTATGGAAACGCCTGTTTTTTCATTTCCCAGGGCTGCTGGAACACAGCACACAGACTGGGGGGTTCCAGGGCAGACATGCACTGTCTCCCAGCTCCGGGGCCGGAAATCTGAAACCAGGCGCCCACAGACCCCTCCTCTGAGAACTGTGATAGGTGGGGTCGTCCAGCTACAGATGGCTGCTTTCATGTTCGGATGGCGTCCTATCTGTATTTTACGTCTTCACCCCAATTCCCCCTTCTCATAAGAGTAACAGCCATATGGATTAAGGTGCCTCGCAATGACCTCGTTCTAACTTGATCACCTCTGCAAAGTGAGGTCACATTGTGAAGTACTAGGGTTAGGACATCAACATATGAACTTGGGGGGGAGGGGACATGATTCAACACCCCCAACAACAGCTCTATTATAGAGGACACAGTCCCAGTCCCCTAAGAATTGCTATTCTAATTGTGAGGTTGGGACCGAGCCACATGAGACCATTCAAGACTAACACCAGAGGGAGTCATCGGATTAGAAGCTCTATGTAATCTAGGGACAAGTCTTCAGTGGCTCCTGAACATCACAGGTGCATTGAGTTAGGGAATCATAAGGCAACTCTGATCAAATTCTGTGAGCGTCTGTCCAACTTGGGTTAAGTAACTTATGAACCTGTTTAGCTTCCTCATCCACGTTCCACCATCCGGGGAGGGGGCATGATGAATCAGCTGCTGCAATCGGTGCTCTAAGCACTACACGAACTGTTCCTGGAAAACTCTCTAAATATGAACACATGATCATGAAAACGTGGGAGGGAAGTCCCCAATCTGAACACCTCGCTCCTGCCTTCTTTCCCACTCTTGTTTGGAGCGCTCCTTGATTCTACAAGGTGTCCCACAGCCACACACCACACCCCCTCCATCCCTCACCTCCCTTAGCCCTCTGGTCTCTATAGAAACCCGAGGCCTTGCTTGGGGACAGGTGGCCTCACTTCCGCCACCATGCACAGCACGCATCCAGGACTGAAGCGGCCCGGCCCAGCCTGTTGTTAGTTGTCCTTGGTGATGATCACTACTCTGCAGTCTCCTCCGCACCCAGCGCAGCCACCAATGTTGCCCAAAAGCATGAGGACGCGGCCTCCTGGCTCTCTCCTTGGCTGCTTTTGAGTGACATGTTTTGCTTCCCCACAAATAGCCCAGAGCCTGCTGCCACATACATATTTCTTCACAAGCGGTTCTCTCCAGGGACTCGAACACAGCTGTCCGTCGGCTAGACGTAGAGGAAGACACCGAGAAAGGCAGCATTTTCCCCGCCGTGGGTACCATTCTCCATCTGCTCTGCCCAGGCGCAGGCAGTCACTCCCACCTCTGCGTTGGAGATAAAGCCCTGCCGGTCCCCCGTCCCTGTAACACCTCAATCCCCAACTTGGAAAGGCAGGCCCAACTAATCCCAACATGCCTTCTCCACTTTGAACTCCAAAGACAAGGGTTAGCCCCATACTCTCCCATATGCATTTTATAATCGGGTGTTTAGTGAACTGTTCCACTGAGCAAGCGGCACTCACAGGGTACAACTGAAAGCAACATTATTCTTTTTTTTAAATATATTTTTATTGATTTCAGAGAGGAAGGGAGAGGAAGAGAGAGAGACAGAAACATCAACGTTGAGAGAGAACCATTGATGGGCTGACTCCTGCACACCCCCGCTGGGGATCGAGCCCACAACCGGGAATCAAACTGTGACCTCCTGGTTCCTAGGTGGACACTCAACCACGGAGCCATGCCGGCCAGGCAAAGCAAGGTTATTCTGTACCCGCTGCCTGCTCTCCCCTGCCGGGCAGGACCAGTTCTTCGCTTGGCACTGCATAAAATTAGCACAAGCGCCTCGATTTTCCTGGTCACTCTGGTCACTTCAAGTCACAAAAATGTTCGCTTCTGTGCAGAAAAGGTGCAGCCCTGCGCCACAGTCCGGCTCCAAACATCAGCTAAGAGGAACGCTCTGCCTTGGCTCAGGCTGCGATCACCAGCACCTTTCCCCACAGTTCGTGCTGGCGTCCTTTTTCCTTAACTCAACAAATACTTTCTCTAAAAGTATGGGCTATCCTTGCCAGGGAAGCAGACAGAAATAGAAGAATGGGCTCTTTGCCTGCTAAAACATAACTTCATCATCATCGTCGTTGACGTTTCTTATACTTTGATCAGACAGTCCCGTGCCACGCACCTCATATGCAGCAGAGAGGCCCACGACGGGCACTGCACTGGGAAGGGAACAAGGGAATGGGAGAAACAGCAGAACTGAGAGCATTTCTGTGTGTCCGGTAAGAGAAGTCCCTGAACAACGGCGACGGCTTTGCAATAAAAAGCTTGCACCGAAGTACTGCCCGGGCAAAGGGACAGTGTGTACTGCAGGGTTGTTTTACGGTCGACAGTGCCTAAGACGATTTATATAATAAATCCCTGTGAGCTTCCATTACAGGAACTGAGTCACCAGCTACTAATCTTCACCGACGAGATGATGCTCAGAGGGCACAGCAGATGCCCGAGGACCACGTCCTGGTGTAACGGCAGGAGCCCTCTCGGTCTGAGAGGAGAGACAGAAAGGGCGCCAGCGGAACAGCACGGGGACCGTTCAGACCCGGAGTGTCTGCCCCAGAGGGACCGTGAAACAGGCAGGTCCTCCAGGAATCCCGGGGCCGAGAGGAGTTTCAGTTTTAAATGAGAGGGGACCTGTACCGAAGCAGCCCCTACACCCGCCATCAGGCTACGACGGGAGTCCGTTCCAACACTGAAGACAAACCGACTCGGTGGGACTCAAGTCATATTCCGACTGGTTTTCAGAGGCAACGTGACACTCAGAATCCCGGCAGGAACTGACCCAGCATCGGACCCCGCTGCAGAGCAAAGTCCTATTAGATACTTTGTTTTTTTCTGTCTATTTTACTGACAACCGCGGGCATAATTCCTTAATCCACCTGCACCCTCGGTTTCTCATGTAGCACAAGGCCAGTGGGTGAATGAGCAGTAATTTCCTTCCAAAACCTAAAACCTCTGTGACCTAAGGTTTATAATAAATGTCAGCCGACGAATCATATATTTTAACTAGAGGCCCAGTGCACGAAATTCATGCAAAGGTAGGGTCCCTAGGCCTGGCCGGCAATCAGGACCGATTTCGGCCTTCCGGCTGCCGGCCGGGGCCTTCGTTCCACACCGCCCCCTGGTGGTCAGTGCATGTCATAGCGAGCAATAGAACTCCCGGTCTCCCGGTTGAACTCCCGCAGGGACACTTTGCATATTAGCCTTTTATATATATAGATGATTCCAAATGATAAAAATACAGTACCTCCCTACCAACATTCACGCTCCTTCAATAAGTAATATGGTTTCCTCACCCTTGGGTGAGACTCATGAACAATGAGGTCCCTCCCATGCACAGTGACACATAATGCAGAGGTGATATTGTTGCTGCTTGTCTGAGCAGTACTGCTGTACTTAGAAAGACATTTTTAGAGGCAATAAGAACGATTTTTTAAAGGAAATTTCATTAGTTTCATGGCACTCTATTCAGGCAAATGAATCACACGATGGACCGGAAAACTGAAAGTCACATCACATGTGCTGACCTGCGACCTTGCTCAGGTCAGCAGCCCCCACGGGCCACGTGCAGGCACGGATCACCTTGTTTACCTCCTGGAAATGGCCCAGGAGTGACAGGTTTGGGCAGTTACAGCAAACAGAAACAATGGCTGTCAAGTGGCCCAACACTAAAAATTTAACCTCTTCCAAATGTTCATTGAATTCTTAAGGCTTTTCTTTCAACATGGAATGTTCTAGCATATTAAAAAAATGCCACAGACATACACTTAAAGAAAAAAATCTATTTGGATGCTGTAAAAAGATAGAGAATAAATACTTAGAATCCTGTTAGTTAACTTAATGTAAATTCTCACTTGGAATTTTCAAGGTTGTTTCTTTTAGGCTAGTCTTTCAGTAACATGTTGGCTTCTAATCGTATGTAGCTTAGTGCTATAACTATAGTACCCTCAAAAGTAGAACTTATTCCTTAGAGTAAAAGGTTGACTTAGAGTAAAATTATTGACTCATCAATAATTTTATAACAGTTATATTATGAATATGTAAGAACATTTTTCAGAATTTCAAAAACACTGTGGATACTCTTCATGCTAAACTACATGCAACTTCTAGAAAAAACATCTATGACAGCGTGAGTAGCAGACACATGATTTTGGAAACAAAAGAACAGGAAAAGACACACACAAAAATGAGAGTATAAAACAGTTAGCATGCTAAATTCAGGAAATTAATTTATGTCTATATAAAAATACAGCAATTTCCATACTGAAGATGGAAATCATGGGTAGGCAAACAGGAAGCAAAAGGTCAACATATTGTATAATAATTTTGGGGGGAAAATACCTAGAATGGCAGCCCTTTAACTATAATCTTAAACATAGATGGTTCTTTAAAAATTATTTCAGAGAGATTAACTGGGGGATTTATATGCATAACTTGATAGAAAATAAAAATCATCTCAATCTTTGGACAGAAGAATGCCTAATTCAAATATTGCTTACCACCAGTATGTTAGGGAATAATATATACTAAAGTTCCTTTGGATACACTGAGCTATACACTTTTTTTTAGCATAAACTGTCCAGGAAAGTCTTCCATAACTATTTTGAACACATGGACTTCTGTGTAAATGAAATTTCCAACGTGTGTACTAAAAGACAGATCCGCCATGGTCTGCGGCACCAATGCAATGCCGCGAATTCCAACTCTCCTCACTGCTGCTGTGCGTCCACAATGTCAGACACTGTCCGTGGTCCTACCTGGGCGTGGCCGCTCATTCAGTCTCCTGAACGCCTTGCAAAGTGTATCCCAAAGTATGACACCGCCTAACCCCAGCATGTATTCTTTTTTTTAATCTTTATTGTTGAAAGTATTACATAGATCCTCCTTTTCCCCCCATTAACCTCTTCCAGCCTGCTTCTGTCCCCCACCCCAGGCCCTCCCCACCCCATTGTCTGTGCCCATGGATTATGCATATATGCATACAAGTTCATTGGTTGATCTCTTCCCACCCCTCCTCCTTACCTCTAAGGTTCAACAGTCTGTTCATGCTTCCATGTCTCTTGCAGTGACCATGCAAGGATGTCTTAGGCTTTGGAACCGATCAGCGGAGCAGTCACATTGCTAGCAAGACACATAGGTCTACTATGTCAGAGACACTGACTGCTCACTAAATGGCTAAGGGCGTCTCCCGTTTCCCAGGCCCCTGGCAGTTGGGCAGATCCTGAAGCTCATGCTGAACGACAGCCCTGAACAAGAGTGAAATGTGTCACCGTGGGGCCATAGCGTTGGGGAGCTGGTGTAAGAGTCCTCAGCTCTCTCCCCTAGACACCTGCCTCAGGAGGTTTTGTGTTCCAGATGGTGTAATGACAAGATGGCCAAGCCTCCCATCATCCAATTTGGCAAAAATCAAGAGGGTGGTGACCCTGCATCACTACATGACAGTACAAAGCAAGACCCTGCCGACCCATGCTGGCCACCAGCAACAGCAATAAATCATCTTTTGTTCTCTAAGCCACTGAGGTTTCGGGATTAGCTCGTTTCTACAGCACAGGCTGACCTATTCTGACTAATACAGGGTTGGGCAAACATTCTAGTAGGTTTACATTGTGAGTATGGGAAACAGTTTCATCTTGTATTATCACTTATTATTGTATGACTTTCCGTAAGAACAACTGTAAACCTACTTTGCCCCACCCTGTATAACTAGGTAACAGAAAGTACTTCGGAGTGAAGTTGTGCCAAAACCATTTCATGCGCAAAGCTCTTATTTTCTAAAAACATTCTTAAACACTAAAGGCATGACCCAAAGCAACTTTTCTTTGGCAGTAATCATGTAAAACACCTCATGAGCTCCAGAACGGACACACTCTTTGCTGCATTTGACAGCTATTCTGAAAACCACATGCCCAGCACGTAAATTCTTTGTTCCATTTGATTGACTTTCGGATGAAACTACAGTTTTCCCATTACCTTGAAAATCCTGTTGGTTTAGAACCTACAGAACACTCAAGTTTACGCACTGCATTGTTGAGCATTCATCCTTTAAGAGTTATGTAATTCCAAGTGCTTTGTGTCATAGGAATGGATTTTGCTTTCTGTTACCAGAAGGGGACACCTTAATGTGGAAATCTCTTCTTGTGTTTCATTCTGTGGGTGAGCTTATACTTCAGCTTAAGACTCCCAGGAAATGACTTTATGATTGTTACTAATGGCCAAAATAATGACGGGAGTTTACAATCAGCAGTACCTGACCGTGAGCCCCACAGCTTTAGCACATTATCTTACTTAATTCTCATGATATTGGTACTTTTTTAAGTAATATACTTTTTAAATATATTTTATTGATTTTTTTACAGAGAGGAAGGAAGAGGGATAGAGAGTTAGAAACATCGATGAGAGAGAAACATCCATCAGCTGCCTTCTGCACACCCCCTACTGGGGACTGAACCTGCAACCCTGGCATGTGCACAACATTTTGGTGCACGGGACGATGCCCAACCGACTGAGCCACACTGGCCAGGGCCTATTGGTACTTACCTTAGTCTTTTTTTCTTATAGGTTAAGACACTGTGGTTTTAAAGATTACATAATTCACCCAGCTAGTAAGCAGTTTGGATTTACTAGTCTGTCTGACTATAGAGCCTGGGCTCTTAACAGCTGGTAACAGAACTTCTCCAAGTGTACTGTATGTAAGAGAGAACTATACCTCACACAGATGACTTTTCCCGAGCCTTACTGCTTAGGACAACGTCAGGGTAGATAATCACTCATTTTGTTTTCATCAGGTGGTTTTAAAAAAATAGTAACAGTACAGGTGATAATCCAGTATTGCAACGATCATGAAGGTGTTGAGCAGATAACTACAGGATAGAAAACAATGGACTACGTGTTTCAACACAGAGAGGAAGCAGTGAAGACTGGGACACCAAACACAAGTCCCAGCCTCAAATGCCTCCAACTAGCTGTATGGCATCACCCTTCCGGATCTTAGCTTTTTAAGGTTTTGTTGTTGTTGTCGTTAATCTTACCAGAGGATATTTTTCCATTAATTTTTTTTAAGAGAGAGTGGAAGGGAGAGGGGGAGG
>NW_005365832.1:119110-195569 GCF_000412655.1 Myotis brandtii
AAGGGGGAGAGGGAGAGGGAGATAGAAACATTGATATGAGAGAGAACAGGGCCAGGGATTGAGCCTACAATGAGGTACATGCCCTTGACTGGAATCAAACCTGGACCCTTCAGTCGACAGGCTAAAAATCTATCCACTAAGCCAAACTGGCTGAGGCCTGGATCTTAGTGTTTATCCATAAAATATCAGCTAACACGTTGGGATTTTAGATCTATAAAATATATGATCTTAGAATATGTCTTTGAAACAAGAGGCACCTTTATTTTTTTATATCCTTTATGTACTCATGCTCCCCTCCATTTATCTATTCGACTTGTACTTGTATGCAATAGAAATGAATAAGTAAATAAATAAAATATAGGATCTTAATGCCTTGGCTAACCATTGTGACCTTACCTTATTTTACTATCCAAATGCAAAGACATATGAACGATGTCATAGGCTATCACCAGCCATGCTATTTTTTAAGGCAGAGTCAAAAGGCAGTTGTTCTGCCACTCATCTTTGAAGATATCATGGACGTGTGGGCACTGAGATGTGTGGTCCAGGCAAATGCTGGTCAACTGCATGTGACTGGGCCCCTGACAACATAAGAAGCTGCGCCAGAATATGAAATACCCACATCAAGCCCATTGTTTAGTGTAGACCATTTTTAATAGCAAGGTTTTCTAACTAAGCGAAGCAGTTACACTGACCCACATTCTGGAGAAAGCTTCTTATCTAGTGACAAACTGACGGTAGACCAGCACTCTGAGTAGCGCAGGTGCACAGCACAGGTTATACTTCTAATTGTCACAGTGTGCGTCCTCCCCGCTCTGTTCACGTGCTTGAAGTCACCTGCAGATGAGAAATGGCAACTGAAGCCTTTAGAAGTGTTTTCCTTCTGAGTGGTCAGAAAAACCAGCCCACGACCCAGCATTCAGAAGAATCAGGGTGTGAGCCCGAATCGATGTCATATGCTCCGCCTTCTGCTTGAAGGGTGTCCGACTGACTTTCCAGGGAAAGCGATTGAGCTGGGCACCTTAGCGAAGTGTTTGGCTCTTGTTACTTAGCGAGCTGAGGAGGCGGCGATGAGTAGCACTGTCCAATGTGAGGGGTCAAGCCTCATGTGGAAGACCAACGATAAACCACAAAGCTAGTGATTTCCAAAAACCACATCCAGGGCATGAGCTGCTACAGTGTGGAGCTCCAGGGCTATCATATGGCTACACTGCAAGCCTCGGGGTCTCTGTGAGAAACGGTAATTAGCATCCGCTTCCAGAGCCATGTTTACACCCAAAGTTTCCCCAGATGGTGTCTTGATACTTTCAACTGCTTTCCTTTGTATTCCCAGCAGGACCTATGTACTGCCTGAAACGGCTAGAGGAAGATGGATGTGTCTGATCCAGGAGGATCTATTTTTCCCTCCAGATTCGTAGTGCTGAAAGTCAGCTGGAGTGAGTTATATAGGGTAGACTATAACAATTCGCCAAACAAAACCAAAACTCAGAGGGAGGAGGGTGGGGGACATCTGTAATAGCATCAACAATAAAAAATAAATAAAAAACTCAGACTGCAGAGGCAGAAACACTAAGCCAAGAGAAACACAATCAAAATGCAGAGCGTGCCAACAAGCGACACCTCGCCAGCACGATGCTCGACCCAGCCCTTCCCCTTGGGGACTGCTTTCTATAGAGACCACTCTCTGTTCCACAAATAAAGCTACGCGTTGCTAGGAGACAGCCCAGATTCTCAGGGCACAACCTAAGGGGAGCGGCTGCTTCCCACCACGAGGTATAGAAATCTGAAGCTATTCCTGACGGCCGTGCTGCTGTTATGAAACCTACACTCAGCACATCTATTTCACAGAGCGCTCGAGAGCTGTTCTGCCCTGACACTCGTAAATCTGACATACTGGTAACTGGACCCCAAAACTCTTTTCCGCCTCCCGGCCTTGTGTTTTTCCTCTTCTTTCAGGTCTTCTCCAAATGTAGCAGCACCTCACCTGTCCTCATTTCATAATGCCCAAGAAAACGCGCAGGTTTTCAAGTTACCAATGACTCCTTTGAAAGACCCTCCTTCCGATTAGTCCTACTCAGCTTTTCAAAGTTTCCCCACGACTTGGAGTTACTGTTTGCAAAGCAGTTTTTGCTTTGCCTTTTCCAAAACAACTTAGCGGTTTTCACTTCTATCCAAGCTTCCCCACGCGCTCTCCCTGAAGCAGTAACTACCAAGGTAGCCCGCTCACCCCTCACCCTGCCTTTTGAAAAGCAACTGGCATATCTCCTTTGCCCTTTCTCGTCTTTCTGTACAGCCACCCCAGCAGCTCAGGTAGGAATAACTGCTGGGATGAGAAAGCCTCACGAATTAGCACTTAAACAAAGAGGGGAAGACTTTCGCGCATATAGCAAGAACTTTGGAGCACCAGCCCAAGCTCTTTCTAATGTTCTGTTATGTCATCCTTAGCTTGTATTCCTCTTGATTGATGCCTTATGGTTGCCACATGGATACAACTTAAGATATTACATCCTGCCCCGGCTGGCATGGCTCAGTCTGTTGGGCATCGTCCTGTGCACCAAAAGGTTGCTGGTTTGATTCCCAGTCAGGACACATGCCTGGGTTTCGGGCTCGATCCCCAATTGGGGGCATGCAGGAGGCAGCAGATAAATGATTCTCTCTCATCAGTGTTTCTATCTCTCTGTCACTCTCCCTTCCTCTCTCTCTAAAGTCAATAAAAACATATTTTTTTGTAAAAGCATATTTTTTTTTTAAAAAAAGGAGATTTATGTCCCAATTCTACTTTCTGAGCTCAATCCTTAGATTAATTCCAGATTTAAAACTCGGACTCTATTTCTGCCTCTAGAAAAGTATACATAAGAACACAAATATTTTGTGGCTTTTGTCGCCCAGAGATAAAATGAATTCTTTAGTTCCTTCTCGAATTAATCTAGATAGAGAAATATAACAAGTGGAGTGGGGAAACAAAAAGGAAGGCAGGGGAGAAAGTCTGGAGTAACAGGAGTCAATGTCTTAAGTGATTCTAGCATCTCACAGATTAAGTCATTCACACCCATGAAAAATCATCCCATATAAAGTAATAAAACTGATTATGTCCCAAAGAAATCTATAATACTAACAGGGTAACATGCAAATCAACTGAACGACCGAACAGCAAAACGAACGTCCAGACAACCTTCTGGACGACCATGCTATAACACCCACTGGTGCCAGGCCAGCCAAGGCGGATGCGATGCCATTGGTCGGGGACCCAGCCGTTGCCCCAGGATCGCCCTGCAGAGGGAGGCCCAGGACACCAACCAGCGGTCTGCGGCGGGTGGGCGGGGCCGCCCTCTGTGGGGGCCATCCATCGCGGGGCTCCTGGACTGTGAGAGGGCACAGGCTGGGCTGAGGGACCCCCTCCACCACCGCCCCCCCGCCCGAGTGCATGAATTTCATGCACCGGGGCTCTAGTATCACATAAAAAGCATTTAAGAAACCACAGTCTGCTATTTATATTCTCATATTAAGCATTGCAAAATCTAAAATAAGAGGGAAGGGAAAAGCATTATGAGAAAAGTAAAAAAAAAAAAAAATTTTATAAAATCCAAAAGGGTGAAATTACATAAGAACCAAAAGAGTTACTGCCAAAAAGTAAAATATTTTGTGAACCTAACAGGTACCATAAATGAAAATATCATGTTTACGTCATGGAACTGCCTCACTTTGAAAGTGTATTTAAACGCACTTGGGGGAAATGCTGAACGCTGAAGACTTTTCCCCTGTTGTTGTCATAAGAGAAAAAAAAGAAAAAGTCATTGATGTTTTTTGTTGTCTTAGATTTCCTGCTATCCAGCATGATTAAACATTTAGAGATACAAGAGTAAATACAAACCAATTAATTTAAAATTCCTGGTCCCGGAGAAACACAGAGCACAGTGGGTTTAACACGAATACGATTTCAACAAGGATGTCTGTCACTTTGCCTCAAACGGGGTTTCCCAACAGTGGCACTGGGGACACTTGGGAGCAGGTAAGGCTTGGTTGTGAGGGGCCGTCCTCCGAGTCTCGGGAGATTTAGCAGCATCCCTGGTCTCCCATTTCCCCCGCCAGCTGTACCAACCAGAAACGTGTCCAGACATCGCCAAATGTCCTCTGGGAGCAGAATCGCCCCTGGTTGAGAAGCACGGCCATAAACCAGTCTTTCCCCCCTAATTTATTTATTACCAAACCCCCCAAAAATGCTTGGTTTATAATCTACATGGAAAGCAATGTCATCTTTCTAATAAAATAACTAATGTTAAGTGTTTTTTTTTTAATCCCCTTCATTCAGTGAACAAGTTCTCCAATGCTGGGGAATGTTAGATTTCATTGTCAAGCTTGATTTAGCTTTCCTACTGGCTGCTGAGAAAGTTTTGACCTTTGCTTTCCAATAAGCAGACTTCATACTTTCTGGGACACCGTTATTCATCACTTGCCTACCTATGAATACAAATTAGCTTAAGAGAGCTGGGACTCATTTATGAAAACAAAGAGCAACCTATTTCTAACTCATATGTTAGAAGAATATGACACTTTCTTCACCTAATGGATCAGGGACACATCAAAGAATTCTGAGCTCATACTTTAGACTGCAAGTTGTTCTTAATGAAATTCAACCTTCAGGAAACACAGAGCAGTTTTTCCGATCCATTATCTAACTCTAGAGCAGCGGTTCTCAACATGCGGGTTGCAACCCCTTTGGGGGTCGAACGACCCTTTCACAGGGGTCGCCTAAGACCATTGGAAAACACATATATAATTACATATTGTTTTTGTGACTAATCACTATGCTTTAATTATGTTCAATTTGTAACAATGAAAATATACCCTGCATATCAGATATTTACATGACGATTCATAACAGTAGCAACATTACAGTTATGAAGTAGCAACGAAAATAATTTTATGGTTGGGGGTCACCACAACATGAGGACTGTATTAAAGGGCCGCGGCATTAGGAAGGTTGAGAACCACTGCTCTAGATGATCTTCTCCGTCCGTTTAAAAATATCCATAAATGCTAACAGCCACCTCTTTCCAAAGTGCAACTATTCCTCAAGGGTAATAAGAAGTTTTAAAAGGGAAAAAACTGTAACATCTGCAGATTTGGGAATTTAATTAGGAGAGAGATGTGACCACAGACTTCCTATCAGCAAAGGTACTTATACTGTTGTCTCTCCTCCTCCGACCAGGAAGAAAGGACTCCCCGGCCCCGCTGTCTTCATTGACCCGTGTGAGCGTGTCTACAGGAGAAAATACAGAAAAGCACAATGTCGCACGGACGCGCGTGGCCCGGGCGCAGCAGGCCCACGGCGTGACTCACCGATGTGATACAGTCCGATCCAGTCGCTGGGGTCCACCTCCTCCTTGATGTCCCAGAAGATGATGAGGTTCTGGGCGCGGCCCAGTGTGTACTCGTACATGCTGGCCGTCAGGCTGGAGCGGCTCTCGGAGGTCACCAGGTCCGTGTCGCTGTTGGCCCGCTGCAGGGCCATGTTCTCGGGCCGGGAGCCCTGGGCGAGGCTCTGCAGGTTCTCGGGGCTCAGCGTGTAGCGCATCTGGGGGTTCCGCCGCCGCACGAAGAGCAGGTGCTCCCGGGCCGAGCCGGCCATCCCGGCCGCCTCTCTGAGGGTGGCTTCCTACACAGCTGGGGACAGGCAAGCACAGCGTTAGGGCCGCAGCACAGGACTTAGGGCTAAGCTCCCTGACACAAAGCCTTGGGTGAGCACCTGGCCCTGCACTAATCCCAGCTTCAGAACTAAGCCCAGACTCCACCATCAGCTGATGGCGTCAGAGGCCGCTGAGGCCAGAGGATGGCAAGGCCCTCGACCTCCCTCCGCCCAGCTCCGCCCAGCAAGTCAGGAAGCAGGGGTTTCTCGGCCATCCCTGGTGTGTCCTCTCTCCTGCAGAAACGGCATCCTCTCCTCCACCACCCACCCCCCTCACCCCTCATCACATAAGTATTTGCTGCTGCTATTACATTTCAAAATAGCAGGACAGACAAATCTGGCACATGCCAACAGGTGAAAAAGACCACTGAGGACAAGTTCATTTGCTCGGTTTCCTTCGCATGGGAATGTAACTCACTCAAGTCTTTTTCAGGAGCCCCTCCCGTAACCACAGAGGCCGTCATAGTTAAAACTACAGCACCCGGCACACACACGGCACTTACTCTTTCTAAGACATGCACAAATATAGACAAGTTATTTATTTCTTTATTTAATTTATCTTTACTGATGAAAGTTTTACAGATATTCCCCTTTTTCCCCCCAATGACCCTCACCACCCACACCCGCCATTCCCCCTCCCCAGGCCTTCACTGCACTACTGCCTGTGTCCAGGGGTTATGCATATATGCATATAAGTTCTTTGGTTAATGTCTTCCCACCCATCCCTGCCCGCCTTCCCTCTGAGATTCGTCAGTTTGTTCCATGCTTCCATGTCTCTGGATCTATTTCATCTTACTTATATGTGGAACCTAATGAACAAAATAAACTAACAAATGAAATAGATACATACACAAGTTATTTGCAAGTCTTTTTAAAAATATATTTCTTTATTGATTTCAGAGAGGAAGAGGGAGAGAGAGAGAGAGAAACATCAATGATCAGAGAGAATCATTGATTGGCTGCCTCCTGCATGCCCCCTACTGGGGATCGAGCCCACAACCCGGGCATGTGCCCTTGGCCGGAATCAAACCTGAGACCCTTCAGTCCACAGGCCGACGCTCTATCCACTGAACCAAACCGGCTAGGGCGTAAGTCTTGAGTTTATAAGTCATTCGCTTCATATATTTACATTTCACCCAGCCTGGATAGATTCACCTACTAAATGGAGGTAACATTATTGTGCCATGCAAGACCATTGTGAGGAGAGAAAAATCGTAAGTGAGTGCTCAATGATAAGCCACCGCTGCTCATAGGGAATAGAATCAGTATCATCATCAATTACATATGACATGGTTACTGGACTTCTTGTGATCTCTCTGTAAGGTATATAAATGTTGAATCACTATGTTACGCACCTGAAACTAATACTGTATGTCTATTATAATCCTCTAAACATTTTTTAAAAGCAACTACTGCTATTTTAATAGGAAGATATTATAATCACTGAATTAATGCCTTATTTACTTTGGAGTAGCTCTCTCTGGCTTAGAGTCTGGGAAGAGTAACACTAGGACTTGAAAAACAGATAACAGAAGTTAAACGCTAAAGACACCCCAATAAATTTAATTTTTTTAAAAAGGAAACAATAAAAAGAAGACCATCTTTACACACGAAACACACTATCAGCTCTCCCTAGTGCTGGCTGACCCCAGGCTTCAGTACGAAGGAGAAAAGCTGCCCATCCTTGCCGCGCCCCCCTAGTCAACGTGGCTTCCAGCTCCCAGAGCTCAGACACCAGCTGCACCGGGATCCACGGGCCTTTGAGTTACACAGCTCGTGACTCAGCCACAGCGGTTAAGGAACTGTTTCTGCATAAAAATGCAATTCCGACTTCCTAACAACCCACTCGCCAAAGGACTTTTGGAGCCCACCTCTCCCGAACTGGTGACTGCACGCGGTGAGGTGCAAGGTTAGAGAGGGAAGGAAGGAGGAGGAGGAGGGTCTGCGGCACAGAACGGGGAGTCAGTCAGTGGGAACCTCATCAAGAGTAACGGGCAGAGACCACCCCAGGGTCTTGAGCAGAGGAGTCCTCCCTGAAGCTTACGCCTGGGAAACTTGATCTGAGCACGTAGTAGGGCTGATGGTTGGAGGAGGAAAGCAGAGGTGGGGAGCCAATTAGCAGCTACCTGGTTCGTTAAGGCATCTGGCACTGAATGCTGAAGAATGGACTTCAGTTACACAAAAAGGGAATAGCAATCAGGAATATTTTTTTTTAAAAAAAAGAGCCCAAAGACTTGGCAACAGATTGAATACAGGGGGTAAAAGTGAAAAAGAAATTAGGACTAAATTCTGGATTTTGCATCTAAGGGACAACAGAATCCCAGAAACGTTGATAAGGCTGGGAAAACTCAATACCGTGTTGGGTGAGTTTGCAGTCAATGCACTGTATCTCAGTAACTATGTCCCAAAGACTCCCATGAGGGTGGGCGCGAGTTCCTGGTTATCATGAGGCCAGGGATAAAACCATTATTCAAATGTAAGTTTCTGCTTCATAGCGGCCTCAGTATTTACTAATTAAAATTGACCCTGCCAATGAATCTCTAAAAGGCTTATTAGGTCAGTGTTTATTTTATTTTTTTTAATTGATTTTTTTACAGAGTGGAAGGAAGAGGGATAGAGAATTAGAAACTGATCAAAGAGAGAGAAACCTCAATCAGCTGCCTCCTGCACACCCCCTACTGGGGATGTGCCCACACCCAAGGTATATTTCCTTGACCGGAATCGAACCTGGGACCCTTCAGTCCGCAGGCCGATGCTCTATCCACTGAGCCAAACCAGTTAGGGCTAGGTCAGTGTTAAAAAACCTCATTCAGATGTTTCACTTTACACAACTTAGATCAACAGAAAATAAATAAAGTCAGAATGCTCAGATGACAGTGAGCGGCTATTAACCAAACCTGCTTTGGAAAATTTCATTTTTCCCTCATAGGAAAGGTAATGTCCAACACCATGCAAAAGTGAATTTGCAAAGTCTCATAAAAATGAAAAAAATCAAACCACTTTAAATTTTATAGTTCAAAATTGTAGTCTAGAACTACCTTAATCAATGCAATGTTTGCATATGAAAAAATTAGTGCTACTCAACCAACCAGAATGGCTGCTTTTTTTCATTTTTTCCTACTGGAATCTAAAAATTCCTGATTGGCTTCTTGGCTTCATACCTATGCCTTCTGCAATGAGAAAGGCAAATTTTCTTCAGAATATTATCCACGCTCTTCTGAAAAGCTCAGGAGATAAACCACGTAGTAAGGAAAACTGAGTCGTCCCCACCGTATCTGTTAAACAGAAAGCAGTTCTTCAAAGCTCTTAGATAACCCTCCGGACACCATTTCCCAGGAGGCAGCTCTCCCAAAAGCCCTCCCTCTCCTACTTGTGATGAGGGCTGCACTGCGCTGCCCCTCCCAGCACAGACACGGGCCTCCGCAACACGGAGCACGCAACCCCTTGACTTCCAGAGGTCAAGGGAGATGCAATTACTAAGCAAACGGCAAAATACCTGAGTAAACAACTTCGTGCCCAAAGCAGCAGCTTTGTTTAGAAGACACAGGCGGTAGCAGATGACAAAGACACGGAGCAAGGGTTTTTTCTTAAAATGCTTTCGCTAAAGCGTCTGGAGGTCAATGTCAATTCACTAAACCTCACCTGAAGGGAACAACGTTCATGATCAAGTGATTTTTACAGACTGGAAATGCAGCCCGGATCTTACCCTACGCTGGACATTGATAAATAAAACCAATAATAATAATTAGCATCCTGTTTCACCCTTCAAATTCCAAAAACACCACACACACACACACACATGCACACACACGTGCGTGCGCACACACACACACACAACCTTGTTCAACTACACTACGCTTCAAACTCCACGTGTGTTTTACTACATAAATGAGAGAAAAAGTGGGGGGGGACAACTATTTTGATGTCAAAAGACACTAAAGACCATTCACCTGCAGAAAGGAGGGGTGTGAGAGATCTAGGAAAGCAGAGACCCATCCAGCTGGCATCTGAGATGAAGAAATCCATTCCCAAACTGCCAACCACGGTCAGTCCCCGGTGGGTGTCCACTGTGCCCACTGCTCAGAGAAAGCACAGCCACTCCTCGGTGTGTGTCACACATAATCGTAACCAGTGCTTAGCTTGCCCGGCAAGAGGTGCTGGTAAAACCCTTAAGGCCAGAAGCATCTCTCCTAGACAGCCTGCCAGTCAACGCCCATGACTTCAGGGCACTGGACAGGGAGCCTGGGCTGACGAGGCCGCCCTCACGTCTCCCTTGAGGTGGGACGTGTCAGAAAGCGCAATTTCCCCTCCAGGCCGCTGTCCTTTGAGAAAAGGCTCTTCTCCCGGCGATTTTATCAAATGACACCTGATGATCCACAACAACTCCACAGAAACCCAAGGCGGTGGGAGAGAAGTGGAGCCTCAAAAAGAAGTGAGCTGTTCCTAGAAGAGGACATGAACGCTGGACAAAAATAAAGGAAAATGAAAAAAAAAAAAAACACTAACAAAATGTCTGCCCAAAAGGACAGATGCTTAAATAAAAACATAGGATAACGAGGAGGGGGGGAGGGGCTGGAGGGGATGGGAGATACCAGTAATACTATCAACAATAAAAAATATATTTAAAAAACTTTAAAAAAGAATATAGGATAGCGAGTGTGGGGAGAACAAAGGCAGCATCTTACTCATTTACCTCAATCGTGGAGGACAGATTGTCAGGAGTCCCTTCATGGAATGATAGTCACTGGCACAGACACCAATTTTTTTAAACATTGATCTATACCTCTTAAATGCTATTAAAACAAGAAGGGCAAAACTTTGTCTCAAGAATCATTTGTAAACATCATGTCACATTAGGAAAGTGGAAACCAAAACTGCATATATTTTCAAGACCTTTTTAAAATTCCACCTATTTTTCAGTAAGTGCAGAGGAAGTGGCATGGTCTATCCAGGTATGAATTTAAAAAAAAGAAAGGTTCTTTGTTTTCATAACCAGTCCTGTGGGTGGTTTGCTTGTCTAGTCGCAAATATTGACGAGTTATGTGAGGGAAATGGAATCAATTCATTTTAGAGTCATCTCTTCTGAAAGACATTAAACTTTTACTCCCTCTATATCCTTAGGGGGAACAATGCCTTTTTCTTTTGCATGAACACATCCCAAAGCATAATCTTCAGCTAAAGCTGCAGATAATTACCAATAGTTGGTCAAAGGAATTCAGCTATTTCAGAATTCTGCATTATTTTGTGTGGGTTGAAGCACATTTGTGTGGGAAAGTTTTCCTTGCAAAGAGAAACCACAAAACATAAGCTTCTAGTTACTGAGTGTCGAAAGCTGCTAAAAAAGATAACCAAGCGCGCTTAAATACAATTGTTTATTCCATGAAACACCAGAGGTCACACCTATATAAACACTAGTGATGGCAGCCTGTACACTATACCCACAAAAGACATTGTCAAACCTTCATGCTCCTCCCTTTCCATCCCCACTGCCACAGCAGCACCAAGCCAAGTTCACGTCCTACATCTAGACCAGTGGTCGGCAAACTCATTAGTCAACAGAGCCAAATGTCAACAGTACTTCTTCAGAATAGACTCACCCAGGCCGAAAACCGACTTCTGCACATGGGCCACGAAGTTTCCATCACACTGTATGCGCGCCCACACGTGGTATTTTGTGGAAGAGCCACATTCAAGGGGCCAAAGAGAGCCGCATGGGCTCACAAGCCGCAGTTTGCCGACCACGGATCTAGACCATCACTTCCCAGCAGGCCTCTCTGACCTCTTATTTTCCCCGGGACAATCCATGTACTCTCTCCCAGGAGCATTTTACAACACTCCCAATAAGCTAAACAGCATCATTAAAGGACCATGGTGGAGATGAACAAAGGGGCAGGGGTGGGACCGAGTGTCAGTAGGGTGAGCACAGCAGGTCTCTCACAGGCAGTGACATTCAGGCTGATGGAGCTGAGGCCTGGAGTCAGCAGGCCCTGCAGAGCCCAATGAGGTGAGGGTGGCATGTGTTTGAAGGGCGGCTCCAAGGGTCAGGGTGGAGAGGAGAGGGTGGATGTTGGAGTGGGTTTCTTTATACTTCCTTTAGTAAACATGCAGTTTCCATACACACTTTCCGCACACGATTATCTACTCTGCTTCCCGTGAAAATGCTTAGCACGCCCAGCACCGCCCACACCATTCTCTCCACCTTCTGCACCTGCTCCACCTTCAAGGTATGAGGACCACTCTCCTCTTGAAGAGCACCCGGCCGGAGGCACCTTTCCATGACTGAGTCCCAGTGGCCTGGTTCACGTCGTTCATCGCCTCTGTACATCACGATGCCTCATTGTCTAGTTAGGAAGATGCATGTCTTCCCTTGGCAACGATAAACTCTTTGAGGACAATTACTATTTCTCTTACATGGTATCTCCTCCACAAAATAGTAAGTGATTAGTAAATGTTTTTCAAATCCATGAATAGATGAAGTTAACAGCTACTAATGAGAAAAGAATGTAAAAAAAATCAAATCAACAGTATGAATATATGTTGACTTTTGTAGACTTAGCTGGCCATCTAAACAGGATCTATTTAATCAAGTGTCTACTTTGTGATGAAAGTTTAAGATAAATACCACATGATCTCACTTATTTGTGGGATCTAATGAACAAACCGAATTGACCAACAAGGAGGCATGGAACAGATTGACATACCTCCATGTAGGGCTGGGGGGCTGAGGAGAGACACCCCAAGGAACTTATCTACTTATATGCAGAGCCCACGGACATGGGCAATAGGGAAGTGAAGACATGGGGAAGGCCTGGGCGGAGGAGGGGAAAGGGGGGGATAGGAGACATCCGTAAATCTGTCAACAATAAGATAAAGTAAAATAAAATGGCCCTTGCTACAGTATAAAAAGAAATAAAAATCAGTGTACAGGAAAGACACTGAGAACAAGCAATTGCCTTCGATACTCTAAGGTGTAGGTGCACAAGTCAGTAAGCGCTCACGACAGGAAGTGATCAGCAGGGGCTGCAGAGTTTAGAGCAGGCCTACTGAGAAAAATGGACCTGGGCCTTGGAAAATACGAAAAGGCCCTGGAAACATGGCCTGAACACTAGGCCAAAGAAAGAATCCAATGACAAAGTAAGGGAAGATAGGAATTAGCTTTCACTGACCTCACTGCGGTCCGAACCACTATCATCTGTCCCTGGATAGATAATAGCCTCCTTCCCACTTCCATCCTTGATTTCTTGCTGTCTATTCTCAACACGGAAACCAGAGTGATTCTCTTCCCATGCCAGTCAGATCATCTACTCTCTACCCAAATCCCTCCAGTGGCCACCACTGCTCCCAGAGTAAAAGCCAAAACCCTCACAACGGTCCACAACGCCCACATGATCTGGCCCCTGGTCCTCTCTGGCCTCATCTACCACTACGGCCACCCATGCTCACGCTCCCCGGGCCCCACTGCTGCTCCTAGAAGGCACCAGCCACACCAACCACAGGGCCTTTGCATCTGCGAGTCCCTCTGCCACAGGAGAGCTTCTCTTCAACGTCCACATGGCTCACTTTGTGACCCCTTCATATTTTTACCAAATGCCACCCTCTAAGCAGGTCCTTCCCCGGCCATCCCATGTAAAATTCCAACGGCCCCAACACTACCTACCCTTCCCCTGCTTTACTTCTCCTCCACGGGACTTTTCACGCTCTAATATACAGTGTCTCTCTAGTGTCGAGTGTCTCTCGCCAACTGAGTGTACGCTTCACGGAGAGTTAGAAATGAAGGGCTGATGTTCGCTCTAGTTGGCAACTGTATTGAGATGATTTTCTTGGCAAACATCTAGAACAATGTCCATTCAATTAAGTGACCAATTATTGTTTTTAACATCACAAGTGATTTGCCACCACAGTAAGATTTCTACCTGAAGTCCTTTCACTGGTACAAGGCAATGGTTGTGGGCAGAAGCTGCAAACACACAGGTTAAATTTCAGAGTCGGAGATTACCAACTGATGCTCGCCATGGTTACAGAGGTCAGCAGAAGTCACAGGAGAACAGGAAAAGGGATAACGGATGACATCAAACAATAAGAAATAAGCATGCTAGAGAGGGGAGTCCCATGTAAGTCATGAACACAGCGTGCGAAGCATACCTGATGCTCATACAAACAGTTCTCGACGCCTACTATGTGCCAGGCACTGCTCCACCTCCAGGCTGCAACAGCAAAGACTCCATTCCCAAGGAACTGACAGTCTTCAGACTTAAAAAGTGAAATTTTAAATACTAATGAAAAAGCCACACAATTCCAGAGATTCCCAGTGACATAGAGAATCATCCAGAAGAACCAAAAAAATTAACTGAACATCAATATGCAAAACACAAGTTAAGGAAAGATGAAATCATCTCTCTTCAGGGTTTAAAGTCAATGTCGTAAATGCAGGTGCCGAGCAACCTCCCGCCCCCACAGCAGAGCCCCAGTTCTTCCCGTAGCTTGATCCCCCTTATCCACGATACCGAGTTTAATCTCGATACAAGCATTAGGATAAACAGGTCTGAAAGCTTTCCCTGGAGGACTACTTGCCTTTTCATAGCACTAGTTTCCAAACATTTTTGACCAAGAAGAGGCCCTTTTTAGCTACAGAGTCATTATCCACCTCCACTCAATTAAGGAGCGGAAGAAGAAAGGAAAAAGAAAACACACACACACACACACAAAACAGTGAACTGAAGACTTTTTATATTGGTCCCCATTCCACCATGTCTCCCATGCAATGACAGCTGACACCTGCCAGTCACAGCCCAGTGTCAGTCAGTCACTCGCGGAATCCCGACAGTCCAACAATAAACTGATGGCAAAGAGGAGCTGCATGAACTGACAGAAGATTCAGGAATTCAGAAAAGTCAATGAAAGGGATTGTGAAAAACGACTTGAATCGCATTGCAAAGCCACGGATTAACAAGGGTCTGGCAAGGTTAGAAGAGTTGACACCTGAAGGACAAGAAAGTGAAGAGCAGTTTGAATGTTACAGGATTAGAGAGGCTGTAGGTAGGGACAGACAGACACACACACACACACACATACACGCACACCCGTGTAGTGTTTGTAATGTGACTCGCATGATTGTGGTGAGAAAGACAAATATCAGTATGTGTTATCATACCATTGTCTTGAAAAAGTTAACACCCCCCAACCCTCTAAAAATTTCAACACGTCACTTGTTCTGTTTTCCTTCTAATAAATAAGCCATATTTGTGACTATCCTCTACATTTTATTGTGGGATAAACTGATTCCCATAATTCGAACTTCTGTCAAAAATCCAACCCTTTTCACCCTATTTTCTATGAAATGTGATTGACTTTAATAGGCCTGCTTTTCTGGCCTCTCCTGCCCCACCCTCACCCCCACGTTACCTCCTCGGCTACCCTGTGATGGAAATGCTCATTCCAGATCTTACTTCCAGACAAAGGCAACGAGCTGATGGGCGGCACAGCTCAGCCCACACTGGCACCTTTACAACCTGCTGTCCTCCCGTATGCCATAGCTTCTCGTGGCTTCCATAACAAGGCCCCATCATGCGGTACCCAGCGTTACCCACACAACTGGGGGAAAGATGAAATCATCTCTCTACAGGGTTTAAAGCCGGTGCCTTCAATGCAGGTGCCAAGCGCATCCCGCCCCACAGCAGAGTCCCAGGTCACCTGACTCGCCTTCTTTCTCCGGCCTTCCCCTTCTCATTCCTGGTCCACCTCCTGGAGCTTTGCAGACCTAGGAAGTCATCACTTACTGATTTGTTATGAGCCAAAGGTTTGCTATTATCGGTCAACTTTACAAGCCCATCGTGTTGCTGAGACGCCGCGATTTCCCTCTTTCGGGACAGGCTCCGTGGGCTCCGCCGGGGACAGAGCAGGCAGAACAGAGGCCGAAAGCGTGGCTTCCCGCTGGGAGCCCTTCCAGAGTGAGACCCGGCCAACATCGCGTCTCCTGTGCCTGTCTCTTCACACCCACCCATCCTTACAGGATACTGACTACATATTTAAAAGATCCCCTGAGCAAGCACTTGTGCTTAGAAACCCTACGGGGCCCAGCTGGCGTGGCTCAGTGGCTGAGCATCAACCTATGAACCAGGAGGTCACCGTTCGATTCCCAGTCAGAGCACATGCCCGGGTTGCGGGCTCGATCCCCAGTTGATGTTTCTCTCTCATCCATGTTTCTCTCTCTCTCATCCTCTCCCTTCCTCTCTCTGAAATCAATAAAAACATATTTAAAAAAAGAAAGAAGAGAAACCCTGCAGTCAGCTGAGATGAGCAGTTCTCCTGTGTCAGTGCTGAGTCACATCCCATGGCTTTGAGTTTGTGTAAAGGAAGACGGTGACTGCCCTGGCCGGTTTGGCTCAGTGGATAGAGCATCGGCCTATAGACTGAAGGGGTCCGGGGTTAGATTCCAGTCAAGGGCACATGCCCGGGGTTGCTGGCTCGGTCCCCAGTAGTAGGGGGCGAGGAGGCAGCCAATCAATGATTCCCTCTCGTCATTCATGTTTCTTTCTCTCTCTTCCTCTCCCTTCCTCTCTGAAATCAACAAAAATATTTTTTTTTTTAAAAAAAGGAAGATGGTGATGGCTTATCCTAGAAACGGGGAAGAAAGAGACTGGTGATCCACATCTGGGAACCTGCCTGCAGCACCAGCTCCCTCCACCCCAAGGCACAGACACACACACACTGGCTCTCAGTGCCCGATGCTCCCCGCTCACTCCAGGACCCTAAGTCAGTGATGGCGAACCTATGACACGCGTGTCAGAGGTGACACGCGAACTCATTTTTTGGGTTGATTTTTCTTTGTTAAATGGCATTTAAATATATAAAATAAATATCAAAAATATAAGTCTTTGTTTTACTATGGTTGCAAATATCAAAAAATTTCTATATGTGACACGGCACCAGAGTTAAGTTAGGGTTTCTCAAAATGCTGGCATGCTGAGCTCAAAAGGTTTGCCATCACTGCATTAGATGGTAGCGTCCTTGTTAAAACATAGGCTAACCTAGCCTCTCATGGGGCCCAAACTTATTGTCCAGGGCAGAATTTGTAGATCCCTCATCTTGTAGCTCTTTTCCTAGGGCCTCTAAAGATAACGTCACCTTTTCTTGTCCATCTTTTACCTCACTAAGTATATAGATAACAGAGACTTAAGGTTTTTTCTGTGCTACCCTTTCCCTAGATCTTTCCAATTTTGTACCTTTGTCATTGATGTTTTAGCAACTGTGAACCTGAGAAGGCTAAGGTTGTCCTTCCAACTCCCCATATTCTCTAGCAAGTACTTATGAATACATTATTAATGTTTCTGGATTATTTGGGAAACTTAATATTTCTAGTCTCTACTGTTTTAAAGGAGAACCTATGTATTTGCTACCTGCTGAGAATAGCCCCTAGGCCAGTGCTCTAGGATTTGATGAATAAATCTTTTCACCTATTGGTAAGAGTTCAGTCTTACATTTGAGTTCTGTCTGGTAGTACTTGATTAGTTGTGAATCTTTAGACAAAGTATATTTATCCTGGCTGGACTTTAGTCTTTACATCTTGGAAATGAAAATGTCACATGAGAATATGAGAGGGGATCAAGCCCACACCCAGGCATGTGCCCCAACTGGGAATCAAAGGAAATCCTAACAGGCAACCTGGTGCATGGGACGATGCTCAACCAACTGAGCCACACAGGCTGGGCAGTCTCTGGCTGAGTTGATGCTGAGGTCTGTCAGACAATGAATTACTCCTAAAGAAGACTCTGAAAGAACGTAGCCCACTAAATTAGTAGTTTTATGCGCATGTGCTCAACGTCTAAGTAAAAAATAAACACTCCCAACAGGCCTCAATACCAGCCCAGACTAAACCCAGGGCGGGTGTGCAATGGAGCACAGCTTTGCGAGGGTTTCCATCAAAGATTTACGAAGGAAAGGACTCGCTAATTCGGATCTGCATATATGATCACGGAAGAAATATTTTGACTGTTTGCCAAAGATTCCTGATGATTAATGGCACTTGTTGATGTTAAAGGCAGCTTTAAAATATCACCTGCTTTCATTTTCAGTGGCAGTTTCTATTTAGCTACGCAAACAGAGTTCTCTCTTTATATAAAGCAGGTTATGGAAAGCGTCACGTGTAAACCAGGGAGCTTGAGCCAGCGAGGGTGGGCACTGCCTGTCAGGGCACATCCAAAGCTCATGAGCGCCCCCTAATGACGGCACACCTCATCTCTGGGCAGCTCAGTGCAGGGAATCCGTCACTGGGGAGCTTCACGAAGGGCTCCATGCAAAAGACGGCCTTGCACTCAGGAAGCATGAACCCCAGGTAACACTTGCCAACCGAATTTCACAGAAAATGAAGAGTTCAGAGAATAAGGGAAAAAAATACTTTTAGAGCTTTGTTCCAATTATAAAAATAACACATGCCACTATAAAATTTCAAAAGAGATGAGAAAAGATAACGAAGATAGCTATCAGCCATAATGCCACCACCCAGAGATGCCAGCCCACGGCACTGTGGTCTACAGACACATGCACAGTGAGTCAGACGTACAGATAAGATGAGGCCGTGCCCCACAGCACAGACTGCTTTGTCACCTGCTCCTTTCCACGCAAAACGTCATGCAGGTATTCGTATTAGTACACATAGCACCATACCATCCTTTTAAACAGTCGTAAGACTTTCCATTGATGATGTGCCATAATGTAGCTAAACGTCTCCCTCGACATGGCCATTCAGATGTTTGCTATAAACCATACTGTACACACATCTCACACATGTATTATTACACTTGCCTGGCTACTTCCTTAGAAGTGGAATTGCTGGATCGTAAGGTGTTGAAGAGCGTTCCCACAAAAGCTTCAGAAAGGAGGTGCAAGAAACACCCCCCCCCATACCTTCAGTGCAGGGGGGCCGGCTGTCTCCTCCCAGACACCTTCCCGACACGGAATGCTTTCCATCCTGGAGGCAGTTCAGTGGGTAAGAGGACGGGTCCTAGAACTAGCATCTAAGCTGGACGCAGCTCCCAGCTCAGTCCTGGACTCGCTCCATGGCCATGGGAAGTTACTCAACATTTCTGCAGATTTTTATAAAGCAGGGGCTACATCTTTATACCTACCTCAGAGGGTGATTGATTGATTGATTTCAGAGAGAGGAAAGGAAAGATAAAAGCGTCAATGATGAGAGAGAATCATTGATCAGCTGTCTTCTGCATGCCCCCTACTGGGGATGGAGCCCATAACCCGGCCCCGACCCAGAATCAAATGGTGACCTCCTGGTTCATGGGTTGATGCTCAACCACTGAGCAACACTGGCTGGGCAAGGGTTATTTTTAATGAGTAAGTGAGTTACTAGCACACCTAATACACAATAAGTATTCCATAAATATTTGCTCATATTAGATAGTGTCCATCTGAAAGGTAAAAACAAATCTCATTTGTGTTTAAGTTGCATTTATTTGATTCTTACTGGGATTAAACATAGGCCCTTTCATTTAATTTTTATAAGTATTTTCATTTCCTTGGCCTATTTTTTTAAGTAGTCAATCATATCATTTACTAATGGTGATTTCTCTATCTTCCTGATTTATTTTGGGAGGATAGCTGTACTGGTTAGAATTTCTAAAACAAAGCTGAATAATATTAAAGGTCATAAATACCCTTACCTCATTCATAACTCTACAGTAATAAAAACATTTTTAAAGTATTTGAAAATTCAAAATTATAAGATGTGTAGACAATCTTTTCTAGACATTTTTCTTACCAAGCATTCTGGATTACAAGTTCTGCGTTGTTTCTAAATTTTGGCATTCTTTGGGAGGAAAAGTCTTCTTCGATATTTTAAGTTAAAATAAATTTTACCAACTAATCTTGCATACCCCCAAAAACCATAGTAATATTTAACTGGAAATATAAAGTATAGAATAAAAATTATTATATTACTCTAATTTGTGAATTAGAAAAAGAAATTCAAAAGGCAATAATGACATTTCTCCACATCCCACAATCCCACATTCTGAAAAGGAGCCTGAATTGTTTCTAAATATAAAATCCTCCACATACAAATTAAGATCCTACTTGCTAAGCCACAAAACGAGAGGATACTCTGATCACAGAGCAGGTTAGCTTCTTTTCCCCACATTAAACAACAGAGAGGACACTGCGCTAAAACTCTAAACTAAATCCCATATTCTGGAGGACCTCGCCAAGTCTTAACAACATACATACGTCTGTTTGCTGCTGGCCTACGGTCTATAAACCTAGAGGCAAAGTTATAAAGCAGAATAATAACATATTTACTAAGGACTGAAAATGTGCCAGATCTCATGCTATGAGCTGGTACCATACACATCATCTTCCATCACCAAACACTGCCCCCGACTGGCTGCACAGTGCCTTTGCCCCCCGTCTTCCAAGAGCACCCTATAAATGACTGCAGAGGGTCCTTTGGGAGTCATGGCTGACCAACCGTCCCCTGAGGAAAGACAGGGAAATGTCAGGGCCCCGGCGCTGCTGACACTGTTGGAGCTTTGACTGGTGAGAGGTCGATTCCTGGAAATCACCACAATCAGCAAATAAGAGTCATCCTATCCCAGAGCGCAGGCCAAGGTAGAATGACATTGAAGCATGCCCAGACGGCCTTCCTACTCACCCTCCTGGGACACTTCCCCTGAGCAGCAGTGAGCATGGCTAAGAAACTCGGGATTTACTTCTCGAAGGAATGGAATGTAAAGTGAGGCAAAATACACCAATTTAACAAAACTACCCAATAGAGCAGTTGTAGCACTTTCCAACAAAACATGCTTCAAATGTAAACAACCTAGTTTTCTTTATTCTTTTTTCAAAAATATATTTTTATTTATTTCAGAGAGGAAGAGAGAGGGAGAGAGAGAAACATCAATGATGAGAGTCACTGGTCGGCTGCCTCCTACACACCCCCCATTGGGGATCGAGCCCACAACCCGGGCATGTGCCCTTGACCAGGAATCAAACCGAGACCTCCTGGTTCATAGGTCGATGCTCAACCACTGAGCCACACCATCCAGGCTGTTCTTTGATAACACCTGTGCATGGGCTGTTCATTTGGAAGGACCCAAAAGATTCCTAAATAGGTCTACTGGTTCATATGCATCTATTCCTGGTATTCCTATGCCTTGAACGAGCTCCAAGCGGAGAAGAGAGATATCCAAGTTAAGACTGAGAAGTAGAAATCATCTGGAGAAGCATCAATAGAGCCTAATGAACAGATACGGTACGGAGTCGAGACATTGAGTTCTGAGTGTTGAGCTGCTACACGTTTGGTAAGACACTAGATACATCCGTCTCTACTCTGATCCCATAAAGCTTTGATTGTGTCAAGTGCCACATGTTGATCACTGCTTCATTTCAACACCAGATTTAGAACTGAAAGAACTCTCAGAGAGAATCTGGTCTAATCCTTTCCTTTTTGAATAACACCATTGAGTCTCTGAGTGCCATATGATTTCTGATCCTATAGTTCAAATAAGTAGACCTGGAATTATGAGCCGCATTTCTCATCTACATGGAATGGCACCTGTCATCTTAGCTCCATGTGAGGTCATCTTGCAGAGTTGTTCAATATATCAGCATATGAAAGATCTTTTGAAAGACTTTCCTTTTTTTTAATGTTTTCATTGGTTTCAGAGAGGAAGGAAGAGATAGAAACATCAATGATGAGAGAGAATCATTGAAAGGCTGCCTCCTGCATGCCCCCTACTAGGGATCGAGCCAGCAACCCGGGCATGTGCCCTGACCGGTAATCCAACTGTGACCTCCTGGTTCATGGGTTGACGCTCAACCGCTGAGCCACGCTGGCCGAGCAAAAGACTTTCTTTTTTAAATATCACACTGGTAAAGAATGTGTGCGTTTCTCAGATATCTATCCACACAATAATACGTTCCACAAACTGGGTCAGGGAATCCAGAAATAATATAAATCAATTACCCCATCCTACTCACACTATTGTCCAATTCCAGACTTCTATTAACTGTGACCGCACCTAAGTCATTAAATCATGGCCGGGCAAAAGACTTTCTTTTTTAAATATCACACTGGTAAAGAATGTGTGCATTTCTCAGATATCTATCCACACAATAATACGTTCCACAAACTGGGTCAGGGAATCCAGAAATAATATAAATCAATTATCCCATCCTATTCACACTGTTGTCCAATTCCAGACTTCTATTAACTGTGACCTCACCTAAGTCATTAAATCACACGGGTCCTGGATTTTCTCATCTATAAAAATGAAAGAGTAGGACCATATAACTTCCCAAAGCATCTCCCAGCTCTACAAACATATAAGTCTGTGATTCGCTTACATCAGAACAATCATGTTCCCTACTTCTGTTTTCCTTTTCCACACAACGAACTTTTAAAAACGCACTATAGCCCATCTGGTGTGGGTCAGTTGGATGAGTGTGGTCCCATGAACCAAGAGGTCATAGTTCGATTCCCAGTCAGGGCACATGCCTGGGTTGCAGGCTTGACACCCCAATAGGGGGTGTGCAGGAGTCAACCGATCAATGATTCTCTCTCATCAATGCTTCTAGCACTCTCTCCCTCTCACTTCCTCTCTCTCTAAAAATCAATAAAAACATGTCTTAAATAAATAAACAAAAACCCACTATAACCACAAAACTGTTACACCCCACCACCACCCTCACCCCCTTGAATGAAAACCTGTGACTTGGCACTGCTAGGTACTGACTGAAGAAAACAATACAAGTCTCTGAAAAGCGCCAGAGCGAAGACTATGAAACCAGCTGATGAAGATAACGAGAATGTAAACACATTGACCTAATGTGTGTCCAGATGACTAAGTACTAGGTGTCTGTTACACATTTATTTTATGTCCGGGACCACGTCCGGCACTGAAGAACATATGGAAAAAGGAAAAAGACTCAGTTCATGTTCTTTAGAAACTTACAGTCCAGTGGGAAGACATTAAAAACACACCAGCACAGGACTACAAAAGTCAAATGTTAAATTCTGCACATAAGTAATAGAGGAATTACTGCTAATGAGCAAAGACAGGCAAAATAAATTAGCTCCCCAAAATGAATAGAAGTAGGGAGACCAGACTTTTTTGCAGACTTTGGATTCTACTCAACCCACCGTATTTTTTTTCAGTGCGAATTCTATTAGATGATTCAAGATGACAATGACATTTCTGGCTCCGTTAATAGCGCTTTCCAGATGGCCAATTCCTGGTTATGCTTTAATCAGTTCTCAGCCAAATAGAATCTTAAAACAATATAATCACTACTTCCCAGAAATGTAACCAGAACAGGTTTCCTTTTCATTAATAGGTCTTCTTTAAGGCCATTTATTTATAAAGCAGTTTGGAATTTTTAGTAAATGAGAAACTTTTAACTTGAAGAAATGCCTAACCACCACCACCACCACCACCACCAAAAAAAAAAGACACTGGAAAAAATAAAATGATCTTTCATCATTCTTAGCAGTATGAGTATTACTGGCCATAAATCAGGTCAAAACAGCCGTGCTCTATCATCTCAACTACATTAGAAATGTATAAGCTAAGGAGACCCAGTGGTGAGCAAACGGCAAGACCAGGAAATAAAAGGAAAAGCCTGCAGGGTGTGGCCTACACCGATGAAACAGACGGCGAAGGGCGCCCGGAGGACGCAGCTCTCACCTGCTCATTGTCCCCTGCTCCAGGAGGACTTTCGAGAGAGAGAGAGAGAGAGAGAGAGAGAGAGAGAGAGAACTCCTGACTCCCACCAGCAGGGAAAGCAATGGCAGATTCTCCAGTTCCCCAGGCACTCACGCCTGGGCTTCCGAGTCCTGGCAGAAGGCTAACCTACAAGTTCTGTAGTCGCTATTGGCAATCAGGCACGGGTGTACGCAGTCACCCACGTCTGCCTCCCAAGTGATCACATCACCAGGGACCACAGCAGCCCTGTGGGTAGAGAAAGGACGCCTCAACTCCTCCGTGAGATTAGAACAAACGCAAGGCTGCAGTGATTATTATAAAAGGCAATGGTTCTAGCAAGTGTAATTGTTAGCATGGGTCACTGAGCCTGAGATGAGTTCTCCTAAAACAGAGAGAGAGAAAGAGAGAGAAATGCCCTAGTGTCTGGAATGTTTGGGAATAAATAGAAACAGATCCAAAGTAGCATCGTCAGGCAACCCTGCACGAAATATATTTTTTTTAAATTTTAATTGTAACAGCAAAGTGGGAATTTTAATAGAAATGAAAATTAAAAACTATGGAGCCAGGCTTCCTCCGATACTAACATAGACTGGCATCACTTTCATTATGACTGTTAACAGTAGTAACTGCAGAGAGACAGCTGACATCATTGCTTAAAACTTGCTCATATAAGCCCCGCTGGTGTGGCTCAGTGGTTGAGCATCGAACTGTGAACCAGGAGGTCACGGTTCGACTCCCAGTCAGGGCATATGCCCAGGTTGCAGGCTAGATCCCCAGTAGGAGGTGTGCGGGAGGCAGCTGATCAATGATTCTATCCCATCATTGATGTTTCTCTCTCTCTCCCTCTCCCTTCCTCTCTGAAATCAATAAAAACATATATATTTTTAAACTTGCTTATGCAATATCCTATTTTACATTATAAAGTGAGACCCTTTCCAAAGTGGTTTAACTTGACCACCTGTTCTCTTTGTTCTTTGAATTCTATCAGGTCCTCCTCCCCCTGAGACTCCTCACATTTTACACGGCAACCGCCCGGCAACAGCACCTGCCCAGGGACTCTCTTTCCTTAAAATCCACAGTGGCCACTGAACCAATCAGCAGCATTCATTATCTGAGCTTCATTTGGACCCAAGAAATAAAATCAAACGGTGCTGGCAGCTTCACAGGAAGAACTGAGGGTAAGTACTATTTTAAGCTCCCTCACCAGCCTCCCTCCTCCGCCTCTGAGGAGTTAAGTCCTTTTATTTCACTTTTAAAGCCATCTCTACGCTTCTTAAAATATTTCTGAAAGCTCCTTTACCAATACTTCTGCAGGGGGATACAGTAAAACTGCCACCCACTTGGGGGTCCTTATTTCATTTTGGATCTTTCAACAGTTCCATTAAGAAAATGGCACCTAAAAAAAGCAAGTGATGCCACGTTATCACCAGCTGTTATTGCCTTCTCTTAACTCTCATTTTAGGGCCTTTGAATATACCCCAGAATTCCCACCTGAAAAATTGGATCTGTTGTATAGGAGGGGAAAAATACAGTGTGGATCCAGGGCCAAATGGTCTTGCCAGGAGTTAGAATCCCAAGTATCATCGGTGTTTTTGTTGTGTTGTGTTGTGTTGTGTTGTGTTGTGTTGTGTAGTGTTTACCAACTATGAAGACTCCACCCAAACTAAAGCAGACTCCTACTTCCTTTCTTGATATCAAATGACAGGTTTTTGACGACTAAACTCAGATATTCAGTCCTCTTTCCATTACAAAACTATCAAGAAGGGGAGAACGTCAAAGGAAAACTTGAGGCAAAGACTCAGCCTGTAATGACCTCGATGGCTATGCTCAAACCTGTAAGAATTCAGGGATGGCAAACGGGTTAGTGCTTTGACAATTTTTTTAATTTATCTCTATTGTTGAAAGCATTACAGATGTCCCCTTTTTCCCCCCAAATGATCCCTTCCACCCTGCACCTGCCCCCTCCCCCACCCCAAGGCCTTCATCACATTATTGTCTGTGTCCAGAGGTTATGTGCACAGGCTAGGGAACAGGATGATAAGCCTGCAAATAGGATAAGATTACTTGTCTATAAAACAACTGCTCTAAGAAGGGGGTGGTATCTTCCTGTCCTGCTAACTCCCTCCTGGAGAGGCAGTTCTGTATACACCTCAGTGGAGGATGAAGGGCCAATCCCAAAGCACAGCTCTAAGAGAATGCATTTTGTTTCTTACTAACAAATTAAAGTATTTGGCAGTAATTTTTTAAGCATATGGGTTGAAATATTTTGGGAAATGCTATGAAGTTGGTTTTCTATTGCTTTTTGGAACTTCAAGTTATAAAATAAGATTTTGGCAAAGCTAGCCTTCTTCCTAATTCAGCTGTGTTTATTCAAGGCAACAGGCTTCAACTTTCTTAGCTGGATTATCTATGAAGCAGTAGTTAGCTTTAATTAGGGAATTCAAATTCAAAATCATAAATATCATAATTTTTTTTAAAAAAAAAACAACTAGATTCAGTGACTTTAGCCTTCCAAAATAAGAATAGCTTACAAAAATAACCATGTGCCCAGGACAATATGGGCCCAAACTGTACAGTGATTTTTAGGATGCTCTTATATTCACCATCTCTTCTACTGCTTTTCTACCTAATTTTGCTTAAGGGAACCTGCTTATCTTTTACTTTGTCCAAAAAAAAAAGATTAGTCCACTTTCTCAAATACCTAGATTTATATTAAGCTCCAACGAACTCATGTTTCATAATGGTGCCAGGCAAATCCTTGGCCATCTGGTTGACCCTAGAGCCAAGAGGACATCAAATAAGGATGAAGCTTTCCAGTTCCTTGTTTGACATTCCTCTATCCTTGTGCAATTCCAAAGTGCACGAAGGAATTATTCCCCTCTCTTTGGCTCTTTCCTTAGATCAATCATCTGGTCAATATTTATTAAATATCTGCTATGCATATATTCTTTCAAAGAATTGCTTTCACAGGCTGTCCAAATAGGCAGCTATTAATCTTTACTCATAACCTCTAATCCCATCACCTCTTAATCCCTCTATAACAGAGATGCTTAAAAAGAATACTTTTTAGAAACTAGAAAATTAGTCTAAATTCTAAGAATTCTTTTCATCACACCCACATACTAGAAAAATCCAATGATTGAGGACCAATGAATGACCCCCCACAGCTCCACCACACCCATGAGTTCCATACTGAGGCAAATCATGTTATTCAAACCTATTACTGTTGCTGAGACTTGGATATTTAGTTAGGAAGTGGGGGTCCCTTTAAGTGGTGTGCTGGAGCTGGCTCCCACTGGCCTGGGAGCCACTGTGTACATCTCTTCCCAAGCTTCAGGGACCTCAAATCAGCAGCTTCGGGTAAGGCATGAGGAAAGTACGGATACCTCTTTGACTGCCCTCCAAATTTCTCCTCTCCAAAAAGTTATCCAAATCTATTCTGTCCTGGGTTCAGATGGTATGAGTTTAGATAGTAAGATGAGCTTTTACTTTAAGAAACCAGAACTTGGGGAGCAGGGGCAGGCTGGGAGAGGACAATGGGGGGGAAAGGCGACATATGTAATACTTTCAACAATAAAGAATTTTTTTAAAAAAAAGACAAGAACAGAACTTGTAAGAACCAACAATTCTAAGATCCTGCAACCTCTGGGAACTTCCAAAGCATTCACAGGGACAAGAGGGAGACAGTGCCGTGAGGGGCAGGTGCACGAAATACTCCTGAGGCTGCAGGAGGGAGGGACTGCAAGTGCCCAAACCATTTGAAACTATCGGGAGGAGCTCAGAGTTGTAGACAAATACATAAAAATGCAAAACAGCACATTATTTGAGAGCCAAACCTAGGTCTATAAGTGCATGGAAACAGCCAATCAGAAGACAGGATCCCTCTGCAGGAGGAAGGTGATGTTTTATTTTTAAGGTGGTAGACACGTCTTGTATGTCTTAAATATTTCATAATAAAAGTGAAGACTTTATTATGGGTGAACTGGTAACCACACTCCCTGAATAGATAACTCAGAACAATGAATTCTGACCAGAGGCTGTACTCATTATATTCATTCGGAAGTTTACTAAAAACTTCACCCTTCAAAAACATCCAACTGGGATTAGTGGTGTAGCTCAAAAAGAATTGGGGTGCACTGAATCATCCTTTGCTTTCTAAATCAGTGCTCTGTAAAGTGAGGGGCACTGAGCTCAAGAAGAAATATGAGCACTTTTTTTTCATAAAATCCTTTTGATTCCTAGATTTTGTCTGCAGTACACATAATAGATACAAGTATGAATTACTTATATTAATTTATATAACATAATTTATAATATGCTCTTTAATAGTGGTAAGTGTACCTCATGTGTAAATAAGTATTTACTGACAGGGCACAAAAACCGCTGTTCAAGATAACCATCAACTGATTTTAACCACCACCCATCCAAGTCACTTATACCCAAACCCTGGAGGGAAAAAACAGAAATTGTAGAGGACGACTGGATTTTGAAGAGAGAATTTCTAAGTGAAAAGTATCTTGAACCATAGGATGAAAAGCTGCCGCCTGAGAACAGGCTGTCTGCCAACTTTCTACCGATGAAACTCTCTGGCAGCCTTCAAGATAAAGGGTGACAGGCATGCCAACCAGGGTAGCACCGAGCCTGGATTTATTAGTGCTGGGTGTTTGTTTTTAAAAGAAGGGAAAAGAAAAAGAGAGAGAATAAATTCCTTAGAAATCCAGCGTGGGATCAGGGCCCAGCCTGGGACGCTGAGAGCGCGCTGTGACCCGAGCGGAGTCAGCACTGCCCAGCGCTGTCCAGCGCCGGGTACTCGCCCAGGAGCAGGCAGGGCACGTGTAGAAAATGGCCCAGCACCAAGCGCGGGCGAGGGGGTGGGGCTCAGCCTATTACAGCGCAGCCAGAATCTCTCCAGAACCAACTGCAGGAGCCAACAAAGAAAATTTGTGGCAAAGGCCCTTTAGATGAGAAAGACTCTATATAAAACCCAGGAGTATCATCTTATTATATAAATATCTGTTCAAAGAGGCTGCATTTCAAAGTAAACTCCTTGGCGTTTAAGCCAACTGCCGGCTGAATTCATAACAGAAAGGATATGGTTTTATGAAATGCATAATAAAAATTAAATTTACCTTTTAGTGGAAATGAGATGACTAGTCCCATGGATCATGGATCAGCTCAGCAGTGAGCAGACAGGGTAAGAAAACACAGCAGCCGGCTACTACAAGGCTTGCATTTTGGCAGAAGCAGAATTAGCGGTAGGTGGATTCTACAAATATCATGAAGCCATAAATTAGGGAAATGGATATATTTCTAAGAGAGTGGGCATTGCTATCCTAAGATGGCAATGTTCTCATACCGGACCACAGAAGGCCTTCTCCAAGAATCCTTCACAAACACTCAGCTGGATACCAGCTCAGAAACCTCAGGAAAGGTCATGGGCCTTTGGCAGTGCCCATTGATGCAGACATCTATTTTGTGACTTGTGGTGAGGGAGCTACTCATCTCTACAAAAGGTGCAAAGCTTCGGTAGAGGGCTATCTGCCACTTCCTATCAGATAATGGAAAGATTTATCGAACAATTTGCACTGTGTCTCCATTGCTGACTACTTGTTTAGGGTTAATTCCTACCAGGTACATTGTGGATGGAACAGGTCATCCCAGGATAGATAAGTTTGGTTCCTAATTTCTTCTCTCAAGTGCATGAGACTGAGTAAATGAATCTCTCTCACAGCCGGAGTCTCAAAGCAGAGGACCATTTATTAGGACATGTTCAATACAGAAAACATGGTATGCTTCAGCTGTGTCCTGCTCCCACCCGCTAGACTCACCAAATCAACAAGCAGAAACAAAAGAGTAAGCTAGAATATGGCATGTCCCGGGAACTGCACAGTTCACCTGCCAGGGAAGCGAACAGTGAGTGTGCATGTGTGCATCTGCGAACGGGTTTTCAGGATGGGGGAGGTGTGGACAAACAGCAACCAGCAGGCTAATGAGACCTGAAGAAGCAAATCATAGAGGCCTTCGAATGTGCCCTCAAAAGTTTCAACTTCATCTTGAAAACCATGGAAGTGATGGGGGGGAGGGTCAAGCACAAAGGTTACATATGCACTGTGGCAGACTGTCCTCTGGCTGACCTCTGGGTGGGTGGCAAGCTGGGAGCCACTGCAGGCTCTACCGCAGGATTCTAGGTCACGGGCAGTGAGGGCGAGGGGGGAGGGGGAGACAGAGCTACCAGTTATTAAGGAGGAAAAGCCATCGGGCTTGGGAGTGACTGACTGGGGAATCAATGACTGAGAGGAGGAAGAGTCCAGACAACCTCCCCCCCTTCCCCCCAAGCTGGAAAAAAGAAGCGGTAAGAAAATGATGAGTTCCATCCCGGGCATGTTGCGGGTGAGTTATCTGTGAAGCATCACAGTCGAGATCTCCAGCAGGTGCCGCTGAGAGACACTGAGTCAGGGGCAGAGCACGGAGTTGAAATGGTAAGAGAAAAAGGTCAGGTCAAGGACAGACAGGTCAAGGTCAGGTCAAGGACAGACAGGGAGGGCATCAGTAGAGCAAGGAGCCTGAGGAAGAGGTATCCGGGAAAGAGACTGGGAAGGGAAGTGGCCAAGGAGGTGATAAGGAAAATAAGGGCTTGAAAACTAATTCATTAGAAAATAAAAAATGAGTTTTAAGACGAACCATGTGATCAGAAGTGTGGGGCAGAAAGATACTTAGAAAAATGAAGGAGAAAGAGAAAGAAGTAAAATAAGTAAGAAGTTGAAATTCTCAAAAAAACAGAAAGCAAAATCCTGAATCACTTCAGAACTGGCTTCTTTCATCAGAACGCACTGCGCCTACCTCTCAGCAATACCAAATATAGCATCCATCCCTCCCACCTGCACCGCACAGCAAGGGTGCGGGAACACGGGGATTCCTGGGAATTCTGTAAGGAGTGTGGTGGCATTCTAGGTCCGATTCTGACTCCAGAGTTCCTGTGAGGGCTGACTGCCCTGATAGAGGGGAGGGAGGAGGGGGGAGTTAGAGGGGAGAGAGGGAGGGAGGAAGGACTTAACAGAAGAGCAAAGAGCAATTCAGAGAGGAAGGAAATGCATGCTCTCGAAGCCACGCCACGAGGCCTCACCGGGGGCACACATCTCCGGGTGCATGTCCCTAGCTCCCTGGAGCCGCCCCACTGAGCTGCCTGCCTGCTCCCCACGTCCATGCTGAGCGTGGGCACACAGTTAGACAGCTCCCCGTGGGCATGCAGGGTGGTGGCCAAGCCCACGGCACAGGCCACAGGCGGCAGAGGCAGTGCCCTGGGCGCAGAGGAAACTGTGGTTTCGGGAAACCCTCAGGCCCCCGCCTCTGCCAGCCTGACACACGCCCGTGTCCCAACAGGAAAAACAAAACCTGCGGCCACACCGAGCACGGGAAGGGACAGAAGCGGGGAGAAGACACGGGATGAAGCAGCCTTCATTACTGCCGCGTCCTCGCCCTGTGTGCAGAGGCCGGATGAAGGGAACGGTATTTGCACGCGGTGACGAAGCTGCGGCTGTGACACAGGAAGGGAAACGCTCAGTGCCCGCTTCCCCACGTGACCCCAAATGCAAGTGCAGAGCAACGGACGCAGCTTCACCTCTGCTCGTCTCCTCCTTAGGCAAGTAGGGCCAAGGCCAAATCCTCAAACAGAGGGCTTAAAAACTGCTCTTCTTGTCCAAGCGGCACCATGACAGACGGGTAAGCGTCCCTGCACCCCCATCCCTGGGCGATGATGCGCAGGGCAGCTCTAAGGAAAGGCCCCGTGCAGTCCTGGGAAAGGTGACCCTGTGCAGACCTTGCTTCCTAGTCTCCCACATGCTGATGTCAGCCCCAGCTCTCCGTGCAGCCACACGCCACTCTCTCTCTCCAGGAAAACACGCTGGTCTATTGGGTCACAGCCCTGCAGGAGGGGGTCTACAGATAACTGCCTTCAGTCACATGCCACACCCAGCCCGGCCGGTGTGGCTCAGTGATTGAGCATTGACCTATGAACCAGGAGGTCACGATTCGATTCCTGGTCAGGGCATGTGCCTGGGTTGTGGGCTCGATCCCCAGGAGGGGGGCGTGCAGGAGGCAGCCGATCCATGATTCTCTCTCATCATTGATGGTTTTTTTTCTCTCTCTGCCTCTCCCTTCCTCTCTGAAATCAGTAAAAATATATATTTTTTAATTACATGCCACACTTGGGCCAGGCAACGCCCTGTCAGGCCACTCGACTGTGACATGGTTGAAGTATTCTAATGTAGGAGCCACATATCGAATGAACTGAATCATCTCAAAACTGTAGTACTGACCATCGGCGCGTGGCTCAAAGATTTTGATATTGTTACAGGATAAAAGTTCTACATAAAGACAGCAATTCCACTAGAGCCATGGTCGGCAAACTGCGGCTCAAGAGCCACATGCGGCTCTTTGGCCCCTTGAGTGTGGCTCTTCCTAAGCTTTAGGTGTATCCTAATTGAGTTAGTAACAATGTACCTACCTATATAGTTTAAGTTTAAAAAAATTTGGCTCTCAAAAGAAATTTCAATCGTTGTACTGTTGATATTTGGCTCTGTTGACTAATGAGTTTGCCGACCACTGCCCTAGATCAACGCATGACGAGGCAGTGTCCCCAGGAGTATAGCACCAATGACAACGGTGCCAAAGGCCCCAGCGTTCCCGGGAATCCTGGAATCTCTCAGGACAATTGCATTTGGATCTCTCAGGATGCCTGTACTAGGTATTCTCCAATTAGCTGGCCAGGGAACGGAACAAGCCTGAGTTCTCAAAAGCGGGCAGGGGTGCAGTCCTAGAACTTGCAAGCAACAAACAGGATAGCTTCAAAGACCGCGATGTTTTTGAAACCCCATTTGTTATATTTCATCTTTAAAACGGGGAACGGCATGTGCACATTCTGAGAGCAGAGAGGATTCGGTGAGACTGGCACAGTCCCACTGAGCAGCACACCTACACGCCTGTAAGTCAGCTTCCTCATGTTCTCCACGGGGTCTCTCACAGTCCTCCCTCTCCAAGGCATCTGATAAGGAGCAGAAATGAATCCCTTCTTACATCCAACACAGCAAAATACCCAATTCCCTTCTTACAGTCAACACCAGTAAGGTCACAACGCTGACAAATATGCCCACCCACATGGAAACAGCTTTTAAAGGAGACCAAGCATAGGGGGGAAGACTCAAAGCACTGACACAGAGCAGTGACTCCATGTCTTCTTTATATTTCTGAGGGGACTGAGTGACTGGCAGTGAGCCTTACTGCCCTTGCCACAAGCAGGGGAAGTTGTTATTGAAATGATGCTCCAAAGGCGTATCTAACGGCATAGGGAAATGTTCATTCCACGATACACTTTTACATAATAAAAAAGCACATTTCAAAAGAACATACACATTAAACTCTTAAGCTTATCACAAAGACTATACATTCACACACATACATACACATGCCACACAAATACACCTGCATCCATATAAAACTAGGGGGAAAGGTATGAATGTCATGTATGTAAGATATTCTCCAAGTGGTTGGATTTCTAATTAATTTTTTTTTATTTTTACCTTTCAGGATTTTCCTATTTTTCTACCATCATCATGACTTTTCAAGTCAAAATAGCATCGAACCTCGTGTTCCCGGCCTGCGGAATGGGCAGGATTCAAACCAGCAGAGAGAGACAGGGCAGTTGGGGCGGTGGGGAAGGCAGGCCAGCAGGGGCCCAGGCTTATGGTCACAGAACCTGGTGAATCGTAAACTCTGACAACGACTAGCTGTGTGACTTTGGACGCAACAATGAGCCCAAAAGAGAGTGACAGCAACTATCTTCGTCACCATTAGGATTTTATGAGATAAGATACAGAAGGCTCTCAGCACAGGGCACAGGGCAGCTAGCATCATACTCAGCAGGAACGAAGAGGCAGGAAATTGAGAGAAAACTTGGCTACCACGGACCGTTCATGATGTGGCACCGTGGGCATAACCAGCCCGGAGAGGTTAAAAAGACAGCGAGGATTTGGGACTTTGTGCGGTAGGCAAGAAATGCCACTGATGCCTACCATTTACCTTTCCAAATATCCGCTCTTTCATTGACCTAGATGGGCTTTAATTCTAAAATGAAATGCTTTCCATCCCAGGCCTGACTGCACACGGCTTGTCAGTGACAACACAGAGAGGCTGAAAATTCTAGACCTGCTCCAAAATAACAATAAAAACTGGCTGAAATTCCTATAGTACATGCCTGCACATATTATTTTCAAGTTTAAGTGTGTGGGTGTGCGTGTGTGTGTCTGTGTCCTGTAACACTAAGAAAATATAAAACCCTTGGATCATGGTAGCCTCAGAAACTAGTACAGTATTTGAAACATAAGACTCAAGAAAACCTATATTGATTGTTTCCTTATTTTTCATCTTCATTAACCCCAAATGCAATATACTTGTGCTGACAGGAGAAAACTGATTAATTTTTTTCTTATATACGCGCATAATACACATACTTATACATGTACCTGTCCACTGATTCTCATGTGTTTATATTCTACCAGTCTGACTAATCTCAAGTATGTTTTGTAACCATCACACTCATATTCTCCTTACACGTCTCCTCCAAACCCTAAGCCCTTTTTCATTCTTCACTTGCCAACGAACTCCCACTGGAGTTAAAAGCGTCAAACTCCCCGTGGAGCATTGCATGGCACTTTCCTTCCGAGGAGCCAAGGTTGCTGTCTAACTGTCTTGCACCTGTTAGGTCCCTGTGAGGTGGTAGATATGAAATACTGTATCCCTTCACTGGCCTATACAACAGACCAACCTTCCTCCTACGGGTTCACCCCTGAGCATGACGGCACTGAGGGGCGTATATGTGTATAGAACTCAAATGTCAGCCTGGTTCTTCTCCATCCATCTAGTCCATGTGACAGCAGTTGTTAACTGAGACTATATCACTAATGCGTTGTTTTCCAAGCACGTATTGTGTGCCTACCCTTTGCCACACACTACGAAACGCCGGGGGACGTGAACCTAAAGGTGAACAAGTCTTGGTGCTAGTCCCTGCCTTTTAGGAATTCTCAGGTAAGTCGGGAAGATAGGCCCTCTCCCAGCGGATAGTCTAGATCAGCGGTTCTCAACCACTTTGGAGGTCGAACGACCCTTTCACAGGGGTCGCCTAAGACCATCAGAAAACACATATATAATTGCATATTGTTTTTGTGATTAATCACTATGCTTTAATTATGTTCAATTTGTAACAATGAAAATCCATCCTGCATATCAGATATTTACATGACGATTCATAACAGTAGCAAAATTACAGTTATGAAGTAGCAACAAAAATAATTTTATGGTTGGGGGTCACCACAACATGAGGAACTGTATTAAAGGGCCGCGGCATTAGGAAGGTTGAGAACCAATGGCCTAGATCCATGGTCGGCAAACCACGGCTCGTGAGCCACATGCGGCTCTTTGGCCCCTTGAGTGTGGCTCTTCCACAAAATACCACGTACAGTGCGATTGAAACTTTGTGGCCCATGCGAAGAAGTCGGTATTTTGTGGAAGAGCCACACTGAAGGGGCCGAACAGCCGCATGTGCTCACGAGCTGCGGTTTGCCGAGCCGCAGTTTGCCGAGCCGCGGTTTGCCGACCACAGGCCTAGATGAATACAAACCAACAGGCTCAGAGCCCACAGGAGGGAGATCTGTGGAGGCAACATTAAAAGGTGTATCAAATCTGACTCCCAATTCTACAGTCTATAGATTCCCCCAACATATACACACTGAAACTGTTCAGACAAACCTGTCCAGTTAGAATTTCCTAAAGAAAACTGCATTTCCCGGCTTCCTGTCTATGCCCGGTTTGTCCCACCTTGATTCCTAAAGCAAACAAGGCCGTCCGCCCAGGAAAGAAACCCAGGCAGTGACATTTACCTAGAACTCTGCTGCTCGCCACTGAACACGCAGGAGTAAATACCAAGTTTGCATGCAGATACTGGAGGGTTTTTTAAATATCTTTTTATTGATTTCAGAGAGAGGGAGGGAGAGGGAAAGAGGGGTAGAAACATCAATGATAAAAGAGAATCATTGATCGACTGCCTCCCACACGCCCAACCTGGGGAATCGAGCCCGCAACCCAGGCATGTACCCTGACCAGGAATCGAACCGTGACCTCCTGGTACATAGATTGACACTCAACCACTGACCCACACCAGCCGGGCCAGACACTGGAGATTTTAGGCTCTCCATCTTTCTGTCTCGGGGCCCGGCTTAGTACCTGGCCCAGGAAAGGGGAAATGAATGGCCACAGACTTGAATGAATCACACAGCCGCTCTTCTGCGATGAAAATGCACCAGCTCATCAGAGAGCTGAAGGCATCTTGGAGTTTCAAGCTGCTGTCACTCCTGATTATCGGGATTTGTCTACATCTTACAACCTGTTTTGTTTTGTCACTCAAAATCCTAGCAAACGTGTTTTCTTTTCTCATTGAATTAACAATTCTCAGCATGTGTCATTTTGGAAGCTATGTAAATATAATATTACATAGTTTTCTAACCACTCCCACTTATTGGCACTAGCCCAAAGGTCATTTTTTATGAACCAGATTATGGTGAACATCTTTGTGCATAAAGGGTTGCACGCACTTCTGATTATTTCTTAGAAGAGGGATGCAGAGTAGGATTTTGAAAGGTCACCTATTTAAAGTTCACAGGATGTACTGAAAAACTGCTTCCCAAAAAGGCGTAAATTCATTCCAACTGCAGGAGATAAAAGCACTCCTTTCATTGGCCCGCTGCCAGCCTTAAGAACTCTTAATTTCTTAAATCAAGTTAGTTAGTTGGCTAACTTTAACACATTGGACAAGCAAATGGAAATACTGCTCTTTGCATTTAACAGTTTCAAAGTAAGGGAACCCTCAAAAGACCTGAGAAGGTATAAGAAAAGCTATTTAGATAGGGGCCTAACTTAGAAAATGATGCTGGGTTTAATCTTAGAATCCACAGTTTCCCATATCTTTGATCTTCACTGGTAACCTTCTCAAAGGCAGATTTAAAGTCCTTAACTTGGGAAAGGTTCCGATTACATTGAATTCTGGGGTTTGCTTGGACTCAAAAACATATTAAAATGCATGCTTGCCCGGCCAGTGTGGCTCAGTGGTTGAGCATCAGCCTGTGAACCAGGAGGTCAGGGTTTGATTCCTGGTCAGGGCACATGCCTGGGTATCAGGCTCAATCCCCCGGCGGGGGGAGGGGGAGGCGTGCATGAGGCAGCTGATCAATGATCCTCCCTCATCAATGATGTTTCTATCTCTCTCTCCCTTCCTCTCTGAAATCAATAAAAACATGCAGGCAGGAAGGAAGAAAGAAAGGAAAGAAGGAAGGGCCTCCTCAAAACAAAACAAAAAGACACAGTAAGCTCCTTGCTCATCACTGAAATTCTCAATGAATGATGCTACCTCTACGGCTCCAAGCTGTGAGAATTAAATGACATAATACATGTGAAAACACAATGAACTACAGAACTTGTTGCCGTTGTTGCCTTCAAGTTTTTTGACAAAGATCCAGCATTTTGAATTTCAAATTTTAGTAAAAAGACCATCATATAATTTGATACAACTCAAGATTGAGCGAACTTAAAGCATAGTTCCCCATCTCATGACCGAAAGAAAACACAGGCATTAGCAGTGGGCTGATCTCCGTAACACATAAATACATAAAATACATGTGTACTTACACACATGAAATCTTCCACTAGTAAAAGATGTGAGCATTTCGCCGAATTTTCCTAGAAACAACTCCCACTGCTGGAAAAAAGACCAAACGCTAATGCCACCAAAAGAGTGAACCTGTAGGCCTTGGGGCTTCACAGAGTAGTAAAATCCCAAAAACATTACCGGGACTAACACAGAGTAACTGACTTTTTATTCTTTCAAACAAAGCTATCTAAGAGAAAGAAAAACTAGCACCATGAACATCATTTTACCACTTGACCACTGAATTCCTGAAGTTGAATAACCTCAGCTTTCATGACAATTCAGCACATTGTCCATGTTTTTCAAAACCTACAAAACGCTGTCTCAGAACAGCACTGGAAATGACTTACCTAGACATCCTGGGGGTCAGGGCGCCCACTGTCCCCTCCACATTGCCATTTCTCGTCCACATTACCCCCACGGCTACTTCTTTTGGTTCTCTGCCCCCTCTCTGCCAACAAGGTAATCACCTACCCAAAACTCAACACTTCAGAAATCAAGGTGAAGGTAGGCATGGCCTGAGGAACACGGTGCCCACAGATGGGGGGCAAGTGTCCAGCAGTAAGGACATCCTCCATTTCCCTCCCCTCATCGGCGAGGTTAAAATCACTTCCAAAAATAAAGCCTTTACTCTTTGGAATGTAATGGCAAAGAAAGATACGGAGGAAAGATCAATGAGTGCAAATAATGACATAGTAAAACCGCCTCTTAATTTAATCCTTGTTCAGAGGATCAATTTAATCCTTGTCAGAAGTTAAAGTAATAAATAATACACAGAATTTTCATGTAATAAAAATAATCTGCTAGTAGAGGCAGAAACACATTTTCTTTATCTGTCTCTTATGAAAACTGTAAAGTGAGAATTGTTTAAAATTATAAGTTAAAAGGCGACTCATTTTTGAAATGTTTTCTTTGAAACTCGAATTTTGCATGGTATTAAAGAGACAGAAGAGATGCCACAATTACAGAAACTGACAGAAAAGAGATTTTTTTTTTTTAGGAACAAACTACCAGTTCTCAAATTAGCACCAACAGGCTAAGTCCTCCAAGTGTTTTACAGTTATATTCACGAGAGCACAGAGATTCTCCTGTGTTCAACTTTTCAAATACTCCTTTAACATGTAAAAGACTCAGTGTCCAAGCCAACAAGTCCTATTGTAAATGAAAACATTAAGTGACTTAGGCTTACTTCTAATCTATATATATAAACGCCTAATATGCAAAGGGTCCCCTCAAGAGTTCAACCGACCAGGAGTTCGATCACTCGCTATGATGTGTGCTGACCACCAGGGAGCAGCGCTGAACCAAGGAGGGCCCTGGCCAATAGCCAGCAGCCGCTAGGGACCCTACCAGTGCGCGAATTTCATGCACTGGACCTCTAGTTAAATATAAGAGAGAAAAACTACCTTCTGGTTTGGAGATATGAGTACTTAGACTTCTCTCGAACATCAGGTAAAAAAAGTTGTTGCGTGATTTTCCAAAGCCAGAAACGAGATCAGCATAAAACATTTTATTAAGCTTCAACTATGGGATGCTCTCCTGAAAAAAGACCAGGACACAGGACAAATCCCACTTCACATTCTCTCCCAGCAATCCAAATGATTTCCATGACAAGCCAATGAGTCACTTAGGTCACACTGAGTTTAGCATTCTTCGCTACGAATGCCCTTGTCTTTCCCTGAATCTAATTCCCATAGGCGGTGTTATTTATTTTAGGAAATGCTTTCAAAACCATGCAAGAACATACATGAAAAAAGAGTCAGAAAACCTAATGTTTCCATTTTGCTAAAAAAAAATTTCGTCTCAATGATCAATCACCATGGTTTTTATACTGATTTCCTACTTCTATGTCATCATTTAACCAACTCTGGTAGTCTAGGGTTTTGTTTATATGTTTGTTTTGCTTTTTCCTTTTCTTTTTTTCTTTCTTTCTTCCAAAGTAATCGAATTACATGCCACCCTATAACGGATATTTGTGGTGAAAATGTAAATCAAGACATTATCATGGAGTTCGCTTCCCTCAGAGAGAGAATATGCTACCAAGTCAAATAAGAACATCTTGTCAAAGTCACACATCTGAGGGTCCCTAAACGACACAAAAATTTTCAGAGTTCATATGATCCAAAGGGAATGGATACGGGAGCACATCCTGACACAGGTGAACTATGACACATAATTGCACCCCAGTGGAGTTGCTAAGGGTCCATACCTGCTCTCCCCGCTACTGCTCAATCACTCCCTCCCCCCCACGGTGCTCAGATCCTCTGACTCCTCCTTTCGTTCAGTAAGTGTGTGCCAGGCATTGTTGTAAGAAACAATAGTGAGCAGAAGCCATGAGGGTCCCTGCCCGGTGCAGCTTACATTGGGGGGGGAGGGGCCTGCTCTGACCCAGCCCTGATCCCCCCAACACCAGCAGGTGGTGGAGGGTGAGGGCGGGGCCGCTCTTATGCAGGTTCACTGCTAATATCTGCAAGGTTCAGGGCAGCAGTACAAATGGAGGCTCCCCTCCGTATGTCTCAATATGTAAAGGCTATAAATTACGCTAACAAATAGGCTTTATCCTCCGGCCTTGACCCTCACAATAGCCTGTCCCACTACTTTTCTCCTGTGACGCCAACATTCCTCTGTGACTCCAATGGGCCCTGGGAACCTGGGCTCATTGCTGTAAACTGTTCCGGGAAATTCTGTAACAGGCGAGTGTACTTTAAGGACTGTTTGCTTACACCAGTTAGACAATTTATGTTGGGGGCGCGGGGGGGCATGAACCACTTTAGACAAGCAGATATTTTTAGCCTTCTGCAACTGTCTCTAGCAGAGTCTGAAAAAAAATGGACGGAGACATAAATACATTATCTTGCTTTTCTTCTGTTAAGTCTTGTGGCCTACTTTTTCTAAGCTGTCTTCTACTCCTTCGCTACCACTGCGGAGGGGAGAAAAGAGCAGTTAGTAAGTCACCCCGTGTCAAATATAGAAGCTCGTGTCTGTCAAGTCTCCGGATACATTCAAGACAAAAGAGCTAAATATTTCCACCCGTCCCTGCGATGCAGCTAAAATATAAAACGAAACCACTAGACGTTTCCTTCAAGATCCCAACTGAAGGGCCCGTGAAAGAAAACCACCGGATTCTCACGGCAGCTCATGCCCATGAAGTGTCTGACTTTCAAAATCCATGGATTATAAAGGCACCCGTGTGTGGGGAGGGCTGTGTGGAGGATGCGTAGGTGGGGGTATAATTAGAGAAAACAGTGTTTTGGTTCCTTGGAAGATTTAACTCCTTCATCCCGGCCTCCCACTGACATTTCTGAGGATATGCAAATCACCCCAGAATGCCTCTCTCCAGCCTTCTGCTTCTTTGCCCCCATGTCCCCCAAAGTTATCTTAGTGGGGGATGGGCACTCGTTTCATTCATTCCCCCTCCATATTGCCCATCTCTGGAGAGAAGGCCATTAATTACTTCCTACAGGGTTTCTTTTTATGAATATTTTCATCTTGAGCTTTCAAATAACTACAAACAGTTCTACCAAAGTCAGGGCAAAAATACACTGAAAATGTTTACATAAGCTTCTAGCTCAAATGTAGAAAAATAAAAATGGTTCATAAGGTTGTAAGATTTTCTTTCAATATATTTCCTTCATTGTTATCCTTCATAAAGAGACTGGCTTTTTTTAAAAGTAGGATTTTAGTAGTTATTTTCTACAAATATGGGGATTATAGTATTTTTTCCTTTTATTTAGCCATCTATTTTTTAATGGTAGGCTAAAAGCCCAAAAGAGCTATGGACAAGCAGTTCTAATTATGGTAGAGCACTGTAGTTTTAATTAGTAGAAACTAAGTTAATGGTGACTTACTTTCTGCCTCAGAATTATAACAGCAAGCAATTAGTAAGAACTTCTCCCATACCCTCTTGAAAATCTCCAAAAATTGGACTTTGTAATCTGAGTGATGATAGCATAGGTATTATAACATATTACATTCCTAAATGTGAAAAACACAAGCACCGAAAATGTAATTGATCAATTTATCAAAACATCAATCAATATGTCCATTCATTTTCTGGAGGAATTCCAGTAGAAATTCAGTCACAGAGACTGCTGCACTGCACACTGCACAAACGCAAACCCATCCCACACCCCCGAAAGCCCAAGGCACCAGCTCCTTCACTTCTCTTCCCCAGCAAACGTGCAAGGGCCTCACTTAGCAGGGGGTGAACATTCAGTGGCGAGCAAAACAGAGATGGCCCAGCAGACATCCATTTGGTAGTAAATCAGTAAGCACATACGTAAGTACACGATTACTAATTAGGATAGGTGAGATTGAAGAAACAGAGTACTATGAGAGAACATTCCAGAACAGGGAAGTTATGCAAAGGCAAAGCCACAGGTATCGTAAGGCTAGCATCGCATGGGAAAACCGTGTCATCTGAAGGACAGGTCATTTCTCTGTGTTCTCAGCACCATGTCCAGATCTGAGCACCCAGAGGGAGCCAACAGGTGGCCGCCTCGGGACAAGACTCCATTTATAACCATGTTTAATGCATCTAATATGAATAACAGCTAGCGTGTATTTAGGTGCTTTGTGTACACCATCTCAGTTCATGCAACCTTCAGCCATCTGAGGGATCGGACTCTCCCTGGGCCACAGTGAGGGCCAAGGTGGGGGGAGGTTAAGAGCAGGTGCGTGTCCAACCTGACACCGTAGAGGGGGTGGGCGGGACTGGCACTCCCGCCTCCTGGGAAACCACTGTTTCTCTGCCACCCAGTTCCCACGCTCCCAGCACAGCCGGATGCAAAGCCTCCGTCAGCAGCGTCCCCACAATGACACATCGGTGACTCCGCTGGCCAAAAAAATCCAAATAAACAGGAATACACGGAAGAGCGTGAGGCAGCCAGCCGCGGCCGGACATCAGCATGTCGGCCAACGATCTGAGGAACGTGTGCACGCGCTCTTCTCTCTTGAAAACACAGAAGCGTGACGTTCCATCACACGCTCCGCTGAAACGGAAGTCACCGCTTACACTCGGAGGCATCTGTCTCCTCGCCACTCCACTCTTGAGCTCAGTCCAGGCCCCTGATGGCAAAAAGGCAAACGCTCCCCGAAACACTCAGGGGAAGAGGTGTGCAGGTTCACGGACTACACGTGACTCTGACCTTCTTCTTGCTTCCAGGGGACACTGGGGTAATGAGGTTTAAGGGGGGGAAGAACGATTAAGCCAAGAAAATCAGTGTGATGGGAATTGGGCACATTTATGTTTTTCTATATTTTCCATGTGTCTTACAAGTGAACGGAAGTACAACTTGTTGTAATTAGGGTGGAAACGGTTACACTTTTTTTTTTTAAAGAACTGAGGACTTCTTTCATCAACAATCTATAGCACATACTTATTGACACTGAACTTGAACATAACCCAAGGGTTGCATTGCGTCACATGCCCCTAGGGGACACCAAGGTGACGGATGGCTGGGAATCCGGCGCTGACAGAGCAGACTGCACGAGGGCTTTGAACCTTCTTGCTAATACACGTCTTTATGTGCCATGGAATGAAGCCTGAAACTTCCACTGTAGCCCAGTAAGAAAGTCACTCCTAATGACTGGAAGTTACAGGTGTCTATCAAAGCCAATGCGCCCAATAGAGCTGCACACCCAGAACTGCTTAGGTCAGTTTGGAACCCAATACTCAGAGCGGATTTCCAACGGCAGTGTTTAATGAACGTGCATGGATGCCCCCGGGTTACGCAGAACAGTTCACATGGAGACACGCAGGTCTCCGGAAATGCCATCTAGTTCCGACCCATGTGCAGCTCCCACAGAAGGAAATGCATGAGTAATAGCTCACCATACGTAAGACAAGATTATTTATAAGGTCAGAAAAACACACTGTGAGCAGGAGAGCGCTAGCTAAGACATGAAACAGCACGGTGTGAGGATACACAGGAGAAAGTATGTACGCAATGCTGAGGCCAAGCTTCCCCGCCCTTGGCATTGCTCGTACCCCTGCCAAACCCAATGGCTGTGAACACATCGGGCAGGGGCCAGACAAGCAGAAAGGCATCATTTCATTTCACCTTCACAACAATATAATGTAGCAGACACTCCATTTCACACATGAAGAATCGCGGTTCTCTTGTAGGTCAAGTATTAACAACTGGCCCGGCCCACAAAGCTGGGAAGTGGTGGAACCAGAAAGAGGCCCACGGTTGTCACTTCACAGCATTTTCCTCTGGCCCCGGCCCGGGGCTCAGTTTATTGGCACGTCGTCCTGTGCACCAAAAGGTTGGGGGTTTGATCCCTGCTGATCAATGTTTCTCTCTTTCTCCCTCCCTTCCTTCCTCTCTCTCTCAAATCAATAAAAACATATCCTCAGGTGGAGATGTTTTAAAAAGCACTTTCTGCTATCTTGCACCACCTCTCTTTAATTTTGTCACTATTGTGAAGTGAAGCCAAAACAAAAAAACACCTTTCATTAGTTATTAAGTCATAACTGACTTTATGGGTGACACATTATAATCCCTTCATGCTAACCCAGCACTGTAAGTGACCTAAGAGTGTACTTGCCAAACTTGAGAGCCGCACTCAGGGCGGGAGGCAATGCTGAAAGCACTGCACAGGGGAACTTTGTTGAAATGTCAAATGTTAACCAGTGTTGAATAACTTAAATCAGAGTTTTTAAGTATATATATGTATATGTATGTATATATAAAAGAATGCTACAGCTGCATAAATATTAAAAATAATGCCTTTTGACTCAATGATCCCACTTCTGGGAATATATCCTACGGATCCCAAAATAGCAATCAGAAAGAATGCATGCACCCCTATGTTCTTAGCAGCACAATTTACAATAAATAGCCAAGATCTGAAAACAGCCCAAGTGCCCATCAGGAGATGAGTGGATAAAAAGGCTGTGGTACATTTACACCATGGAACACTCTGCAGCTGTGAAAAGAGAAGGAAATCTTATCCTTTACTGCAGCATGGAGGGGCCTGGAGAGTATTATGCTAAGCGAAATAAGCCAGTCAGAGAAAGACGAGTACCATATGATCTCACTTACATGTGGGATCTAATGAACAAAATAAACTGACGAACAAAATAGGACCAGAGGTATGGATATATGGAACAGACTGACAGGTTTCAGAGGGGAGGCAGGGGGGAGGGGAGAGAACTGGAAGACATTAGCCAAAAAACGTATATGCAAATATGTATAACCCGTGGACATGGACAACAATGTGGTGAAGGCGGGGCGGTGGGGAGGGAGGCTGGACGGAGGTGGGCAAAGGGGGGAGGGCATGGAGGACATCTGTAGTAGCATGGCCAATAATAGAATGAATGAATAATGCATTTCAGAGAAACCTGAGTTACAGTCCTCTCCAAGAAGTATTCCAGTGAAAAATTTAAAGAAACATTAAGTGCTTTTTATGTCCTGGTTAAAATTTTATAAGCAGTTATGTAAATTACTGCTTAAAGAAAGCTCCCAGACATGAAGACTCTCAGGCTTCCAAATTTTAGTATTTCAACATTTAAAAAGTATAATGATAACGATTTCTTCCTTTTTTGTTTGTTTACAGAGACCGTAAAAGATTGAGCTGCTGTCCTTTCAAAGCTTCATTTTCCTCTTCTAGAAAATGAGTCCCATCGCAAGGGCTCAACCGATGCTGATGATGGTGGCGAGGGCGACTGGAGGGTGGTGGCGTCTCTGATTAATGTTCACCTATATTTCCAGGAGATCATTTGGGCCATTACTTAACACGCCAAATTCTTCCCTCAATAAAAATGATACAGACGTTTAAATATATCTCTTCAAATGATTCCACTGCACAAGTGTGTGATGAATTTTCCAAGCAATTAATTAAATATTACGTTAACACTGGTCCCTACACTATGGGAAATGGACTAATTAATGGAAAACCAAGTCAAATATATCATTTTTAAATTACATAACTTAAATTACTACCATCCTGTTCGCTACATGGAAGAGAGAACACACGCAGCCTCCCCCACTTTAAAAAATAATTCACTGCCTGCAACAACCAAAAGTTAATAGATTTTCAAGGTCCATGCTGGGAGTCCGTGACAGAAGCACCAAGACTAGAACCCTGGTAACCCGGCATTTCATCCCCGGCTCCACCGACCAGAACATGACGCTCCTTCCAAAAGCAAAACAAAACAAAGGAGAAAAGAAGGCTTTTCTATTGTGCACATCCCAGGCATTGTCAACCCATCACTGCTTCATTGTTTGCCCACTCTTCATCCGAGTTATGTGGTCCTGCCTGGTTCTTCTCATTCCGACACCAGCCAGAGGACAGAGCATTCTACATCCTTACAACTTCTCATTCTCCAGAACTCCCAATTCACAACTTAAATCTTCCATGCAAAGACTTGAGTGAAAGCAGGAGATGGGTTTTCTCTGATCTGTCTTAGCGAAATGCCCCCAAGACTGTCAAGTAGGGTTTTACTGATCTGTGCAGGGAGCTGTGGTTACGGAGGGCTGAAAGAGTGATTTGACTAATGAGAGCAATTCTGGCCAAGACGCTCTCTAATAGTTTTCTCAGAAACAGCAATGGAATGAGGTCGAGGGTTATAACCACACACTATAAACCACACCATAAGGAATCGATGTTCCTGCACATAATTAAACTAACACTTAGGACAGAAAGGATGTGCTAGTACTGAGAGGGCAAAACCGTCCTACTTGAGTAATACTTTCTAGAAATCAAAGAGCTGTTGGCTTCTGTGCATTCCCCCGTGATGCCTGGAGTGACCGAGAATGGTACCCTGGAGGGGGATAGGAATACCCAGCAAGTATGCTGGAAAATACAGGTAAATACTAATAGTTTTATGAATACATGCTCAGGGCCTTGAGACAGTGGGCATGCCTCATCCATGCTCTCTTTCCCTCTCCATGAAGACTGATCTATTGATAAACAAGTAAATTATAATGTTGTGAAAATGTTCAAACCCAAGTTACCTTCTCCCCTATAAAGAAACTGTAAGAGAGATCCCCATGTTGGCTGGAAATCAGCAACCAATGACCCCTCTCTACTCCCAGTGCTGTGTCTCTCGCACACTGATGTCTATCGCTGATGTCCGACATGTTAGAGCTACTTCCATAATATGAAGCAGCCTCAACCACCACAGAGAGATCTTCCCCTTGACGTTACTTTGAATCACAGCAGCCAAGGGACAGCTCACATTGTCTTCCTTACCTGTCTATCACTTCCCTTCCTCCCCTTCTCTCTCCCCCCTTCAATCTGCAGGCTGTTGAATGGAAAGGCTCCTATTCCTTAAACATACGTACCCTTGTCCACGGCACCAGAAGATAAATACGTAGGTGTCGTTTCATTCTTGGTTTTCCACTGGCCATGTGTTTAATTAGGCAAGGAGCGCTGTCACCGTCACCTTAAACCGGGCTGACTTCTTGGCTCTGCTTACCTCACTGTAAAACAGGATGAGGTCAACAGCAGAGTCCGAATTTAATGAACTGCCTGAGATGAAAGCTTTACAATCTTCCACTCTTGCTTTGCATGCAGAACAAGAAATCAGACTTTGCTTGAGGCTAAAATAATAATACTAGCCTTGTGAAACACGGTCACGGCAGATCGTGTATAGCCTCACTGCCATGAGCCAGCCAACCCAGTGCATCTGCTGTTTGGATATTGATCGTGAGCTATCGGCTGGGCTATGATTCGGCTTTTTCATCCCCGCTCCCTGGTTTACTGTCACGCACTATTCCCAGAACTCTGCTTTCAGTTGCTTATACTGATCAGATGTGTCTACTAACACGTGCCAGCTGTGTGTCCTAAACTAAGTGAGAGCAGGCAACTGGAAAGTAATACGTATAAATTACAACATCCAGGAGTTTCTTAAATGTCTCAATTACAGTTGACATACATTATTAGTTTCAGATACAGAGGACAGGGGTTAGACATTCATGTATCTTACGAAGTACTCACCCCAATAAGTCTAGTACCAATCTGATACCACACACAGTTATTACAATATTACGGACTACGTTCCCTGCACTGTACTTTACATCCCTGTGACTATTTCTATAACTGGCTATTTGTATCTCTTAATCTCTTATCCTTTTTTCACCAATCACCCCAACACGCCTCCTTTCTGGCAACTATCAAAATGTCCTCTGTATCTATGAGTTTACTTCTGTCTTGTTTGTTCACTTATTTTGTTTTTGAAATTCACATACAAGTGAAATCATATGGTGTCCATCTTCCTCTGTCTGACTTATTTCACTTAGCATAATACCCTCTAGTTCCACCCATGGTGCCGCGAATGGCAAGAGTTCATTCTTTTATATGGCTGCGTAAGATTCCATTGAATGTATGTGCCACCTCTCCTTTACCCATTCATCTAGCGATGCACACTTAGGCTGCTTCCATAACATGCTGCGATGAACAGAGAGATGCATGTGTCTTTTAGAATTAGGGTTTAGATTTCTTCAGGTAAATACCCAAATGTGGGGTTGATAGGGCATATGGCAGTTCTATTTTTAGTGTTATGGTCCTATTTTCTGAACATAGGGAAGGGTCAGTCAGGCTGTAAAGGAGTCTCTATTTGTGTCAGGGCCTCCTGTCCTTGTGCAGCAAAAAAACTTTACTCTGAGTTGTCCTTAAATTGTGCAGCTCTCCCTGCCACGCACACTGAGCCACTTATATGTCAGCATTAATGAGGAGTAAATTACGAGCAACGTGCCCTGAGGTCTCAATATGGTGAGTGCGAAACATTGGAGGGGGGGGGTGTTACTTTTCTCCTCTTTTTTTATAGTTTTATTGATTTCAGAGAGGAAGGGAGAGAGAAAGAGAGAAACATCAATGATGAGAGAGAATCATTGATTGGCTGCCTCAAGCACCCCCTGCTGGGGATCAAGTCCGAAACCTGGGCATGTGCCCTGACAGGGAATCAAACCTTGACCTCCTGGTTCATAGGCTGATACTCAACCACTGAGTCACACTGGCTGAGTGACATTTTTTGTTTGTTTGTTTTTGTTTTATATTTTTATTGATTTCAGAGAGGAAGGGAGAGGGAGAGAGAAACATCAATGATGAGAGAGAATCATTGATTGGCTGCCTCCTGCATGTCCCCTACTGGGGATCATGCCTGTAACCTGAGCATGTGCCCTGACCGACAATCGAACCATGACCTCCTCGTTCATAGGTCGACGCTCAACCACTGAGCCACGCTGGCTGGGCCTTTTCTCCTCTTTCAATAATACATACCTATGGACCATGAAAGAATGCGTTTAGCCTGAGAAATGAGAAGGAGGGGGCTGAGGTAGCTAAATCCCCTTCTATTCCCTTGGGCCTCCCTCCATCTCCTATAAATATCAGACGAGAGACTACATATTCTGGCGAATGTAGGCCAGCTGCGGTGACGCAGGAGGGAGATGTGGGGCTTGGAAATAGAAACGTTTCAAAGAGCTAAAAGTAGCTCCCAGGAACCTGTGCAACCAACCGCCGGCCCCAGCCTGGGACAGCACTTCCCGTGCCAGTCTCTGCGGCGAGGCAAGATGGCACTCCCTCGCCTGCTCAGTGGGCCCCCTGGCTCACAGGGTGACCCGGGACACACGGGGCACTTTTTGTGCTTTTCTTGCCCCAGATTGTATCAGAGGCAAACCAGCCTCCCACAGGCCTGGGACAGCAAAGTCAATTCCTGTTTCAGCTGCCACACGGTCCCCGTATCTAAATGGGAGAGTTTTTGAAATGGCAAACACTGAAGTAGCAAAGCCGGTAACTCCTCAACGAATGTGGTCTCCTTCAGTCTCTACCCATCCGCACAACAAGCTAAGAAGAAAGCAAGCCGTCAGACATCCCTGAAAGCACTCTCCGTGGACAGCTAAGAGAGCCGGCCCCCAAAAGGCCGTGTTTGAAGCCCATTTCTCACCGCACTGCCTAAAAGAAGAGCTGTCATGCTCCACCTCACAAAACCCCTGCTTCCTGTAGAGCTATGCCCCCATCAACTTCTAGAATTCTTCTCTTGATAAGGAGCAAGATGAGCAATAAAAATAATAGCAATTTCTTTTTTTTCTTTTTTTTTTCTGGCTGCCCCCTGCACACCCCACACTGAGGATCAAGCCCACAACTGAAGCAGAAGCCCTGACTGGGAATCGAACCGTGACCTCCTGGTTCATAGGTCAACACTCAACCACAGAGCCACGCTGGCCGGGCAATAACAATGTCTGATAACCACTTGAGTCTACCATTCGAGGCCTACACGCCCCCATCCAGGACTCACCGCCAGTGTGAAGAAGAAAAGGAGATTAAACATCTTGAAAAGTTAGGTGGCAAGTGGTCTTCAGGAGGCACATAATCCAACTTTCTTCCTGGACTAGAAACTGAGAGCTGTGGGCCAGTTACCCCCACTATTAATAAGCCAAATGGCCACGGTGCTGCCTGAGTAAACTGAGCAGGAATCCTCGGCGTTAGGAGGCCGCTGCAATTCATCGGGCCTTTGCTGGCTGCCTCGGCGGGGGTGCTGGGTGCAAAGCGGCCGCCGCTGTAACGGAACGAGCCCAGAGCTCCCCACACAAGACCCATCTCATAGCCTGATCACCTAACATCAAATGCCGAGGCCAAAACAGGTGAAACTAGTGAAAGGGAAGGAGAGGGCAAAACCCAATTCCTTTCGGTTTAATTTTGCCTCAAGTCATAACCATCCTAGGAAGAAGGACGAAAACGATTCTTCTTCCTCCTTCATCCAAATCAGGGCCCCCTGCTCCTAGGAAACAACTCAGTTCCCATATAACCCAAATCAGCCTGGAAATGTGCCCCTCGGAAAATGTGCTCCTAGACATAAGCAAAAACAGGACCAAAGAGGAGGGGGAAAACCTGCTTGGAAGGTAAGGCTATGCTGTGTAGATGATGGGACAGGCTGGAGAGTGGGCAACAGATCCAAGAGGGTTTCAAACATCCATCCTGGGGACAGTCCGCTAGATCCAAAGGTTTGTCATTCAATTGGAACGGGATTGGGAGACGGCAGAGTTCTGCCAAGCAGACCAGACAAAGCCCAGATGATTCTAATTATTAAAAGATTTCTCATAAAAGCAGGGACAGCGTGAGCCGGGCGGAGAGCAGGCCAGGCTGAGGTGTGGCTGACCAGTGCTCAGGAGACACACAGAGACTAGCGGAGACAGCCAAGAACTTCCGCTCTTTCTCTACCTTATAGGATCTTTCCCCGCATCCTCCCACCCCCTTCCACAAAGTGATTTGGCCCCACAAAGCAGTGTGTCTCAGCTGCTTGCAATAAAGGCAAACAAGAAGATGGGGAAGGAGAAAGTGGTTCTCAAATTGAAAAGCATCCATGAATGCTTGGGGAGCTCATTTAAAATTAAGAATCCCAGCCCCCAACCCAAGAGATTTTTTAAAATATATTTTTATTGATTTCAGAAAGGAAGGGAGAGGGAGAGAGAGATAGAAATATCAATGATGACAGAGAACCATTGATGGGCTGCCTCCTGCAACGGCCCCCCCCCCCCTGGGAATTGAGCCTTGCAACCCAGGCATGTGCCCTTGACTGGAATCAAACCCGGGACCCTTCAGTCTGCAGACTGATGCTCTATCCACTGAGCCAAACCGGCTACGGCCCGACCCAAGAGATTTTAACACAGTAGTTCTGGACCACACTTCCCAAATGCTGAATGGCTATGGGGGAAATACAAAGGATAATTCGCTAGTCATTGCAGCAGCCTCAGATTCATCCTGGCAACATGAAAGGTACCCACACACTCAGTGAGCCTGAGAGAGGGCACTGCCAAGGAGTTCTGCGGAACTGCCCACGTTACAGTTAGGAGAGAGTGTGGCTCCAACATGGATTATCTTATCTTCTACCCGGGCAGCCACCTGGGAGCTCAGGTAATCACAGACTTAGCCAAGTGCCCCCTCCACGCCCAACCTTGAGAGCATTTTTTTTAAAAATTACATCTTGTTGAAAACTTTAAAACTACACAAATGTACCCTGAGCCACCAGATTCTGACACTTCCATTTCTGCTTGTCTGTTTCCCAACCAGGTACCTTCGCTTCTATCTGAAGGACAGCCCTGTGATATGAGCGAGAACAGGGGCCAGCTTGCAGGCTGCTCATCCAAACCTGGCAGAAACGGAAGCCCCGGAACCTGCCTGGGAAGCAGCTGCTGCCTCCGGACCAGCCCAGCCCACTGCCAGGCAGCTTCCTTGGCGCGTCAGACATACTCTTCGGAGATGAGAAAAAAAGTCTCTGAACAACAAAACCGAGTCCTTCCAACAGTGAGAAGTGGTCGTCTGAAAAGGAAGCGTCTATTCCCTTTTTTTTTTTTTTTAGTCCTAAAAGCAAGAAAGGAATTATTGCCCAAATAGCATAGTGGCAGCAGTCCAGAAGTACCCTAGAGTCTTAAATCGGGGCTACAGACGGGTAGGCAGAGAAACTGTGAACACCCCTAAAGTCCTGTGTAAGGAGCTCAACCACTGTGGGGCCTCTGAGGCTCATTTCACAAATGTGTAAAATGGGAATATTCCCTCCCACCCCTCCTCGCGGGAGGTGGGAGGCTTGAGTGGCAGAAACATCTGTAAAATGTTAGGCAATCAGGTCCAGAGGCAGGGTGCATGGAACAGAATAGTAACAGACCTCAGTAGGGGGCAGGGGGAGAGGGGGAACGGAATGAAATTAACCAAAGAACATATATCCAGATATGCATAACCATGGCCACAGACAACAGTGTGGGGAAGGCCTGGGGTGGGGTGGGGTGGGGCTTGGGTGGAGGGAAGCAAAAAGGGGGGGAATGAGGGACATCTGTAATACTGTCAACAATAAAAAAAATGGTTCTGAATGTTAGGCAATAAACACATATTTTTATCACTGATTATTATTCCTGTAAGCTTTTAAAAATTGAAAGAGCAAGTAGTTGTTCTACTCATTAATGACCTACCCATTGCTCTTTAAGTTACTAAGCTAAAGAAATCTATTAAGTCGATGAAATTCATCAGTACTTAGTAACCAAGTATAGAAGGAATATTTGTGCCTAAGGAATCTAAATGTAAAATACCATCGTCTTTTATCATACATTATTATGAAACAAAAAAGAGATCACTATCAGTAAATACAGTGTTTTTAATCACCACACAGAAAGATTACACAAGGAATGACGGGTTATCCTATTTACATGACAGAGAATGTATCAGGAACTGAAAAGAAGAAACACTCGGAAAGTGAGCATTGTGGCAAGAGACTGTCGATAAAACCATCCTCAGATCGTGTGTGCCCTTCCGTCCCTCAGTATCTTTATAGTAAAAACTCTGTGGCTCCCAGTCAAGATGGCAAAGTAGGTAAACACTGTATTCCCATCCTCCCAAAACGACATCAAAATGAAAACTAAACGACAGAACAACCACTACGCAGAACTTCCTAAAGCAGTGATGGCGAACCTTTTGAGCTCGGCGTGCCAGCATTTTGAAAAACCCTAACTTAACTCTGGTGCCGTGTCACATAGAGAAATTTTTTGATCTTTGCAACCAGGGTAAAACGAAGATTTATATTTTTGATATTTATTTTATATATTTAAGTGCCATTTAACAAAGAAAAATCAACCAAAAAAATGAGTTCGCGTGTCACCTCTGACACTCGTGTCATAGGTTCGCCGTCACTGTCCTAAAGTCTAGTTGAACGGAAATCCATAACTGAGGATGTACAGAAGAAGCCACTGAGATTGGTAGGAGGGGTGGAGATACGAAAGGGGCTGGGCCACAGAACCGGGGACAGTTAAATATTGGGAAGGAGCCCAGCCAGTGTGGCTCAGTGGTTGAGCGTCAACCTATGAACCAGGAGGTCCTGGTTTGATTCCTGGTCAGGGCACATGCCCAGGTTGCAGGCTCGATCCCCCGTGTGGGGCGTGCAGGAGGCAGCCGATCCATGATTCTCTCTCATCATTGATGTTTCTCTCTCTCTCTCTCTCCCTTCCTCTCCGAAATCAATAAAAAATATACTTTTTAAAAATCGGAAGGGACGTCTCAGCTATGGAGGTCCCCCCTGAGGAGCGAGGGGGTCCCAGCCCCCAGATTAGGGTTCCAATGCTGGGAAGAGAAGTCCCCATAACTTCTGGCTGTGAAAACCGGCAGAGATTGTGGCTGGGTGAGACAGAAGGCTGCTGGAGTCCCAGGCAGTTTCTCTTAAAGGGCCCGCACACTAACTTACTCAGACTCACTCACTCTGAGCTCGAAAGGTGCCAAGGACATAGGGGAAGGAACTGAACTGTCTGGCATCAGGAGGGGCAGCTTTCTCCCAGACAGAAGTGCTCGCAGAGGCCACTGTTCCTTTTCTGGGCTCTCCCCTCACAGAGCCAGCAGGCAGGTGCCATATCTGAGTCTCCATCAACCTGGCTAACACTGTTCACGCCACACGAAGGCCCAGCCCTGCCCAAATGCTGGCCCACCCAAGCTGTTTCCAGTGGCTTTTCCGTACATACAAACAGCCTCCCGAGGCTCATGCTGCAGACTAAGCAAAAATCTCTCAAAGGCTCACAAACCCCAAGCAAGCAGCATCTGGCCTTGGCGTGGCCGGTACCTCCGGCTAAGTGACCCCAGGCCCGACGCTGCAGCAGCCAGCCTGGTGCACAGCTTGGCCTCTCCAGGGCACCTTCAAGCCCAGCACAAGGGGCAGCCATCTGCAGATCAGCTTATGCCAGTGGCCCTGGGCAGGGCATAGGCAGCAGATGATCTTGGCCTGCAACTCCGGGTGGGAGGCAGGGAGAGCAGAGCCAGGGAACCCAGTGGACAGCTTTCAACCACAGCGAAGCACCACCCGACCTCTCCACACGTGGCACTCCACACGTGGCACACTCAAGGGGCAGACTCAGAGGGCATCAGAGCCCTGCTGAAGCGAACCCAGCTCTGTGGGGTCAGCCCCTGCATAGTAGACCGGTTGCTTTCTGTAGGTGCCCCGGCGAGGGATCGAACCCACAACCCAGGTAGGTATGCGCCCTGACCGTGAAGGGAACCAGCAACGTTTTGATGCACAGGATGCTGCTTAACCGACTGAGCCACTCCCGCCGGGCTATCAGCAATTACTTTCACTGCAAATGCATTAAATGCTCCCATCTAAAGACGTACAGCGGCTGAGTGAATAGGAAACCAAAACCCTTACACATGCTGTCTACAAGACTCACCTCAGATCAGAAGACACGGTACAAGTCCACAGGTTCCATTTGTGGGAAATGAATTCCACCCAAGTCCTATTTGCACAGCAGGGAGTAGGATGGGAAGAGAAACAGGGCCGCTTCTCGGAGAGCGAGTCAAATCGAGGTCTCTAGCGAGTATTTGTCGTAAACAGAAAGCTGGCTAGATGACAGCCAGCTCTGTGGTGGGAACGCGCATCTTCCTGTGGCCACGTGCTTTTTTAGAAACTGACACGCCACACACACTGTGGTCATCTCGGTGGGAATTCAAAGGAAAAGGCCAGGGGAACAGCAAGGGAAAGACACCTCCACAGGGTCTCACACCTCAGACGGTCTGCCCAGGGCCAGACTCTGCCCCTCACTCCGGAAGGCTCTGCAGCCCAATCAGTTGCCATAGTCAGAGTAGACGCATCTCTCAGGGTAAATTCACCCAATCATAACTCATCAGACCTACCTATGAGCGTGGGTGCCTATGAGACCTACCACACACACCACACACACACACACACACACGCACACACACGCGCACACACACACACATGCACACACATACACCACAAATGCATGCACACACCACACACACACACACCACACACACACCACAAATGCATGCGTACACACCGCACACACAGCACACACACACACTACACACATGCACACCACACACACACACCACACACACACCACAAATGCATGCTTACACACCGCACACACAGCACACACACACACTACACACATGCACACCACACACACACACCACACACACACCACAAATGCATGCTTACACACCGCACACACAGCACACACACACACTACACACATGCACACCACACACACACACCACACACACACCACAAATGCATGCACACACACCACACACACATGCATGCACACACGCACACACATACCACACACATGTATGCACACACCACACGCACACATGTATGCACACACCACACACACACACACACACACACACTGCTAATGTATTAATTCACAGGGAAGGCTCTGTCCAGGAGCATGGAAGCACTTAACATGGAGACAAGTGCATTTTCTTCCTGTGGGCACATCACATGGAAACCAAAGCACAGAACAAGAGAGGAAAGCGGCCATTTCTGCCTATTCCTTTATTCCGATTACAAAATTTTGCTTTTGAGAACTACTCGCTCCCCATTGAGAGAACCTATGGTTTGGACGGTTAGATGGACACTTGTCCCAGAACTGGCCAGTCAGGGAGTGAAACTGCTCGGTGATGGGTGGGATGACTAACCGATGAGGATATAAGCAGGGAGATGCCGAGAGCCACAGCAAGAAGAGAGCAATGACTGAAAACGAAGCCAAACAGGTGAGCAGGACAAAGAGGCAGAGAGAGCCACTGCCTGACAATATCAGTTCACCTCAGCGTCAAGCCATGCCTGAGACCCGGATTCCCCTTGAACTTGGCATTAGTGAGAGAATGGGTCTCCTTCCCTGCTTACGCCACTTGGAGATGGAATTCCCTCTTGCAAACAAAAGGAAGTCTTGTTTCACACATAAGAGTTTTGTCAGAGAAAATGGAATGGAAATAAGGAGAGTTCATAATATGATTTGAATGTTTAATCAGCATTAGTTTAGCTGAGGTGGGGAACCTTTTTTCATTTGAGGGCCATACAAAATTATCAACTTATGTGGGAAGAGATCAACCGACGAACTTGTTTTCTGCATATATGCATAGCCCATGGACACAGACCATAGGGTGGTGAAGGCCTAGGGCGGGGGCAGGAGAGGGGGGTGAGCTAGAAGGAGTCAATGGGAGGAAAAAGGGGACATATGTAATACTTTCAACAATGAAGATTTTTTTTTTAGGGCACTTGCTGAGCACAGTGGCAGAGAACCTCTCCCAGGGACCCCAGCAATTCTAGAATCCCATGATCCTTTGCTTCCTATTTCAACTTAATTGTGGATATTTATCACTGATCTTCCTTGGTATGAAACTAGGACTGGGAGTTCTTTCAACAGCATGTGCTGAACGTGCGAGTGTGTCTTCCCCCCAGAAAAAGACCAATTTTAAACCCAAATCCCTAGTACATATAATGAACTAAAGTAAAAATGAGCAACATCCCTTTCTAATGAAAGTCTTGATTGTTAAAAGCAATATACACATATAAGACAAGCTCAAAGGAAACTTAATTTAGTCATTTCTCTTGACTTAATGGTGTTTAATCATTTCTCTTGACTTGATGGTGTTTGCAATTATATGCGGTGCTCTACATTGACATGTATGGTTATACAGTGGAAAAAACAGCAGAGTATGCACATAAGTCACATAGGTCCCAAAGGTCAAGCTGTTTATATGTAAATCTGGAAATACAGAATAAAACCATTACAAACTGACAAAAGTGGGGGCAGGGAAGTGGGTTAACAATGACCATGATTGATTTTTTCTTATGAGCGGCTTCACCCCTAATGCCTTGGCAGGGCCAGACCAAATGATTTCCCCGCGGGCCGGACATTCCCCACCCCTGGCTTAAAGTAACTCAGAGCATCATATCTACCCCCGGGCAGGCCAGCGTTCATCCCTGGACATCTTCCTGCGACTCCTGACCAATCCCACTTGCACTGACACATTCAATTCACCCTGCAAGCCGTCAGCCATTCAGGCTCCGCTCCATTTAACTTCAGAGGGCAATCATATACCCATCCCTTGGTCTCACGTTCTTAAGGAGATGCATGTTTGGATCCCAAGTACTGAGAGAAATCGAAAGCCACTACATAGATTATTAAATTCTAAGACACCCAAGAGAACTCATAATTCCTCTAAATTAAATGCTATGAATTCCTTCCAGTGAATTCCAACAGCAAAAAAAAAAAAAAAATCACTTACTGTAGCAAAACTCAACAGTTTCCAACTGTCAGAATATGTTAATATTTTCAATTAAGGTGAACATATAGCTCTTATACTTTAAGGCGGATTCTTTAAACCCACATCATTTTGATGACAAGGAGTTGTTTATGCTCACTGCTGTAAGAAATTCACAGGACAAGAAAAGTGTGCATCTTTGTGAGTGTGTGTCCTACTGTAGCTCCCTTTTATGCAAATAAAGGCTCAGTGTGTCTCTCTTCTCCATCCTTTTGGGCACAAATCCCGTGTGCACTGAGATTCTCCGAGGACCGCCCCCAGCCTGTCCTAATTAACCAGGCCAGGGAGAGAGCGAACAAATGGCTGTCTCCCCCTCTAGCTGTCGTCACCGTTTGTTTACTAAGGATGACAGTTTGGATGACTTGATGACTGGTCTCGCACAGTGTCTGGCAGACACTCCGTAAATATAGTTTTGTGGATTTACTTCACTACACTTGTCGGAATGTTGCCAGGATACCTGGTTTGTGACCTTTATGTTGTTGTTTGGTTTCCAGCGTCAAGGAAAGTTCTGGAGAGGACTCCTAGAAACTTGGTGTCTGCCCCACTTCAAGAACAAGGGTCCGGAAACAGTTTCTTGTGCATCAGTTTTTCAACCTTTGTAAAATCTACCCTGCAACCCTGACTACAACTATCTGGCCCAGGGGTTGGTGTTTGACCTAAAGGTGTCAGCTCTAGACCAAACATGAAATTGACCATTGGCCTTCAAGGTGGCCAGGCAGGAGACCGTGGGATGGATAAAGTGTACTGAACGGTGGTGAAGCAACTCCATCAGATCCTTTCTCAGGGTGTTTTAATGCAGCTTGTATACGGAGCCATCATATAGTGGAAGAACAGAAACAAATTTAAGAGAAAGTAAAAACAGGAACTTTAAAGCCACAAATAACAAAAGGCTGTGAGGGCTCTAGGGGAAAGGAAGTCCATAAAAGAAAGACAGTAGAAGACTCAGCAAGAAGCTAAGCTATCAGGAAAGTACTACAGCTACTGTGTGGTCTGAAATTCCCTTTACAACTCGTTATGAAGAGTGAATTCATCGAAAGGCCACATGGAGAGACAGCCACTGTACGTTTTTCAGCGATCTTTACCTCTAATAGAAAACTAAGGTTGTCAGTTATCAAAATGGACTTTAGAAATGGGCTCATATTGTTGAAATCTGAGATGTCCACGACTTGTGAATTGGCTAGAAATACTCCAGGGGCACCCCACCACTCCACGGAGGGGCAGAACTAGCACGTTCACAAGGCTGGACCCGGGAGCAGGGCCTCAGGCCAGGTTCCACACTCGCGCAGTTTATCTGGACTGTTTTGGTGGTCCGACGCCAACTCTGTGCTGAACTGAATCCTTCCCCTACAACGTTACCATATTTGCCTCAGGTGAACATCTTAAGCAAATATAGGGTGTCCCAAAATTCATGCAAGAAGTAATTTTGATAGAAAGCACAGGTTTATAATTAAAAATTGTAAATTTTTTATTGACTGATAAAGTATACAGTATAGGGCTATGTATGGAATAGCACATCGGGTAAATGGCCTCCACGGCTTTGCTGGCACATACACAAAGCCGTGGTCTTCATTGGTCTTCATTGTCGCTGCTCCTGGGCCATAATTGGTACTTGGTAATTCTTATCAAATTGAAGGATATTGAAATCAAAGGGCAACAGATATTAGAATCTGATTCAATAAACCAAGTAAAATTAGGCTTTTATTTTTTGTTGTTGTTAATGCTCACGCAAAATTCAAATCTAGCGTGAATTTTGGGACACCCTATAAAAGTCTAAAGAGGCAGAGACACACATTTCATTAAACTCCCAAAATGGGTGGCAGGTGTATTTTTATGCCCTCTTATAAATAAACATGCATTTTCATAATGAGGGAAGGAGGGAATCGGTGGGAAACCTATAGCCCTCACCTTCCTCGAACCACGGGGTGCGTTATTTGGGGTTGTAGATGCAGGTGCTGTTGCACAGGCACTGGAAAGTACAGTGGCCTGAACAAGAGGCATAGTTATGTCTTAACATTTCATAGTCCGGAGGCAAGCAGCCCAGGCAGGAAGAGCTCACATTCCTAGTCGCATGACTGTTTCAAGTCTCACCATGTCCCAAGCAGCAGGAAGGAGGAAAAAGAAATGGCAGCACACCCTTCCCCTATTGGCTAAACTGTTTCAGATGACCATGCCTAGCTTCAAGGGCAGCAAGGAAACGAATTTCTACACCAGTCACGGGGCAACTGAGTGGAATTGTGCTGTCCAACATCGTTTGGGGGTCTCCTTCCCTGTGCAGCTCCCATCATTTTTTTATATATATTTTATTGATTTTTTACAGAGAGGAAGGGAGAGGGATAGAGAGTTAGAAACATCGATGAGAGAGAAACATCGATCAGCTGCCTCCTGCACACTCCCTACTAGGGATGTGCCCACAACCAAGGTACATGACCTTGACCGGAATCGAACCTGGGACCCTTCAGTCAGCAGGCCGACGCTCTATCCACTGAGCCAAAACGATCAGGGTGCTCCCATCATTTGAGAACACTTGTGTGAGGTCTGGTCCGCATGGATGAGGTTAATAAGAAATGCAACTCATTGCTTAAGGAACACCAATAAGAAATCCACTGTGACGTCACTACATGAAACACACAGGTGTTTACAAAAAGAGAAAGACAAAAATTAAAAATCAGGGCTCTGAAAAATAATTAGGTAACCATCATATTAAACAAAAGCTCGATGACCTGAGAATAAGCCACATCCTGGTTTCTAGCCTTCTTCGGTCGCCTTAATTAGAGACTCCTAAGTCCCATGGGCAAGAGTAGCTGTCCCTGCTCTACTTTGAAAAACCCCCAAACAGGTTACTGTAATGAGTAAAGTCACCGAGTGAAAGATACAGTAAATCCTTCCTACTCTGCCAGGGCTCCCGTAACCAGCACCGCCAACTGGCTGGCTTTCCACAGAGCCTGTCTCGGTGCTGGAGGAGAGAAGTCCACAGTCATGGTGTGCAGGGCTGGTCCCTCCGGAGGGCTATGAGAGGAGGGTCTGCCCCAAGCCCTCTCCTTGGATGGTTAGGTGGCCATCTTCCCATGTCTTCCCTCGGTGTTGACATTTCCCCTTTTTATAAGGATCCCAGTTATATTGGGTTGAGGTCCACCTTCGTCACCTCACTGTAACTTGATCACCTCGGTGAAGTCCCTATCTCCAAATCAGCCCTCATTCTGAGGTGCTGGGGGTTAGGACTTCAACTTAGGAATGTTGGGGGCGAGCACAATTCAACCCCTAACACACACTTAGGAGCCCTTTAAATCTGAGGCCAAAGACTGCATACTCACTACGGCCATTACCTCTTCCTAAAGCCTTTTTATTGGAAAACGTAATAGATACAGAAAATGCAGAAGATACAAGGGCACAATGTAACAAATAACTGTAAGGTGGACACCTGTGGGACTGCAATTTGGGTGAAAATACAAAGCACTGCCTGTAATCAGGAGTCCTTGTGTGCCCCGCCCCTTCCCCATCACACATCCCTCCCTCCTCCAGGAGGGTTACCATCATTTAGGGCAGTGGTCGGCAAACTCGTTAGTCAACAGAGCCAAATATCAACAGTACAACGATTGAAATTTCTTTTGAGAGCCAAATTTTTTAAACGTAAACTATATAGGTAGGTACATTGTTATTAACTTAATTAGGGTACTCCTAAGGCTTAGGAAGAGCCACACTCAAGGGGCCAAAGAGCCGAATGTGGCTCGTGAGCCGCAGTTTGCCGACCACGGATTTAGGGGAACGACCTCCTCCCTTTCCTTCAGAGTTTTACCACTGCTGAATACATCCCAAAACAATATGGTTGGGTTTTACCTATTTTTGAACCCAATGGGAGTAGAACTATATTGTAATATGTTATTTGGGGTCTTCTATCCCTCAACATGTTTGTAAGATTTATCCATATATTTACATTTTTTTAATGGTTGCAAAAATATTTCATTAACCTCCATCCAATTTTGCCGGTAAAAACCATAGTTTCTCTGACAGGTACCATTCTTATTCTTTTTAAACATTCCCACACCCTTCAATGTCTACATCAACGCCATACCAGCACATAAAACTACTCTGACTAAAACTTACTTTTATAGGTTTTTTTTTCCTGACCAAAAAAAGGCACTTTTTTGGCTGAAGTTTCTATCTACATAGACAGATTCTAATAAAAGCAATTTGCTTCAGCGTTGCCTCCACAGACATTTCCCCAGAAGAACTGAACAAGAAATGATTCTCCCAGCAAAGCATATTTACCAATGGACCTGGTATGTTTCAGGCCACGCTATAGGATTCTAGATTGAACTGGACCCCGGGCCATTTCTCACAAGGTGTGTGAACCACCAGGTAAAGGCAAGGGCAGGCATGAGTCAGAGGTTAAGGGGATCGTCGTTTGTCAACGTCTAAGGTGACAGTCTTCACGGATGAACACGGGACCTTAAAGCAAAGAGGACAATGTAACATACTGGGCTATGCTGATCGCGGAGGCCTGCCCAATTTTTTGTTGGGTTTTCAAAGGTTAGAGATTTGCTCCTTCGCCAACTGTATTGGAGATCTGCTCCTTCGCCAGTTGTACTGGAGATCTGCTCCTCTGTCAGTTGTACAGATCTGCTCCTCTGTCAGTTGTACTGGAGATCTGCTCCTCTGTCAGTTGTACTGGAGATCTGCTCCTCTGTCAGTTGTAGTAGAGATCTGCTCCTCTGTCAGTTGTACTGGAGATCTGCTCCTCTGTCAGTTGTATTGGAGATCTGCTCCTCTGTCAGTTGTATTGGAGATCTGCTCCTCTGTCAGTTGTACTGGAGATCTGCTTCACTGGACAGTCTGGGTATGCTGACCCTGTCTGTCTGCTTACCGCTCTGAACTGTGCTCAGGTGGCACCTGACACTAGTTTGATGAACTCGCCTACTGGTGAACGCGCTGGCCATGCAGATGTAGACTGACCTTATAGTCTTCCATGGATGTTATCAACTTGGGTCCTCCCAGGCTTCATTTCCTGGTCTCGATAACCAGTTTTATGTTCCAATCCCAACTTAAATTCAAGTCCTACCAGTGATGTGATTCCCCTACAAAACGAATCACAATTAGGAAGTTGTTTTCTCTATTGCTCTAGACGTCTCTCTATGGAGTAGAAATGAACTAAATAAAAAGGGAAACTAAGAAATTACTTCAGCCACAGCATTTTTGCTGGAAGTTCTTTAAATGATAAAACAGCTTCTCCTATATTAAAGGGGTTCCGAACAGGCCTCCCCAAGTTGTGCCGCTCTGGCCTGTGAATTATTTTGAGCTGACGGCGATCGGCACCTGCAGTACTACCCAGTGTCAAGTCATCTAAATGTAGTCTCCGGGGCCTTTCTTTAAACGGGAAACATGACAATAAATTTATTTTAAACTTAGATGTACAGTAATTGCTCCCTCGTTTGGAAGAGAATGTGAACTGAAAGTCACATTACATTTTGAGGAAATATCATGTTATTTAGTCGTGCATTCTTTTCATCAGCCCCTGCGATCTGACTTCTGGGTGCGGATTCTGCCTGAAACTCTCCTCCCCGCGGTCATCACCGACTTCCTTCACGGATGCACTACTTCTCATTCTTTCCTGATTTCCTTTTCCCAGCATTTCTTGCTGTTGATGATCACTCTTTCTGAACATTCGCTACTCTACAGCATTCATGACAATAACCATCCTGAATCGCCTCTCCCCTTTTCTTCCCTTGTTTTGGTTAAATTCACATGAAACCCGGAGCCTAATATGAGATGAGCACAGCACTAGGTCCTACAGAGAAAGAAGGCTTGCCCTGTCCTTGAGGGAAAAGATGCAGGGAGACTAACGTTCCTGCCCAGGCTGACAGAAGAGTAGCAGGGCGAGAGAGTTAGGTGGGAAATCAGAATTGAGTATTTGGGGTCGAAGAAGGCTTCTTGAAGGATGTGATGCGGTACCACCAGGCTCAAGCCAGACACACTTCATTCCCAGAAGCAGCCCTCAGGCCCTCAGCGGCCCGGAAACCCTTCTAGCCTGTCCCAAGGCGGCTCTCTGGTCCACTCCCATGGCAACTGCTTCCTACTTTCTCCACTCTCCCCAAAACTTCCAGACGGCCTCCATCCGTCTCACCCACAGACCATGAGCTGACCTTCAACTTCAGAGAAAACACATGTAGTCCATTAGCAGAGAAGTCTTGCTATTGAAAGGAAACACAGAGCACAGAGGACGGCACAAAGGAGTTGTTTTGTTCCCTAACTCACCTCCCAACACGATCGCTCTGAGAGGCACAGGGAAGCCCTGCTCCCTTCTGCTTCCCGGGGTCCATCAGTGACCTGACTCCTTGGCGGGAGCCCCATGGCCCTCTCCTCTTCCTCTGCCGCTGGCCAGGGTCGCCACCGTGTGGTTCCACCGCCCTTCCCTTCGGTGGGACAGGGTGGAGGCCAGCAGGCAGTGAAGGGGAAGCCACCTCCTCCTCAGAGAATCAGGAGGAAGGCATCCCAGATCCAGCCTGAGACCGCAGCGCCTCGGCACAAGCCTGGGACCCAGAAACCTCTCCAAACCTCCACCCGACCTGACCCAAACGGCTTCCTTTAGCCCAGCCTGGCTCCAGGCCCCAGGAGAGTTCGCTGTGGTGGGGGAGAAGGGCAACACGACCCCGTTCCTTCCCAGGGGCTGTTATGTTTCACCACAACTGCCTTCTGGGAATCAAATGCAGATACGCTGGAAGCTACCAACTGTTCCTGCAAGTCATGAGAAAATACATTTCCCACGCAAACACAGGTTCTTCCCCGGAAACACAATTTGGTTCAAAGTCCGCTCATCTCTAGAACTGTGAGGATCACATGCAATGCTTCTACTACACCTGGAAGAGGTTTTGGAATCAAGTTCATCGAAGTTGTGGGTGAGCAAACAAAAGTCAAAAACATGAGTCTATAAATACAATCCCCCTATAACCTGAAGGTACCGCGGCTTGCAAGTTCATTCATTCACTCAGCCAATATGTATGAAGCATCTCTCATATGCCAGAAAACACACGAGGCTCTGGGTACAGAATAAAATAGATATGCCCACTGCCTAGACTTCTGAGGAGACAGAGAATAAACAAGTAAATTGAGCATTACAAATGGTAATATGGTAATAGATGCTTGCGTTACACCCTGCAATTGGACTACCCAATTGCCATCCTACTTATTAGCAGGATGAAGCCGTTACTAAGAAAACATGGTAGAAAATTGCAACAAATTGTTGGTCTAGGAGACATCTGCATTTAAACTCCGATTTGCAAAGTAACACTCTGAGAAGTCTTCAGGCTGATAACTCACTAGACCAGTGATGGCGAACCTTTTGAGCTCGGCGTGTCAGCATTTTGAAAAACCCTAACTTAACTCTGGTGCCGTGTCACATACAGAAATTTTTTGATATTTACAACCATAGTAAAACAAAGATTTATATTTTTGATATTTATTTTATATATTTAAATGCCATTTAACAAAGAAAAATCAACCAAAAAAATGAATTCGCGTGCCACCTCTGACACGCGTGTCATAGGTTCGCCATCACTGCACTAGACCAAAGGGGATTCTGATAGAGCCTTATAGGCAATCAAATTGACACCCCATATAGTACATGGGTTTTCAGCCAGACACCATCCATGTGAGCCATCAACTATATCCAACCCACGCCACCCTCAGAGTGTCACTTCCACATAACCAATAAGCCTCCTCGGTCAGCAACCTGGACATCTCACTCGAATGACTCCGCCCCAAATGACACAGAGGCCAAGGGGCTGCTCAGCAGGAAGGCACCGCCCAGACACCGCAGACAAGGGTGAGGGACTTTTTAACAGGATTTCTGAATAACATGGCAGAAAGCAAGCTACCCCTGACTTCCCCTCAGCGCACTGTCTTCTCAGTGACATTTCCACAGCACGGAAACTCAACAAATGGCTCCACGACTATCAAAACACTGGAGAGACATCTCTCACCTGAAGCCCTGAGATCTAAGTGAATGAGTGGGTAATAAGACAGGAGCACTGCACCCATGCATCCCAAAAACATGAGTCCCCCACACCAGAATCCAGGCTTTGCACACCAAGGGAAGCAAACTGCTCCCTCATACTGCTTCGTAAGGCAGCGGGGAGCCCCCTTATACCAACACTTCCTGTCTGCGACCAAGTCCACTTGAATTCCCACCAACTACACTTCCCAGCATGCAGTGTGGCTTTGGGGCACTTGGGTCCACAAATACGAAGTCAGTTGTTGGAGAAGTTAAGCCTAGAAGAACAGTAAGCAATAGACTCTGTGATATGCAAAACGGCTGTGTTGGAAAGTTACTACTGGTACTGTAGCAATTTTAGATCACCCAGAAATAAATTCTCAACCTTATAAAATGAACACAAGGACAAGAGATCAGAAAAAAAAAATCCCTGCTTTGGACAACAGACCCACAAACAATAAAGACCACAGTAACAGGGCATAGCACTCAGCCCTCCCGTTTAAAAGATAGATAGATAGATAGATAGATAGATAGATAGATAGATAGATAGATAGATAGATCTGTACAGTAAACCCAGAATAAAGACACCAAGAATAAACAGCCTACATCAGGAATGCACAGACTTCCCCTCACGTAAAACTAAGAAGGAAAAACAAGCATAGGTCCTATCAAAACATTTATTGCATAAATGGCATGAGTTCTATAGAAAATTTTATTAAGTAAGAGTACACTTCAGGTCAATGGTAAAAGGAAGGACTGGACAATAAAATAAAAAGGAGGAGGAAGAGAAGAAAAAGCAGCTGAAACGCAGACACTGATTAAACACTTGGAAAGAAAACTCCAAACAATAACCACTTAAGTTTCAAACAATCAAGGCATTCCAGGTCTGTCTAAAATCAGAGACCCTGGGCTCAGAAGTGGCTCTGGGCCCCAAGAGAAAAGAGAAAAGGGGAAATGTTCTAATCAAATATTTGCAGCAACAACGCTGATAAATTAGGGATTTTGTGCCATACCTTCTAGCTTCCCAATGCAAGCTGAATTTGGCCATAGAGCCTTACATTGAATTCTGAATCCTTTCTAAATTGAAAAGGAAAATTTCCTTTCTGGGGGATTACATGAGCAAGTCCTGCATGTCATCGCCTCCCTCAGGGAAAAGGATTCCACATACCGCAACCACCCGGACATGTTTAACTCACCAAAGCCCTTTCACCACGAGTTAATGTCATTGCTTCACACATCGCTGCTCTTTCTCCGGACTCTGACTACATGAGGGCATATCCTCTGCGTAAATTGGAATATTCTAAACTTTCCAGACACGTGATCCCTGCTGGCTGTGATCCAGGGATGAACCCACCCGGTGGAAAGCCCCGCGCCTTGAAGGCCCATGTCTGCCATTGGTGGCAATGACAGATGCTGACCTGGCAAAGAATCCCTTGGAAATATATCTGATGGCAAATCAGAAGCTACTTAAATCCCTACTCCGTTTGGCTGGGGCAGGAATGAAAAAACAACAACTGGTAAGAAGTTATTTAATATACTTAATATTATACTTAATTAGTATAGAGTGGTGTGTACCAATTATTCATTGGACACCTATGCCTGCCACAGTAGTAGACATTTAATGTTTTATCTCATCAGAATCTCACAACCACCCTGGGAGTTATCAATTAACCCCACTTTTATTAGCTCAGTGGTTGAGCATCAACCTATGAACCAGGAGGTCATGGTTCGATTCCCACTCAGGGCACATGCCCAGGTTACAGTCTCGATCCCCAGTGTGGGGCGTGCAGGAGGCAGCCAATCAATGATTCTCTCTCATCGCTAATGCTCTCTCTCTCCTGTCCTCTCCGAAATCAATAAAAATATATTTAAAAATAGTATTCTTTGTATTTGGAAAGCATCTCTGTAAGGCTTCTTAGGAGCAGAGTGGGAAGGTCAGTATCTGACAACCATCTTGAATCAAGAGTTTACGATCAATGCCTGCAACGCGTTCACTCTGGACTGCCGTAAGCATGCTTGTTAGTATCCAGGCGGCACTTCACGCGATGAGCCTTGTCGCCAGCCCAGCCTGCGAATGCGCCCCTGGGGAAGCTGATGGGGCAGCGCCGATGGCGCTAAGGTCCTGGTGCCTGACGAACACCCACGAGCCGCCGCCCCAAGACCAGCCATCAGAAGCAAAGGTGTCCAACCGTGTCCTCACCGAGGTCCTCACGCCGGCGCTCCCCGCTTCTCTCCCGGGAACTGAGCATGACAGAAACTCCATATTGTGTGCTCATTTTTTTGATAACCTACAAATAATTTTTTTTTCTAGTTCAATGACAAGACCTCTCTTTTGCAATAATAATTGACAGGCACCTCCAGAACATTCGCTTTAAGTCAGCTTTTCTCAAAAGGAAGTCTGCGAACATCTTCTCGACGGGTCCTCAAAAATAATTTTTCATAAAAGAGGTCCATACAATGACATCCTGATCAGAGTTTTTCCTGATCAGCTCACAGCCAACATCCAGCTGCAAAAACACACACACTCACACACCAAAAAAAAAAAAAAAAAAACAGCCTACATCAGGAATGCACAGACTTCCCCTCACGTAAAACTAAGAAGGAAAAACAAGCATAGGTCCTATCAAAACATTTATTGCATAAATGGCATGAGTTCTATAGAAAATTTTATTAAGTAAGAGTACACTTCAGGTCAATGGTAAAAGGAAGGACTGGACAATAAAATAAAAAGGAGGAGGAAGAGAAGAAAAAGCAGCTGAAACGCAGACACTGATTAAACACTTGGAAAGAAAATTCCAAACAATAACCACTTAAGTTTAAAACAATCAAGGCATTCCAGGTCTGTCTAAAATCAGAGACCCTGGGCTCAGAAGTGGCTCTGGGCTCCAAGAGAAAAGAGAAAAGGGGAAAGGTTCTAATCAAATATTTGCAGCAACAACGCTGATAAATTAGGGATTTTGTGCCATACCTTCTAGCTCCCCAATGCAAGCTGAATTTGGCCATAGAGCCTTACATTGAATTCTGAATCCTTTCTAAATTGAAAAGGAAAATTTCCTTTCTGGGGGATTACATGAGCAAGTCCTGCATGTCATCGCCTCCCTCAGGGAAAAGGATTCCACATACCGCAACCACCCGGACATGTTTAACTCACCAAAGCCCTTTCACCACGAGTTAATGTCATTGCTTCACACATCGCCGCTCTTTCTCCGGACTCTGACTACATGTGGGCATATCCTCTGTGTAAATTGGAATATTCTAAACTTTCCGGACACGTGATCCCTGCTGGCTGTGATCCAGGGATGAACCCACCCGGTGGAAAGCCCCGCGCCTTGAAGGCCCATGTCTGCCATTGGTGGCAATGACAGATGCTGACCTGGCAAAGAATCCCTTGGAAATATATCTGATGGCAAATCAGAAGCTACTTAAATCCCTACTCCGTTTGGCTGGAGCAGGAATGAAAAAACAACTGGTAAGAAGTTATTTAATATACTTAATATTATACTTAATTAGTATAGAGTGGTGTGTACCAATTATTCATTGGACACCTATGCCTGCCACAGTAGTAGACATTTAATGTTTTATCTCATCAGAATCTCACAACCACCCTGGGAGTTATCAATTAACCCCACTTTTATTAGCTCAGTGGTTGAGCATCAACCTATGAACCAGGAGGTCATGGTTCGATTCCCACTCAGGGCACATGCCCAGGTTACAGTCTCGATCCCCAGTGTGGGGCGTGCAGGAGGCAGCCTATCAATGATTCTCTCTCATCGCTAATGCTCTCTCTCTCCTGTCCTCTCCGAAATCAATAAAAATATATTTAAAAATAGTATTCTTGGTATTTGGAAAGCATCTCTGTAAGGCTTCTTAGGAGCAGAGTGGGAAGGTCAGTATCTGACAACCATCTTGAATCAAGAGTTTACGATCAATGCCTGCAACGCGTTCACTCTGGACTGCCGTAAGCATGCTTGTTAGTATCCAGGCGGCACTTCACGCGATGAGCCTTGTCGCCAGCCCAGCCTGCGAATGCGCCCCTGGGGAAGCTGATGGGGCAGCGCCGATGGCGCTAAGGTCCTGGTGCCTGACGAACACCCACGAGCCGCCGCCCCAAGACCAGCCATCAGAAGCAAAGGTGTCCAACCGTGTCCTCACCGAGGTCCTCACGCCGGCGCTCCCCGCTTCTCTCCCGGGAACTGAGCATGACAGAAACTCCATATTGTGTGCTCATTTTTTTGATAACCTACAAATAATTTTTTTTTCTAGTTCAATGACAAGACCTCTCTTTTGCAATAATAATTGACAGGCACCTCCAGAACATTCGCTTTAAGTCAGCTTTTCTCAAAAGGAAGTCTGCGAACATCTTCTCGACGGGTCCTCAAAAATAATTTTTCATAAAAGAGGTCCATACAATGACATCCTGATCAGAGTTTTTCCTGATCAGCTCACAGCCAACATCCAGCTGCAAAAACACACACACTCACACACCAAAAAAAAAAAAAAAAAAAAGTTCATAAAAGAGGTCCATACAATGACATCCTGATCAGAGTTTTTCCTGATCAGCTCACAGCCAACATCCAGCTGCAAAAACACACACACTCACACACCAAAAAAAAAAAAAAAAGAAGAAGAAAGAAAGAAAGAAAGGACCAGACAGGGCCAGGGGAAAGGGTAGATTCTGGAAATCACAGAGCTTCCTTCCCGCCTGCAAACCTCTGAAACGGGAAAGTGGTTTGTGAGAACTTTGGGGGCAATGAAGAGGCCTTCCCGAGGACACAGCAGGATTTCACCAGGAATAAGTTATGCCAGACACGATTTCCTTTATAACGGGCTTGCCGCAGTGGTGGGTTATGACAATGCTGGTAGACAGCGTATCTAGGTTTCAGCAGGTGTTGAGTGGAGTCTCCTAAAAGCATCTTGTGGCCAAGAAGAGAGAAGTGCAGCCTGAATAACGCTGCACAGCTAGAGTCACAGGTGTTAACACTGAATATGGGAAAACACGGATGGACGGAACAGTGTCCGCCCGGAATGAGGTCCTTCCCAGCTCCTTCCCTCCCCCACTCCGATCTCTCCCCAACTAGAAACAACAAAATCAGAAACACCACCACCGTCTTCAATGGCAACTCCGTGGTTCATGAACGCTTAAGGAGAGGCTGGGAGTAGGAAAAGGAGGTGATGTGGGCAGCAGAGAAGTAGTGGGGGTTTTCCCATTTAAAATCTGTGAAAGACAATGGCTGGTGAGCACCAGTGAACACAGTATTGCCAGCGTGTGTGGGAGGAGGGAGAGGCAGAGTGAAGATGCATTGGGGAGGGCGGTTCCAAAGCTTTTTTCCATCGTCAGCATCACGCTGTTCCACTTCTCCGGGACCACACACGGTCCCAGGAGGCATCGCTCTGAGGTTTTAATCCTGAATCGGAAATCAGAAAAGGACAGCTTTGGGAAAGACACCAAACACTGGCCTCCGGATATGCTCGTAACACTCAGCAAATCGAGTTATGCACACACCCTAAGCGACAGGGAAGCAGCATCTCCCATCCAACAGTTGCTAATAGGAGGAAATTTAATTGTGTAAAAAGTCCAGGATGCTTTTATTTACTTTATTAGAAAATAAATACACCTTTATTTCATTCCCGAAAGCGGGAAAGTGCTCAAAGGCTCCAGGAGTCGCGTGTAAAGAACATGAGAGGCGCCAGATTTAGGATAACCGGCCCATCTAGCAGTATGATATTGGCAATCGATGATGACAGATTTCATTTTAAAAATCCATGAATCCATGCTAGTAGGGGGAAGACGGGGGAGGGAAGTTCTTGCAGAATGCCAACTATCAGATGCAATAGGAATGACACAATCCTATCTAATAATAGCCAAAGATGCAAATTGACCGTACCTTCGCTACGCCCACCATTGGCTAATGGGATGATATGCAAATTAACCACCAACAAAGATGGCGGCTACCTGTCCTCTCCGAAATCAATAAAAATATATTTAAAAATAGTATTCTTGGTATTTGGAAAGCATCTCTGTAAGGCTTCTTAGGAGCAGAGTGGGAAGGTCAGTATCTGACAACCATCTTGAATCAAGAGTTTACGATCAATGCCTGCAACGCGTTCACTCTGGACTGCCGTAAGCATGCTTGTTAGTATCCAGGCGGCACTTCACGCGATGAGCCTTGTCGCCAGCCCAGCCTGCGAATGCGCCCCTGGGGAAGCTGATGGGGCAGCGCCGATGGCGCTAAGGTCCTGGTGCCTGACGAACACCCACGAGCCGCCGCCCCAAGACCAGCCATCAGAAGCAAAGGTGTCCAACCGTGTCCTCACCGAGGTCCTCACGCCGGCGCTCCCCGCTTCTCTCCCGGGAACTGAGCATGACAGAAACTCCATATTGTGTGCTCATTTTTTTGATAACCTACAAATAATTTTTTTTTCTAGTTCAATGACAAGACCTCTCTTTTGCAATAATAATTGACAGGCACCTCCAGAACATTCGCTTTAAGTCAGCTTTTCTCAAAAGGAAGTCTGCGAACATCTTCTCGACGGGTCCTCAAAAATAATTTTTCATAAAAGAGCGAGCCTGCAACCTGGGCATGTGCCCTGACAGGGAATTGAACCATGACCTCCTGGTTCACAGGTCAACGCTCAACCACTGAGCCACCGTGGCCGGACATAGGGAAAGATTACTAAGGAACAGGATGCGTAGATGATCCTGAGCATTATCCCACCGATTGCCTACTAGTCATAAAAGGACAAGTGCACTGGTACATGGGAAAGCTATGGTGGCCACCACTAACCAGGAGACCCCACTCCATGATCACCAACAGCAAGAGACTCAGGCCCTGTGTGCCTCCTGGTGTGGTGCAGTGGGTGATATCACCTCAGTTGTCTCTTTGCCAAAAATGCTTGACCTGAACCTAAAAAGTGGGGAACAGGTAGACAAATCCAACATGTGGAGCAATTGGTCGAAACTCTTCAAAGCAATTAATGTCACAAAACAAAACAGAAGGAAGACACAGGAAAATCAAGCACAATGCATGACATTTTATTGCATCCTGGATTTTTTTTTAAAAGTGGTGGGATAATTTCAATATGAAACATACATGACAATGATATCACTGAATTATGGTTCATTTTCTTAGGTTCAACAATGATAATAACAATAATAATAATTTGGGGTATGATAGAAAAATGTCTTTATTCTTAGGAAACATAAAAGTATGTAGAAGTGATGTGCAATGGTGTCTGCAAATTACTTTGTTAAGCTCAGAAAAAAATATATACATATGTAGAGAGGACAGGATGTTAACAGTTGATCGGTACAGATGAGAAGTGTATGGGTGCTTTTTCTTCTTTTGTCCGCTTTTTTGCAGATAAGTTTTCAATATTAATGATCAAAAATGAAGGAAAAATGTTTTTAACATTCATTAAATTTTTATTTCCACTAAGGAGAAAATAAACAAATGGGACTATATCAAAATAAAAAGCTTCTGCACAGCAAAAGAAACCATCAACAAAACAAGAAAGCCCACTGCATGGGAGAACATATTTGCCAATGTGATAAGGGTTTAATCTCCAAAATATATTTAAAAAAAAGGTGTTAGTGAGCAAAGGATTGCAATTATTTTTTTGAAAATTCTATTTATCTGTTTACAATCTTCTCAACGTTAGGTCATTTAGGCTGTTCACCTAACCTAAGGTTTACTTGACCCTTGTTTAAAGGCCCCATTATCAAGATGTTTTACAGGAGAATTTAATAAAGAATAGACAACAACAAATATAAGAAGATAGACAAATTTAAAATTGCAAGAGTACAGAATACCCTGTAGTACTTTTAAGTTGTTGACAATTTTTGGTGAACAAAATAACCTGTCCCTTTTGGCCCTTCCAACAGTTTCCGTAGGTCATGCTATTCCAGAAATGTTGCCTGTTGGTTGGCATTCCACTCTGTTGAAACTCCCGTTGGGTTTGACAGGTAAACACATTGGGTCCTGGATAGACTACATTCTTTGGAGACAGAAGTATTGGGTGTGAGCCTAGGCTTAAAAAGTTACTGCCTATTTGCCAATGAGACATTTCCTAAATATATAAGGAACTTATATAACTCAACACAGGAAGACGATCCAATTGAAAAAATGGACAAAGGACCTGAATAGACACTTCTCCAAAAAGCACATACAGAAGGCCAATACACATATGAAAAAATGCTCAATGTCACTAGTCATCAGAGAAATGCAAATTACTATCACAGGGAGATATCACCTCATACCTGCCAGAATCGCTACCATTAATAAATTAACAACAAGTTCTGGAGAAAAGAAAACCCTTGTACACTGTTGGAGAGAATGCAGACCAGTGCAGCCACTATGGAAATCAGAATGGAATTCCCTCAAAAAATTAAAAATGGAACTCCCATTTGACCCAGCAATCCCACTTTTGGATAAATATCCTAAGAATCCCCAACCACCAATTTGAAAGGATATATGTACCCCTATGTTCATAGCAGCATTATTTACAATAGCCAAGATCTGGAAACAGCCCAAGTGATCGTCAGTAGATGACTGGATTAAAAAACTGTGGTATATTTACACAATAGAATACTTCATTGTGTAAAAAAAAAGAAAAGGAAAAAAAGAAAGAACTCTTACCATTTGCAACAGCATGGATGGACCTGAAGAGCATTATGCTAAGTGAAATAAGCCAGTCGGAGAAAGATAAATATCACATGATCTCACTCATTTGTGGAATATAATGAACAACATAAACTGATGAACAAAAATAGATCCACAGACAGAGAAGCATTGAACAGACCGTCCAACCTATGAGGGAAGGCGGGAGGTGAGGGGGTAAGAGATCAAACAAAGGACTTGTATGCATGCATATAAGCATAACCAATGGACACAGACACTAGGGGGGTGAGGGCATGTGCTGGGAGGGGGGCATAGGGGGAAAAGAAGACATATGTAATACCTTAATCAACAAAGAAAAAAATGTATTCCCCCTCAGCCTTATTTTTCCCATAAAAGCTCCTCAACTTCATGCCTCCTACTGCAGAAGTTTGTCCTTGGAATTAGGTAACAATTACAGTTATCTCTGCACTATGCATTCAGTATTACAAATCCATATAGATTGTGATTTAAAAACTATTTGAAAATATAATAGAGCATCAAAAGTGCAATGAGCAGGGTAGTCTAGTAGGCAATACATTAAAGCTAGCGCTAATTTTTGTTTCTGGGCTTTCGATTTTTTCCAAGGCAATCTCTTTCTTCAGAGACAGTTAGAGGAACCCTTTGGTAAAAGTCAAAGCTGTCTTAGCCCAGGGCTACCCCCAAGTTAACAACGAAGTCCAGCCAGGGTGACTACAAGGCTGGTGGCTGCATAGACTCCATCCCTGTCTTACCACATGTAACGATCATCGTGAGCTCACCACAAAATAAGCCAGCTGTGATTCTACATACCGGTAAAAAAAAAAAATATTAAAAGCTGCGGATTAAATCTCAACCTGAATTGGGGGAATTTACTCTAAAATTGATGGTGACAAAACAGATGGCATGCATATCTCTTCTGGCATTTTGCCCAAGACATAGGAAACCAAGGAAACATTCTTATGCAACAAATGAACACATTTTAGAGATGCTAAATTTAACAAACAAAACCAAAACGTAACATATTCTTCACTTGTTTATTTCTTATGTTCCTATCATCAAACAAAGTAAGTTATTAATACACAAACAGATGTAAAGGTCAGTTTTCTCACACTTAAAATACATTTCCAATGGAAATAGACTCTGACTTAACCAAATTAACATACAACCTTACATCACTAATGACAGCCCCCATATAACTGCCTGGTTGCTTTTCACCTTTATTCTTTGGACCAAAAACTGGCTTCTGCTAAGACTTGTTTTAAAATATATTAATAAATGATCCTTAACAATTGACAAGATAAAATGAATAAGGAAACTAAAACCCAAAATAAATGTATCTTTCTTTGTTCAAAATAATAACTGGTTATGAAAGATTAAAGACAATAATTTGTTATAGATTTAAATGATTCTTTCTAACCGCCACTGGCAAATAATATGCAAAACATACTTTAAAAATCAGGCAGTTTACAATACTAGTAAGTTTCCTCTCCTTTTGTATATCTTTAAAACTATCGATAATAAAAAATTTGGGAGTTCCTTTAAGTTAGTAAGAGGTTTCATAGTTTATTTCCCCAGGCGACAATAAGAAAAACGTTTAAAATGAGAGGCAGTTTAGAATTCTCACTTCTGCAGCAAACCTATATGCTAAAAATATCTTGCCAAATAAATGAATTGCTTCTAGCGATGACCCATTTTAAGAGGAAAATCTAACTAAAATTTCACAAGTGAAATTAAATTGCTCTAATGGACTACTTACCTCAAAACCTATTTATGTGTTATCTACATTAAAACCATTCTAAGAAATAGTGTGAAACATTTCATTAACAATACTTTTAAAAAAATAAGCTGAACAAAAAGCCCAGGCAATACGCTTCTCTATCTGTGATCTCCATGTATTTAGTTCAGTGCCTTTTACTGCTTTCCATTTTCCAGAAGTAAATAAGTACAATTTTCCTGAAGTAAAATCAGCATTGTTTGAGCTCTCTCAGCATTAAAAACAAAAAAAAGCAATAGTTGCTCTTGTCATTAGAAAAATATCTTCAGAGTTAAAAGCTAATCTTTATTAAGCATGCTTTATATGCCAGAAACTGAATAAGTAACATATGTATTGCCTTAGCGAACCCTCCAGACAACCGTCTGAGGGAGAGACTATTATTACCACCATTTTAGAGAGGAGGAAATGAAGATTCAGATAAGTTAAGTATCGGATAGATGGCCAGGCATTGCCCAAAATCTGATCTCTGCTTCTTTCCTAGGAACATGGCTTTAGCTGGGCATCTGACCATCCAGCCAGAGTACATCTGCCAGCCCATGCAGCTGAGGTGTGGTCATGGACCAAGTGCTCACCAACGCTGCTCTCGGGTGAACCAGTTATCAATGAGTGGAAGTGGTCCATGCACCTTCCAAGCCACATGCTTCTCTCTCATCTCATGGCTGGAACCCACATGGGGGGCTGATGCAGCTTCAACCCCACAGACGATGACAGCACCCTAAGGAATGGCAGAGCCACAAGACAAAATAAACATGCTCAGTGAGCCTAGCCATCCTGGACCTCATGTCTAGCTCCTGCCCGGCCGGTGTGGCTCAGTGGTTGAGTGTCGACCTATGAACCAGGAGGTCACGGTTTGATGCCCGGGTTGTGGGCTC
>NW_005365832.1:196593-203213 GCF_000412655.1 Myotis brandtii
ACACACATAAACAAGGAAATACAGCCCCTCCACAGAAAATAGAGTAGTAAGTCAAAAAGTGTCTCGGCAAAAGAGGCCATACAGACGGCCAAGAGACATGAAAAGGGGCTGAACGTCACTACTCATCAGAGAAGTGCGAGTTACAACCCGCAATGAGATGTCACCTCGCCTGTCAGCAGGCAGCAAGTGTTGGCAAAGGTGTGGAGCAAAGGGAACCCTCGTGTGCTGCTGGGTGAGACTGCAGACTGGTGCAGCCACTGTGGAGAAGAGGAGGAGTTTCCTCAGAAAATGGAACTGCCTTATGATCCAGCGATTCCACTTCCGGGAATATGTCCACAGAAACCCGAAACACTCATTCGAAAGAATATATGCACCCCTATGTTCACTGAAACATTATTGGATTTAAAAGACAATTGAATAAGGTAATAATTATAAAAGTGGACCGATGACTTTATGATGCATAAAACAAGGAATGGGGCTATAATAAAGTTTTTGTATACTTTTGAAATTAAGTTGAAATTCATCTGAACTAGATTGTTTTATGTTAAGAAGTTCATTGTAACGCCCAGGGCAACCACTAAGAAAATAACTCAAAAAAAAAAAATCATAATATCCTCAGGAATGATGAAGTAAAGGTCTATGAAAAATTCTCTTCTCCAGAAAAGCAACAACAAGAGACTTAAAATGACACACTAGAAAATATATATTTAACACAAGATAGCACAGTTATGGAGGAATCTGGAAATTAAAAAAAAAAAATAGAAGACCTCACAGAAAACCAATAGCAAGAAGGCAAACATATGCTACGTGATTATCAGTAATTAAATTACATATAAATAAGCCCTCCATAAAAAGGCAGAGATTGCCAGAATACGTATTTTAAATGATACAACTATATGCTGTATCAAAGAGACACTTTAGATTCAGAGACATAAGTAGGATGAAAGTAAAAGTTTATAAAGATATACCATGCAAACAGTACCATGCAAAAAAAGAATTGCAGTGGGAATACTTAATATCAAACAAAATGGACAGTAAGACAAAAATTGTTAATAGAGAGAAAGAAGGATATTTTTATAGCAAAAGAGTGGGTAAATTCAAAAAACATACATAATGATTAGTATAAACATATGTGTACCTAACAAAAAGGCTACAGAATACAAAAATAAAAACTACCACAGCTAGAGGGAGAAGTCGACAATTTAACAACAGTTGGAGGGGCCATTATTCCACTTTCCACAATGGATAGATCAGAAGATCAACAAGGATAGGTACGACACGGAACACACACGGAACACACAAGTGACACCGTCAAGAAAGTGAAAAGACAATCCACAGAATAGGAAAAATTGTTCAAGTCATATGTCTCGCAAGGATCTGATATCCAGAATATAAAAAGAATTTGTACAATCCTATATAATAAAAGGCAAACGACCCAAATTGACCCTAAAGGCGGAACAACCGGGAACAACCGGTCGCTATGACACGCACTGACCACCAGGGGGCAGACGCTCAATGCAGGAGCTTCCCCCTGGTGGTCAGTGTGCTCCCACAGGGGGAGCTCCACTCAGCCACAAGCCCGGCTCATGGCTGCGAGCGCAGCAGCAGTGGCGGGAGCCTCTCCCGGACCGGGAACAACCGGTCGCTATGATGCGCACTGACCACCAGGGGGCAGACGCTCAATGCAGGAGCTTCCCCCTGGTGGTCAGTGTGCTCCCACAGGGGGAGCTCCACTCAGCCACAAGCCCGGCTCATGGCTGCGAGCGCAGCAGCAGTGGCGGGAGCCTCTCCCGCCTCCATGGCAGCGCTAAGGATGTCCAACTGCAGCTTAGGCCCACAGTCGGACATCCCCCAAGGACTCCTGACTGCCAGCTTAGGCCCAATCCCTTGGGGAATGGGCCTAAGCCGGCAGGTGGACATCCCCCGAGAGGTCCCAGACTGCAAGAGGGTGCAGGCCAGGCTGAGGGACGCCCCGCCCCCCCCCCACCACCAGCAAGTGCAGGAATTTTGGTGCACTGGGCCTCTAGTATAAAAGTAATTAGATAAATAACTATTTTTAAATCAGCAGAGGATTTGAACAGACATTCCTTCAAAGAATATATACAAATGCCAATAAGCACACAAAAAGATGCTCAACATAATTAGCCATTAGGGAAAAGCAAATCAAAACCACAATGAAATCCCACTTCGCATCCACTGGGGTGGCTAAAATCAAAAGGAAAACCAATAACAAGTGCTGGCAAGGATATAAAGAAATTGGAACCTGTAAACATAGTTGGTTGGAGTGTAAAAATGGGTGAACTCACTTTGCAAAACTGTTTGGCAGAACCCCAAAATGATGAAGGTAGAGTTACCATACAACCCAGCAACTCTTCTCCAAGGTGTATACCCAGGAGAAATTAAAACACATAGCCACACAAAAACGTTTACACAAATGCTCACAGCAGAATTATTCCTAATAGCCAGAAAGTGAACACATCTCGACTGTTCATCAACTGATGAACAGATATGGTATACCCACCCATACAACACAATTTTATTTGGCTAGAAAAGAGTGAAGTACTGCTATAACAGGTGTCAACCTTGAAAGCATTCTGGCAAGTGAAAGATGCTAGCCACAAAAGACTCCACAGTATATAATTCTAATATGAAATGTCTAGAATCAGCAAATATATAGAGACAGAAAGCAGAGTTGTGGTTGCCCTGGCCTGGGGAGTGGCTGCTAATGGGCACTGAGCTTCTCTGGGGGTAATGAAAAAGGTTCTGGAATTACACAGTGGTGATAGTTGCACAGCTTTATAAATATATTAAAGCCTCCTGAATGATATACCTTAAAATGGTGAATTTCATGGTATGGAATATCTCAATAAAGCTGTTACTTTTTTTAAATCCGTAAGGAAAATGAATACCCACAGAATGACTTACCAAAAGAGAAAATACATTATATTTTGTCTTATAATCACTCCGGGCAACAAACATTCACTCACCCAGACTGTGCTAGATGCCGGGGATGCAAAGACAAACCATCAGCAGTCCAGACCCACAGGAAATTTTGTTGTTAACAAGAAAAAAAAATCAGTAATAAGTCTTTGGAAAGAATTTTGATTCCTTCCCCTAGTTTTCACTCTCAAAATATACAAAATGCTAATTTTAACATAGCAAACTATAATTAAAAACCCAATTCCAACAAACATCAAATATTAGCAGCTGCCCAAATCAACAACTAGATGCCAAAGATAAATTAACTCAAATTCTCTCTCCAGTCACACCTCTCTCCCAGCACAAGAAGGTCCAGGTAGGGTCTAGCCTTCTGGCCTTGACTGCCCTTTGCAGTGTGTGTTCCTAGCCTGAGGGTACAGAGAAATGTCCATGTCTCCATTCCTACCAGCATCCCAACCCAGGCTTCCTTCCATTTCAGATTTTCAGGGCCTATGTTTTATTCCTTTAGGCATCTACCTCTTTCCTTCAAACACGGTTAGTTACTGAGGTTCTTCGGGTATCTTCTATATATATAAAAGCCTAAGCGATCATTACTACCGGATGACCCGCCGGTAGCTATGATGCACACTGACTACCAGGGGGCAGACGCTCAACGCAGGAGCTGCCCCTGGTGGTCAGTGCGCTCCCACAGCCAACCTCCCGTGGTCCCTCCTCCCAGCCATCCACCCCCCCATCAAGACTGGGCGAGATGGCCCCAATTGGCCCCGATCACCAGCCAGGCCGAGGAACCCCACCCGTGCACGAATTCCTGCACCAGGCCTCTAATATATTATATTTTAAGTCAGGTCATCAAAGCAAACACAGTTCCCTTCTTTTATATCTTTTATTTCTTTTTTATTTAAATATATCTCTACTTATTTCAGAGAGGAAGGGAGAGGGAGAAAGAGATAGCAACATCAATGATGAGAGAGAATCATTGATGGGCTGCCTCCTGCATGCCCCACACTGGGGATCGAGCCCACAACCTAGGCATGTGCCCTGATTGGGAATCAAACCATGACCTCCTAGTTCATAGGTGGACACTCAACCACTGAGCCAGGCTGGCCAGCATTTTTATTTCTTTTACTTAGTAAAAATTCCAAAGGGTCCCTCCAGGACGGTAACGCTTCTACCTGTGCTTGGTGCCCTGCACTAAGAAAGCCAGGAATCATGCCACCTCATATGCTTTGTTGCTCCAGAACGGGTTGTAACACAAATGCAGAAAACATGTGGATTTTGTGTGGCCTTAGCTGTTCTACAAACATTTTAATTACCAACATATTACAGTCAAGAGATGCTTTACATACAAATGTACATCTTCAGCTTCACTTGAAAACTCTGAAAATACTAAATTCCCACGTGGCAACAGTTGGGTGAGCTGAGTGGTGACACTTCTTTGTCCTCCGATAAAGAATGTCTCTTCTCTGCCCTAACTAACCGGTTTGGCTCAGTGGATAGAGCATCAGCCTGGGGACTGAAAGGTCCCAGGTTCGATTCCGGTCATGGGCATGTACCTTGGTTGCGGGCACATCCCCAGTAGGAGGTGTGCAGGAGGCAGCTGGTCGATGTTTCTCTCTCATCGATGTTTCTAACTCTCTATCCCTCTCCCTTCCTCTCTGTAAAAAATCAATAAAATATATTTTTTTTAAAAAAAGAATGTCTCCTCTCTATGATCCTCACCACTTCACAGGCTTTCCACGCACAATGCATCCAGGTGGTTTCATCTGTGACCTGCTGCCTCTGAAGGGGTTGAGTCCAAATCCCGAAAGTCAAGGTTTTTTCCAATCATAAAGGGATGCCCTCCTCCCTTCTCTCTGGTTGTAGGCTGGGTGGCCACATCCTCTACCTTTGCCAAGCTCTCCTGGTGTCTCACTCCAACAGCTGCTTCACCTCCTCGGAATCACCATCTTGTCTATCATCTGGGCATCACCCACGTACCGAATTACTCCAGGGCACGCCTGCAGGGGCCTCTTCTGGCCTGGAAACCTGCTCCAAGAAGTCTAAGTCCAGGCCACGTGGCAGACAGCACTGAGGACCTCACCCATAGACCGAAAGACCTTCATTTCCAGATGACTTCTCCTTGCAGGTCAATGTTCCTCCTCACTTCCTGAATTCTGAGTTAAAACAGTGTTTCTCCAACTCACCGTGCACACAACACGTTTGGGGATCTTGTTAAAACGCAGATTCTGATTTCTTATTCAGTGGGTCTGGCGCGGGGTCTGAACGTCTGCGTGTCTAACAAGCCCCCAGGTGACCAGATGCTGCTGGTGTGTGAACTGCACTTGGAAGAGCAAGAAGTCAGCAAACTTACAAACGAGAAGGCGGTTCCTGCGATGAGAATTCTCTGAATGAACGAGACCTCCAAGACTTGACTTCCTGCCATTTTAAAACGACAAAAATGTTCATCTTTCAGCATCTGTGCCAACTTAATATCGGACTCACATAAATAACATAATGGTCCGTGAGAAGAAAAAGCAGATGGCTCCTTCAGTCATCAGGCATTGATTATTGCACATTCATTCTGTGATCAATACCTGGCATTATACAGAGGGGTCAGCCAGCATGCCATATATTCAGAGTGCTTGAAGTCTAGCTGGCAAAAAAAAACTACCAGGAACAAGCAGGGCACCCCCTAAAACACCACTGAATCACTCTACACTGGTGATTCCCAGGCAGGGTGCCATATCTGCATCAGGGGTGGGGGTGGGGGAGAGATGTCAAATCAAACACACTTCCCACTAACGCCCCACCCCTCCCCAATTATGATGCTCACTCTACCCTCACCATTACGGTCAAGCACTGGTAAAGGAAGCTGCATTTATTTTTAGGAATGCCTTCTTCTTCAGAAGGGTAAGGTGAGGAGAAGAAGATGAAAACAACTGTTTTTACTTGCTTACAGGAAGACAATGGAGATGTGGAGCCTGGAGAAGTAAGTAGAATTGGTGGGCATTCCAGGTGGGAGGCCTGTGCAAAGAGAATCCAAGAATACTAGAGACCCTTCATGCTTTCTAGCTGAGGTCAGGGGCAATACACACCATGTCCTGAAGACCTTTGAGTATCAAGTCCATTTGTCTGAAATGAGGCCAAGCCTAAGGCAAAAGTGTAAGAAAGGTCATGTCCAATTGTGACGTGACCTCTTCGGACCTGTACCCTATGTCACCCAGTATCTTAAAGCACAATCCTAAAGCCTAGGTTCCTCCCACCATGGGTCTCTATAGGCTCCCAAATACCCATCGGACTTCCTGGGCCCAAGTTCCATTTCTTTGTGCTTTCATTCTTCCAATGGGTCACTGACAAGGAGTATGCTTAGTATTTAAAGGATTGTCTATTACTGAAAAAATTACCACTTTAACCCATTATGGTCAGTGTAGACCTCCTACTTTTTTTAAAAAATATATTTGATTGATTTTTTTACAGAGAGGGAGAGGGATAGAAAGCTAGAAACATCAATCAGCTGCCTCCTGCACACCCCCCACTGGGGAAGTGCCCGCAACCAAGGTACATGCCCTTGACTGGAATCGAACCCGGGACCCTTCGGTCCGTAGGCCGACACTCTATCCACTGAGTCAAACCAGTCGGGGCGAGACCTCCTACTCTTTTAACAAAAAAAAAGTTCCTAGTGCTAAGATTGTAGCAGAACT
>NW_005365832.1:203240-208881 GCF_000412655.1 Myotis brandtii
GGGAGAGGGAGAGAGTGATAGAAACATCAATGATGAGAGAGAATCACTGATTCATTGATTGAGCCCACAACCCAGGCATGCGCCCTTGACTAGAATCGAACCCGGGACCCTTCAGTCCACAGGCTGACACTCTATCCACTGAGCCAAACCAGCTAGGGCTGTGGCACAATGTTTTGTTAACAAGTCTTCCTTCCCTGCCCATCCTTGGCATGGCTCACTGTGGTATGCCACTTGATGTGAGAGAACTTGTTTCTAATCGTTGTCGTGAAGAAATGTATTTCTTACTCCACTGGCAAAACATGACATGAGCGCGATTCCCTAAACAGCCAGCGTCCACCTGCACGGAGAACTGTTAGACTCCCTGCCCATCACTGCACTCACCTACTCAGGGATCCCAATGCCACTACATCCAGTTTCCCCTCTTCCTGCTAGTATCTCCTCAAGTTCAGAGGCCCTTCACCTTCTCTGTGAATGGAGCAGCCTGCGGATGGGCTTCTAGCTGCAACTTCCTTTCTTCACAAAGCCACCACCTCCTTCTCTGAACATAAAACCCGTGCATTGCCGTCCTGCCCCCTGGCTAACTCTTCCAGGTTCATGCATAATGGTTCACGAAAAGAAAGACCTCTTCGCCTCATCGCTCGGGTTTTCGGTGATAAATGAACAAAGCCTCGCGCCAAGCACTCCTCCCTGAACAGATGCCAAGAGCTGATTCATCCTCTGCATGACACCGGTGGTTTCATCCAGCCGTAAAGCGAAATACCCACTGGCGTGTACTTGATAGTAATCGCTCTCTCACTCTTACTCCACTGATGTTATGCAACAGCCAACCGTGTCATTTGACAAAGGAATTCTGTCAATAACTTCTGGTTCCTAGGGATAATGTGTGTCTTTAACCTCCCCGCTGACTTTCCAAGTGTCTTTTCAATAATATGACTCATTTTTGCTCCAAGGATCCTCTAACAATGCCACCAGAGTTCTAGTCTCTGCCCTACATGTAGCAATGGCATACATTAATTTTGTCATGGAAAGCTTTATTGTGGGCGTGTCCTGGAAAACTTCAATCTCGTAACAGAGGAGCCACTGTGCTTTGTTTGAAAATGACACCAAAACACCCATGGCTTCGTGCCACGATTAGACAACGTTTCATAACAGGCGATGACTGGGGAGTAGGAGCAAAGGGATGGTAAACCCTACCATAAACAGTTCTGAGATCATTGTCACACTTCCATTGGCACTTGTCAATTTCAGGTACTGTTCTGAAATTGTTGCTCCCGCAGATTCCCTTGTTTTTATACACAGAGATTCGCATTTTATATTTGCAGTGAGATTCGGGTCTCTAAGTATGTTTATGATGCGCTGAACTGTGGCATTAGCCTGACTATCTTCATCACTATTGCCACTCTTCCATGAACCACTTTTGAGAGGCTGATGTATTTTTGTGAAATGGGGAGCCCACTTAAGACCAGCGACAACCAAAATGGTATTTTAACAAATGAACAAGCAAGTGATATAAGAAGTATACTAACCAAGATAAAGGGCACCCTGGGGAATGTGAGCTATGTTAACCAGTGCAGTGTTCATGGCACAGACACCACGTTTAATATTGTGAGTTTTAAGAACATGATGGGCTTTCTGCTACAATCACAAACACTCTCATACACGCCCTGTCACTCCTACACCGCCTTTCTGATCTCATTTCCAACTACCCTCCTGGTCACCCCACCCCATCTTGCTAACCTTTGAACATTCTCACCTTTGGGCCTTCGCAATGGCTGTTCCCTCTGCCTGGAACACCCACCCTCAGGTATCTACATGAGTAACCCCGCTCGCTTCCTTTTAAGTCAGTGGTTCTCAACCTTCTGGCCCTTTATATACAGTTCCTCATGTTGTGACCCAACCATAAAATTATTTTCGTTGCTACTGTTATGAATCGTAACGTAAATATCTGATATGCAGGATGGTCTTAGGCGACCCCTGTGAAAGGGTCGTTCGACTGCCAAAGGGGTCGCGACCCACAGGTTGAGAACCGCTGTTTTAAGTCTTTAAGGTCTTTCACCATGAAGCCTGCTCAACCATATTTACCTTGCTCTACTTTCTCTTTTTCCCAAAGCACTTGCCTCCTTACCTGGCATGCCACGTAATTGACTTATTTATTTGGTTTATTATCTGTCTCCCACTCCCACCCCTCCATTCCCAATAGAAAGAAAACTTCACAAGGGCAGGGATCTTTGTTTTACTCATTGGTATTTCCCGGCACCTAGATCAGAGACTGAATCACAGGAGGTGCTCAATAAATAGTAGTGGAATGAATGAATGAAGCTTTTCATTGCTTTTTCTTTCTGACCACCAAACTGTCTGTGGATCTCACCTTGAGACTTAAACAGAAAATGGAGAGCTGGCGAAGATTTTCAAGCAAGAAAATTATACCAACGGGATCGGTATTATAATTACCCAGGGGAGGAGATGAACTCAAGTTTGGAAAGGCTGGTTGCTGAGAGTTTAGCTGAAAAGTCAATCCTTGAAAGAGATGATGAAGGCCACAGTTTTCCAAATGACTACCAGTGGTTCTCAACCTTCCTAATGCCGCGACTCTTTAATACAGTTCCTCATGTTGTGGTGACCCCCAACCATAAAATTATTTTAGTTGCTACTTCATAACTGTGATGTTGCTACTGTTATGAATCGTAATGTAAATATCTGATATGCAGGATGTATTTTCATTGTTCGCGACCCACAGGTTGAGAACCGCTGGACTAGGCCTTCTTAACTGGTTCATCTCAACCCCACAATATACATATCTACAGATATATGAGCAATGTTTATATAAACATATACATATAAGTATATATGCATGCACACACATATATATGTATGTGTGTGTGTGTGTGTGTATAAATATATATATACATATATATATATATATGTGATGAACTAATCTAGAAGCTAAGGACATTTTTCTATCCTACAGGTATTCTTCGTATAAAAGCTAATGACACCCTGGCCAGTGTGGCTCAGTTGGCTGAGCACCACCCATGCCCAGAAAGGTTGCTGGTTCGATTCCTGGTCAGGGCACATGCCCGGTTGCAGGCTCAATCCCTGGTACGGGGTGTGCAGCAGGCAGCTGATTTCTCTCTCACATCAATGCTTCTCTCTCTCTCTCCATCTCCCTTATTCTCTCTCTCTAAAATTCAATAAAAATATTTAAAAAAAAAAACACTAATGACTTGGGTCATAGTTAAGACAAACACATTTCACAGTTTTCCTGGGAGAGCCCCGGGTTATATAGCTCTTGATCTGGTGCTCCCTTTTTACTCTCAGAAATGTCCTTGTCTGGACCAAAAAAATTTACATAGTCATCCTACTTATAAAAGAAATACATACATTTCTTCTTATTCAGACATGCTGACCAAGCTTCTGAGGATTGTAAGGGAGTATGGAAGAGGTGACAGCCATAATTAATTGGAACACCTACTGGCCACCACTGCCATTGAACTATGAAAGACAGGCCGATTCTTAAGCAAAGGAGCACGGTTGTTGCAGAAATCGGTGCCGCCAACCATAGACCCAGCCCTGGAATCCAAACCCCTACCAGGCCACCTGCACAACCTCACACCCCTGTGAAAATGTCCCCACGGGGAGCAGGCTCCGAAGTTCTCCTCTGCAAGCCCTCTGCACCCAGAGCTGGGACCCCAACCCAAGGCTGGGGCCAGCAGAGAGGACAGAACACAAGGGCTCTTCCATCAGCCGTGTGGCCCAGAGAGCTTGGAAACTCGGAGAATGTGGAGTCGAGTCCTCACAACAACACCTGTGCTCTGAACTCTCAGCAAATCTCCAGAACCTGGACCAGACCCTCGGTCCTGAAACGTTTACTCCTATCGATCTGCCGGAGCCACGCGCCCAGCAGGCCTACAAACAGGTTTTGCTGAGCTGCTCTCCCGAGTCACAAGAGTTGTCCCAATTCCTGTCGGCCCTGGGTAAACGGGGAAGTGTTCATTCTCATCGTTCTTGAAGACAATGATAGCATAGGCTTAGAGCCACTCTAGACACTTAACAACTTAAGGATGCAACTACTTTATTTCCTATATATGTAAGTAGATGGCAAGCGATCCATTTACCTTCTTTTTCTATCTTTCTTGCTATTTTTTTCGATATGCATATATTATTTGTTTGTTTTTACTTTTGTTATATTTGCATTGAACAATAAGAGATTGAAATAAAGCAAGACTCAAAATGCAAGGTCAAGAGAGGGTGGTAAAGTAAACAGTCAAGATTCCTTAACATGTAGGATGATCATATGACTTATCATCCAAACCAGGACGCTTGTACGTATGAAAGGGGATGCATTTGATAGTTTGGTAAGAGAGGTCAACAGGAATTAACTGGGGCTGTTGCCGGCAAAGCAGGAGGTCCGGTCAGCCTTCTGATCCCTCACTCATACCCTCATTCCAGAGACATCCTGCGCACCAAGAAGCCACCCCTGCCTCCGTCAGGTCAACCAAAATGCAAACGCAGTCCTCTCTCCTGCAGGCCAGGTCTGTCTCTCCGCAAGGAAACTGGCAATTCCCAACCCAACACACCATGCAAAGCTGGTCCGTTTTCACCCGCGGAAGCAGGCAGCAGCGCGCTGGAGCGTGGCCCAGGCCAGGGCCACAGCAAGCCCCAGGTCTGGAGCCTCAGGTGCCTCTTAAAGGAACATTTCATGGGAGACAGCAGCCTGGTAAGATGGTACCCAGGTACCAGCCACAGATTTAACAAGTATTTTGAACGACGGATCCTTTCCCTGATGCCAGAGCACACTGGGCAGAGCCCAAAAGCCACCTCTCCTGCAAAACACATTCATCCAGAAGAAAGGCCGTAGCATCTGTCCTCAGTCCCAGGTAACAACCTTCCTTGCTTTGCCTTTTGCTGAGACAGTGACGGACAAGGCTTGAACAGAGTAAGAAAATGTGCGCATGGCCCATGGGAAACAGCCAATGCTCCCTTTCATCCCACACTTCCTGCTCAGAGGGGGTCCACGTTGCTCATGCTCTTCATTAAACGGTGTCCTGTGGCTGGTGAGTATTCATTTGCTGGAACCTCTTCCCTCACGTGCACAGAGGGAAGACCATTTCTGTCATCGCGTGGCGATGTGCAGCACATAAACGATCGACCATGGTGGCAGGAGCAGGAAAGCTCCACTCGCCTGTCGCAAATGTTCAGAATGCCTCTGGTTTCTTCACAGAGGGCACAGCCATTCACAAAGATTCATGGCCCCAGGCTGCTCAGTGCTGTGATGGAGGCCACGCTGGGGGGCTGGGCGGGGAGCAAACCCTGAGAGTTGGGAACCACCTCTCCCAGCGATGGTGGAAGAAACTCCTTTAGAGTGAATGGAATTAATGCAGTCGCAGTGAAGCGCTTTCAGCTAGCTGACACTATGCGTCCCAGGAGCCATTTGTGACATGAACAAGAGCTCGGGAACTTACGACTGTTTCCCCCCATAAGTGGTACCATCGTATTAAATGCAAAGACACTTTTCATTAATATAACTGTTTAAACTGCTTCACATAACCACAAGTGAGGCCAAAGTGCGCCAAAGAAATAATCAAAACAAATAGCTTAAGTATGACTTTTTAAATGTACAGAGAAAGGAGAATTGAACTGG
>NW_005365832.1:208893-209974 GCF_000412655.1 Myotis brandtii
ACCCTACCCCCCATATCCCAACAGTGAGGTGGCTAATTTCGCAGGAACACAATGACCCTTTATGCTAAGCTCCCCTTGTGAGGGAGGCCATCTGCCTCCCACACTATATAAACAATCCCTGCAGGAATCTGCTGATGACCAAACAGATTAGCAACCTCCAGACTGTCACACCATGAATAACATCCTCATCCCAAGTAGGCCTCTTGCTTCAGAAAGGACAAAGGTGAGCCTAGTAATTGATCCTTCTTTGTCTATAGGTAGCTGTAGGTGTCCGTTTAAAGATAATCTCTCAGGACACACAGCCATCTGTGAGGGGCGGGGTAGCTCTCTCTAGGCAATGAAGAAATGAGCCCTTAAGGAAAAGGCGAAAGAGTAAAAAGAAAATCACACTTGCCTGGCCAGGGTGGCTCAGTGGTTGCGCCTTGACCTATGAACCAAGAGGTCACGGTTGGATGCCCCCATCAGGGCACATGCCCAAGTTGTGGGCTCAATCCCCAGTGTGGGGCCTGCAGGAGGCAGCCCATCAATGATTCTCTCTCATCACCGATGTTTCTATCTCTCTCTCCGTCTCCCTTCCTCTCTGAAATCAATAAAAACATACATTTTTTAAAAAAAGAAAATCATACTTGTCAGACAAACGAGTGAGCATATGAAATCTCACCAGGTCTAATAGAGGACTCTACTAATTGCGTTACAATCTTTCTTCTAAATGACCAAGCACAGAAAACTACTCAAGAAGTGACAAGCGCCACACTTGGACAAAGGCACAGGTACAATGCGCATTCAGAGTTTGCTGGACTCGGGGACGGTGAACGCAGAAACATACCAAGAGGCGAAAGCCTCGGGCAAGTTTGCCCGCTGCCCACCTGTGTCTAGGACGATGCTCGCAGACGCGCGCCTCCTCCGAGCTCAAGATCCCTGGACCCCTGTAGCTCTGTGAGCCCCCTGCGGCGTCTCCACAGCCGTCCCACTCCGAAGGCAATCAACGTGCCTGCAAAGACGCTCCTAAAACTCAGAGTAACCGCCGCGGGAAACACTGGGGCGCCGCCAGCAGAGAGACGGGGCGCGGGGAGCCCGCCTC